>NC_137869.1:29627769-30077769 GCF_963924005.1 Protomyctophum bolini | reverse complement strand
TTGCCAGCTTGTATCATGAGTTTGATAATAAATCATTGAACTTGATCTGCCTGCCTATGTGGTTCTGCACATAGGCAGGCAGATCAAGTTAAATGATGGGTCCAACACTTGTCTCATATCATGACAGTATTAAGAGCTTAAGAGACTACATAATAACTACATTCAATCCATTGGAACACAGGTTATTTTCTAACATTTCCTGAAAAGTAGGCTAATGGTATTGAGCATACAGGTTTTCTGCCTGAAAGCGATGATACACTACTGTATGAACCAAATATGCTAACAGTAACTATGTTACCTTACCATACGCAAACGTCGCAAAGTGCATTGTTACTGTTGCAGTAGACAAGTGCCACAGAAGATGTGATGGAACCTACCAAGAAATGGCCAACGAGCTGAAAGGGAAACAGTTAAACCTTGTGGCCAAAATCTATGGTGTCAATTAGGTCCCTGTGTGCATGAACACCAGGGGTGTTTGAGCGAGTTGCTGGAGCTGAAGAAAACTGAACAATGACACACACGCGCGCACACACACATACAGTGTGCGCCTATGTTTTGTGGGCGATCACACCTCCTATTGTTTTCCCCCCAGCAGCCGGTAGAGGCGATGCCCCAGTGCCCCCTGTGCGCTCCAGTGCTCTGGCTGAAATGGGCTCCCTGTTCCCGCCTGTCTCCCCTGCCCTCTGTTCCCCCGACTGTCCCCTCGCTCTGGGTTCCACAACCCTCGGTCTCCCCCTGACTGGGCCTGACCTGGAATTAAGGCCAAGCAAGCCACCATGGTCAGGCCACACCATTAAAGGAAGTGTGTGTGTGTGTGTGTGTGTGTGTGTGTGTGTGTGTGTGTGTGTGTGTGTGTGTGTGTGTGTGTGTGTGTGTGTGTGTGTGTGTGTGTGTGTGTGTGTGTGTGCGCGTGTGTGTGTGTGTTCGTGTGTGCCCACACCCTGGCCCTGAAAGAAAGCAGGAGATTATCCCATTCTGTGTGTCCAGTCACCAGTGTTGTATTGACCATGTTGGGCCACCCAGGGAGTGTCCAGCCAGCCGTGAGATGGCCTGATATACATGCTTACTGGCCGTGCCAGATTCCCCCACTCTCACCACGGAGAAAGCCAAACCTCCTGGCCTGGGGACGCTTTCTCACCACACAGGAGATTACAGCAGTGACCACCCTGCCCAATACCCCCCCCCCCCCCAAAACACACACACACACACACATGCACACTCGCGCGCGCGCACACACACACACACACACACACACACACACACACACACACACAAACACACCTGATTATCAACAACATATTGTAAAAACATTGTCACATACTATTTACATGGCCATATACATGTACACATACTCGTATATGCGTGTATCACGTATGTACATATAGGTATACATACAGTCATACACGTACGCACTACGCATTTTGCCTTACCCATGTGTAGGCCTATACAGTAAAACGCACAGTGCTCATTGTCCGTGTCCTGTGAGGCGAGGCAGGGGTCATTGTGATCTGTCCAGGCATCCCTGAAGTGATCTGCTCAGATGGTGGAAAACCTCTTTAATGGTGGGAATGATAGCATAACACCTATAGATGGAGTTACGGATCAGCTCACATACAGTCTGTGTACAGTGTGCGCCTCCGATGGCAACTTACCAAAGGGCGACAGTGTTCTGATGGTTATTGTGAAGACATGTGGAAAGGAATGTAACTTGTGTATGTGAAACATATACTCTCGGGATGTTCTGAGAAAATGTAGCCGTATATAATGTCAAAGTTAATTTATTTGCTGTTGGATCATGTCATGCTTATTTTCAGCGTGATATTCAACTGACACCCCCCTTCCGACACACACACACACACACACACACACACACACACACACACACACACACACACACACACACACACGCGCGCGCACACACACACACACACACACACACACACACACACACACACACACACACACACACACACACACACACACAAACGCTTTGATGAACCAAAATAAATTCATCAAATATTTAGGCATGTTCACAATATGTTTCATGTATTATAGTAATTATACAATCTATACAATGATGAACACAGTCTTTATCTCAACAACTTCAATTCCATTTCAATTCAATGCTTATTGGCATGAGAAAACATATGTTTACATTGCCAAAGCAAGTGTCAAAATATAATACAAACGGTTGAAAATGGGGGAAGTAGATACAGTTGGAGGGGGTACAGCATTGTGTAAACAGAGATGTCACATTGCGTCCTACTTGTTATAAAGGGTATAAAGCATTTTTGAAACAAATAACTTCAATGCCCCTCTTACCATCCAAGGCCATGTGTTGCTTTGCACATTATCAATGTATTGCTTTGTAATGTATCCATGTGTGTACATGTACAGGTCCACTTGGTTACATTGGTACGCTGTCCGAGTTAAATTAACACTGAAGAGAGTTTTACTGAGACTTGACAAAAACAGTTGTAAAAGCAGACAAGCAGTCCATTGTTGACCTATCAGCAAAGCCCAGGGGTCAACTAATTGCTCTTTAATTGGTAAGGGGCTGTCTGGTTGTTTATTTGTAGATAGGAGTCCCTAACATCCCCTGTTGTTACAGCAACAAAGGCCTTTTGCAGAACAACAAAGCCAGTTGTGTCATGCCCATTAGTGTAAAATACTATAGGAAAGACGGTTTATTGGATGTTGTTGTAAATCAAGAATGTAGCAGTAATGTATCCTCGGTTGGAGGGGGTTGGATTTTCATTAAGGATTTCATTGCATTAACTAGTGAAATACATGTCTTGCAATATATGCAATTTTATTTGAACATTAAAGCCTACCGTAATATAAATAATTACAAAACATTTACATCATGCCTTTTCTACACCTGAAGCCCCTTAATCAGTTTCATGGTGAAGTTCTAAACGAGCCTTTTCACATACATTTTACATTATTATTATTATTATTATTATTATTATTATTATTATTATTGCTGCTATCTTGCTATATCTCATTAATGTAAATGTGGGACATTTTTCTTGTTTGGTGTGAATAATGGTTTTTACACCCTGTTAATGATTGGCCAAACTTGCTCACATGAGACTGATTGCTTTGAGCCCAACAGTCAGGACAAAAAGATGAACATGGATATTTAATTAATAAAGCAGGGAAATAGAGAAACAAATTACCCAAATACGTTTTTGCTACAATAACCAGATCCTGTTATTGGCTGTAATGAGTAAAACATGTTTTGCTCAAAATGCACGATCATTAATCACAATACGTTTTTCTTTCCTTTTATATTCTTCCTTTTTTCCTTTTTACAAAGTGTGAATTTGTTATTGTCAAGATTTATTGCAAGTATTTTTTCACAGATTTCACAGAAGTTAAACAAGCAATCTATCATTTAGTTTTATTTAATTTCATCACACCTTCAACTACTGTTGTATTAAACGTTAACACACACTGGATAGTAAACTTTAATACATAAGTGCATTGCATTTCATTTCTATGGTACACTGTCTGTCTGTCTGTCTGTCTGTCTGTCTGTCTGTCTGTCTGTCTGTCTGTCTGTCTGTCTGTCTGTCTGTCTGTCTGTCTGTCTGTCTGTCTGTCTGTCTGTCTGTCTGTCTGTCTGTCTGTCTGTCTGCCTGTCTGTCTGTCTGTCTGCCTGCCTGCCTGCCTGCCTGCCTGCCTGCCTGCCTGCCTGCCTGCCTGCCTGCCTGTCTGTCTGTCTGTCTGTCTGTCTGTGTCTGTCTGTCTATCTATCACCTTGTGTAATTAACACATAACATCCCGTGTATTGTGCAAAAGCATGTGGTGCCTATAGTATAGAAGTACTTATTCTGGTGTCCTCATGAGTTATTCAAATTAAAATGATTGGTTAACCTAATCAATCATTATAATTTGTATACGTACATCAAATAGGCTACTGTGGTTTAAAGGTACAACTAGAGGCCAGTGATACAAAACACACAGATTTAAATGTTATTGCAGAAATCATTCATATGCAATGAGTTGCTGGTTTCAAAATTATGTTATGACGTTTAGACTGATGTTTCTACTTTAGATCGTGCATATTTAGTTGGGTAAACGAACCATCTTGAGTGCTATAGTTGATGATGCTTAACCTCTCTAAATCATTCAGAAATAAAATGATGGTGTAACTGAAAACTTCAAATTGTCTCTCCTTTCTTCTTGTGGTGGAATTCCACAGTGTGTGTGTGTGTGTGTGTGTGTGTGTGTGTTATTATATGCAGGGCGCATATTGCACTGTGGAGAGGTCATCTCCCTGGCGTCCACTGAACTTGGTGTTCAGCCAGCCCCCCCCCCCCCCCCCCCCCCCCCCCTCAGACAGACACCTAATAAAAAGAGCACCTCAGTCCAGAGTTTGCACAGAGGAGCAAGTTTAGGGTACGGGGGGGCTATCAGGCGGGGCTTGCAGGGGGAGTCACGACATGGAAGCATGGTGAGCGTGGGGGGAGTTGGGGGTTTAGGAACTCGGAGCCCAGTTTGTCATGCTAACCACGGCAGTAGTATTGAATGTGGACACAGGGAGCAGAAGGTTCACAGGACCCCGGCCATTCTCATGCAGAGTCTGACAGCCAGGGCCTCTGCCCCACTCGCCACCCCCCCCCCACCCTACCCACAGCCTTATACTTCTATAAGAAGACTTATACATGCATGTTTATAAACGGACCCCGGATTCATTGAAGCGTGCTTATAAGGGCTCACATATAACAGAGGGATACAACAATGTTCTGTAGCCTGTTTAATTCCAAAACTCACCGCATGAAAACAAACCACACTATGAGCTATGTGATTATTATTATTATCATAATATGTATTTATTTTTTACAAAATAGAGAATACAAAGAGCCTGCCCATAGCTGCAAACACGCATGCACAGCTGTCACTCACATGCTTTGTGTCTAGCACTACTACTGTATGTGCAAATGTCCAACTTGCAGGTATACTGTATAGGCCTACCCCTATTCCATGTTCTTTATGGTCAATGTGCAGGTATTTCTTGTTTCACGGGATTACGGACACACAAAATAATTGGACGTTAATTAGAAAAGGTTTTAAAACAGAAGCAGGGCTCTTGAATTAGGCCTAAGCCTTCTTTTGTAGCCTGGATCCAGCCCATAGACCCCTACTGTGCATTCTCAGTGTTTGGTCTGTAAAGAGTCAATTCAACTTTCGAGTTTTAGCAGGAAAGTTCATAGTTGGCAGGAACAAATGCATATACTGTGTGTGTGAGACGTGTGTGTAATATACTGTAGGCCTATATGGCTACTGTAATATACTACATGTATATATTCATTTTCAAAATAATGACTCAACATGCAGTCAGTTTCAGTTTCTGGCAGATGATGTGCCAGCCAGGCCAGTCAGGTCTTTTATTTATGTATTTAAATTTTTATTTTTAGATATTGAGAAATTAATTTAGTCAATATAGTGTGTGTGTGTGTGTGTGTGTGTGTGTGTGTGTGTGTGTGTGTGTGTGTGTGTGTGTGTGTGTGTGTGTGTGTGTGTGTGTGTGTGTGTGTGAAATCTTTCTCTCCCGGGTTAAATTAACACTCATTTCCGGGCTGACTGTAATATTCATTTCAGTTCCAATCTTTCACATACGTGCATATCATATGACATGTTCCCACAAACACACATTTCACATACGTGCATATCATATGACATGTTCCCACAAACACACATTCCATCTAAAATTCTATTTTAGGCTCTGTGTTAAATTGATCCTTCTCCCCATGCAGTCCTGCTAGTCTGTTCCTATAATCTCCTCCCAGTCACCTATCATCTGTTTCACCTGATACCCCACAGACTGGGGAGCTACATCTCATTTACGCTTGGGTTTGTTGAAATGCCAGGCGGTGAAAATGTCACCCATGGTACAACCACATACACCTATACATTTACTCTTACTCTCTCTCTCTCTCTCTCTCTCTCTCTCTCTCTCTCTCTCTCTCTCTCTCTCTCTCTCTCTTTCTTTCTCTCTTTTTTTAATGCTTACACTCTATGCAAATGAATGTTTTACCCCTAGGCTTGAATGAGTGAAGTATGGGGCTATAAGACTGTGTGTGACTGTATGTGTGCGTGCGTGCGAGCGAGCGTGCATGAGTGTGTGTGTGTGTGTGTGTGTGTGTGTGCGTGTGTGTGTGTGTGTGTGTGTGTGTGTGTGTGTGAGTGCGTGCGTGCTTGCAAATGCAGGCATTTGCAGACGTGTACATGCCCAGATTTATGTGCTCAGATTTATGTGCTGTAGTATAGTTTCACAACCAGGGAGTGAGAGAGTTTGTGTGTGTGTGTGTGTGTGTGTGTGTGTGTGTGTGTGTGTGTGTGTGTGACTGTGTGTGTGTGTGTGTGTCTGTGTGTCTGTGTGCGCGCGCACGTGCGTGCGTGCGTGTGTGCCCACACGCCCTCATCTGCGCTTGAAGCTGCTGTTAGGAGCCTGTGTTTGATTGAGTGAAGCCCAGTGCAGCTTGAACACTCCCTCTAATGGAAGAGAGGGGCCCAGCAACTCCGTAATGCACTGACCCCAGAGCTTTTATACTACGCTGCCAGCTGATAAGTGGCAATACGGTGGATCTTATAAAAATTAACAAGACTGAGCTTTGGGAGAATGGGATTGGAGGGGAGACAGAGGATGACGTCCCAGGCTCCTGTAAATATCAGCATTTATGCACACCCTGTGAACTCTGAGTCCTCTGTGTTAATCAAACACTGAGTGTACAAAACACCCTAATGGATCCGTTACATTAGAACGGTGGTTCTCAAACTTTTCCATGTCAAAGATGTTGGATCAAATACGTTTTTGGCCACGACCCCCATCTGAAAATGTGTTGTGCCAGGCAAGACAAGATAATCTTTTATTTTTTATAGATATTTTTGAAAATAGCAGATCTGCAAGCTCACAAACGCATCACATCGCAATGTGTTTATTGCATTGTGAGCTTGTAGATTGGCAATTTTATGAACCCAATGTATAGAGGCCGGGTTAAAGTGTGCTGGGGATCACGTGCATTGAGTCCCCTCAAGGACCCCTCGGGGTCCCCGGACCCCACTTTGGCAACCACTGCATTCGAGTACTCCAGTGTTGATTCTTTCACAATATTTTGATTTAGTCTTAGTCTTTTGAATAACACACCATTTAGTCTTAGTCCTATTTAGTCTTAGTCGACTTAGTCTTATATAGTCAACAAAATTAACATTGGTATACTCGGTTACAAATGGATACATTAACATTGAGGACTGCATGGACATGTGCTCCAGTTACAGTGACGCTTGAAGTTTTATTGTCAGCAATTTTGGGAAGACTTTACGAGACGGTTTATGTTAGCCATAATGTCTTTCAGGTCATTTTAATGCTATTGAATTCATAAAGCTGCCATAGATACAGGTGCTGGAGCTTACATGTTTGTCATCAGGATGACAGCAGCAGGGTCCTATCCTATCCAGCACAGATATTTACATACAAATCCATCTCTCTCTTTCCATGATGGCAGCATTTGGTCCTCTCGCTTTAGCCCTTGGTTTGTTTGCACCATTCAACAGCCCACATTACATTTACCACACATCCATACATGATGCTGACAGTATTCTATTCAACACACCATGCCATTCTTTGTTATGTTTGAGTTAATTTATGCTGTAAATAAATACATTATTTATACATTTGTAAACTAAACCGTGTGCTTACATCCTTTTTGTTATGGTACTATGAGCCAGGTCGGAATGATGTGTATGATTTGGTGTGTGTGTGTGTGTGTGTGTGTGTGTGTGTGTGTGTGTGTGTGTGTGTGTGTGTGTGTGTGTGTGTGTGTGTGTGTGTGTGTGTGTGTGTGTGTGTGTTTGTGTGTGTGTGTGTAGAGCATATACACACTACTGTATTCTATAATACATTGTGTGTGTGTGTGTGTGTGTGTGTGTGTGTGTGTGTGTGTGTGTGTGTGTGTGTGTGTGTGTGTGTGTGTGTGTGTGTGTGTGTGTTTTCCTTTGTTCAGCCTGCTATGTGGCAAGCTCTTCTACACAGTATAATACCCAGAGTTCATTTAACTCTGAGAGTGTAAAATGTACCCAAAGGATTTTACCGTGTACAATATCAGCCCAAAGTCAAAGAACAGCGTGCAGCCCTCAAACTTGGTTACGTGGCGTTCTATTGTGTTTGAGAAAAATGGACCCTGAGCCAGCCGGGACAGGGTGTTGTGAGGAGCCTTGGACTATCACATGCCGAATTGTATCACGTTGACATGCATCTTCTGTCTTAACGCATCCAAATCACATTCATTCCTGATTCAAGTCATTATTCCTGTGTGCCTCCCAGCACAACCTCCTTCACCTTTCTCACACATGGATCGGGTGCAGATTGTGTATGGTTGTGAGTGTGAGTGTGAGTGTGTGTCTGTGTGTGTGAGTGTGTGTGTGTGTGTGTGTGTGTGTGTGTGTGTGTGTGTGTGTGTGTGTGTGTGTGTGTGTGTGTGTGTGTGTGTGTGTGTGTGTGTGTGTGTGTGTGTGTGGATTTAAATTGTGTCTGCTTATGTGTTAGTGTGTGTGTGTGTGTGTGTGTGTGTGTGTGTGTGCGTGCACACACGTGCGTGCGTGTGTGTGTGCGGGCGTGTGTGTATTTGCACACGGCTACATTTGTTTGTGTGATTGTGTGTCTGTGTGCGGACGGCCATTGTCTGCATGCTGTTCCAGCAGGGACTCCAAAGTGAATTATTCATGCAAGATTTGAATACATGCAAATGGCTTACTCCCTGCTCTTGGCACAATTCCAGGTAACCTATGGCAACCGCGCCTTCAAGAAGCATCTTCCTCCTCCTCCTCCCCCTTCTAGGCCCCCGCCCTCCGCCCATGCTATCGCTCTGCCCAATGGTATTGTTTCGATTGTCGCAATACCCAGGCTGGGTGGCTGCTCACTGTAGGGTGGCAGCCAGGCTATATCCCACAATTCATAGTCAAGGTCAAGGGCAGAGGGGAGGAGAGACGGAGGGACAGTTGGAGGCAGAGAGGCCAGGGTGTCTCCATCCTTCTTCCATCAGTCAGTAAGTCAGAGCCTTTCACCACCACTAGTGACAAAGAGGGGTTGGTGATGATGGTGGGTGGGTGCCGGGTGGGCTATTACAACTCAGAATGCACAGATGTAACAAAGACCATTTATATACTGTTACATTTGTATACAAATGATGGATCATTGCTGTTGTGCACTGTAAGTATTTTTTTTGTGCGGAAACGGACATGGATTCAGAAACCGGATGAGAAAATAACCTTTGTTCTCTTATGTACTTTGTTACAATGTCAAAATGAGATCATAATGTTTCTAAAACAATATATATAAATATGTGTAACTATATATTATAAATGAATAAACATTTACCAATGAATAAACATGAAACAAAAAATAAATAAACGACACATTTGTAAAATTATAAAGTTATTAATGATGGTCATTACAGTGCATAGAAACTAAAGTTCATTGAATGTGAAGGAAATGGCAGTAAAACTGCCACAGTGAGAAGACAGCAGTCAGAGGTCAAGTTCAGGGCATGGGGTGTTCGGGGACCTAACTAACCTGCATAATGGGTCTGCTTGCACAGAGAGCTTGACCCAAGCAGCTGCTCACTGCTGCCATCTACTGTCTGACACTAAGCAGACACATTTCTGTATCAGTTGATCATGTTATTTTTTATTACGTTTAGCCTACTTGTAAGAAAGGCCCTGGACAGTGCTCACACACAAGCATACGCACAGCACACACAAGCATACACAAGCAGCACACACACGCATACACAGTGGAGAGGCCCTGATTGCCACAGGTGTTTTGGGTGCTGATCACTCAGTTATTTGACTCTGAAGTTAACTGATCAAAGACTAGCTCCTTAACAGACTGTATGGCCTTATTGGTCAAATAGTAATTTAGGCTTGCACACTGCAATCAGAGCCAGTGATTCCAGCTTGATGTGCCACAGAGCTTCATTTCAGTTCAGTTTGGCCAACAGTAAAGACCTGTGCAGTGTGTGTCATTCTTGATATGTGAGTAGCAGTATTTGTGGGTGTTTTGTGATTATGTGTTTAGTTAAGTCAGTATAGTGTGCTATGTGTGCTATGTTTAATTATCTGCATTCTATTTGATAGTTTCTAATCACATTAAGCCAAGTTTGCCAACAATGTGTGCGGTCGTAATGTTTGACTTCTGTCAAGTTACAGTACCTTTCTGTTAAATAATATATAGTATATCATATATTGTTATGGTGTATTTATATAATTAAGTTAATTAGTTTTATGGCCAATTCAGCATGAGACATGTTCAGAGTGTTTCACACGAGGCCTATACAGTGTACAATTGTCAATTTAGGCATTTAGTCTGTGTTAGTCATGTTTTAAGAGCATGTATGTTTTTTGTTGCTTTATTTTCAGACCATACTGTCACTGGTCAGTGTCATACTGTCTTCAGTAACCCTCAGCTACACTACTGTCAGATTTGTGAAATATAAATAAAGTTCAGAGCTCCACACATTTCACTTTTATATTTTGGACCCTAACCACATTTCACTTTTATATGTTGGACCCTGACACCCTGTACATTTCACTTTTATATTATGCAGCCTGGACCCTAGTCACACACACACACACACACACACACACACACACACACACACACACTTAGTTTACAAATTACAATGTAGGTTCGGAGTAAGGTGCACTGCCGATCCGACCATTGGGGCCTTTGTGAGAGGCTTACCTGTTGTACCCGTCTGGGTCTGTCCCTTTTGTTTCTGTCTGTCCACCCGTGTCCCTTTTTATGGAAGGACAAAAAGATGGTGCAGGACTGCATGGGTTATAACAGCATTTCTGCTTATGGTGAATTGCGTTAAGGCATGATTGTTTTGCACCTGTCTACAGCACATTGCTGTTCCTCTTGATTGAGTGGGGGAAAGTACAAGCTTTGACCAATCAGCCAACTTTACATTCACATTCAGTAATTCGGTCTTATGATCAAAATAAGAACATAATGGTGTGTAGAAACAATCTAGAACTTGACACATTGTACATAAGTGCTGACCCCGGGCCCTAATATAAAAGTGAAATGTAGCCTACTGCTTTGCCATCACATGGCTCCCTCAAGTGGACAAATTAATGCAGTTGATAGTGATAAAACATCTTTATTTATTGCTGTAAATTGTGATTTTGCTTAAAGCGGCACTAAGCAAATGGATATCTCATTTGAAATATTGAATTTTGATATTTAGGTTTACATTGAAAGATGAAAGCATGATTAATACTTGGCTGAAGTGAGAGTTTTGGCATGTCCGGATTTTCAGGTGAACAGTGCCAGCAAGCAGAAACATCATGAATATCATGGATATGCTCTCTACAACATTACAAGTAAGAAATAAAAAACATCTTAATATATACAAACTCTCCTAGATATTAATTTCTCAAATAGTGGACACATACGACAGACACACATTGGATTAATATTGTACAACAGTAACTCCACAGCCCTGCTGGCAAGATTCCTGACCTACAATCATTCCAATTCATTCCTCCTTGGCACCGTGATCAAATGGAAAATTAAAACACTTTCCTTCATTTATCTTTGTGCATTGTACAATAAAGCAATTGGGAGCAGTGCAGTGCATGATCACCATTTCTCACAGAAAGATATATCAGATTAGTGATTCAATGATAACATATAAGAGTCAACTAAGAGGTCAATAGACCAAAAGCAGCAATATAAAGGGGGGAAACGGTAGAAACAATAAAATGCACTTGAAACGTTTTGATCTGCTGCTCATACAGTAAAACTAAAGGAGGGTACTTGTGTAGGTGATCTACACAATAATAGTGAAAATAGCCGATCTCAATAATAATTTTGTGCAACAACATTGTACGATTAAGTACGGCTAAAGTGGATAACACAACACAAAACGTCCTGGATCTATCATGGAACCATTTCTGACATCTTCCACAGAATCCACACATTTACTCATTTACAGTTCATGAATTGAATTAGTGTAATTGAACCATTATTTCAAAACAACTTAGTTTTAAGTCTAGAGCCTTTGAACATTTGCCAATCTGAAGCCCTGTCTGAAAGTCTTGTTTTTCCATCCATACACACAAGTGTGACGGCTGTGTGTTAATGCACATTGCAGAAGCTGTATGTCTATGTGTACATACAGACCTCTGACCCCACTGTCCATGCATACCCAGTCCAATGTATCCTGTAGAAACAGAGTGCAGCAAAATACCGCTGCAGTGGCCATCCCTCTATGAATGACTCAACCTCCACTGATACCAATAAGACACAATGGCTAATGGGTTTTCTGTTCCTCTGGCACCCTCTGCTGGTTCAGTGAGTGAAGAAGCCCATCTGGTGCAATTTGTGCAGTAGGTGGTGTGTGAGATCAAACGTAGTGAAGCTGATCCCCACGGCAATGGGTCCCTTAACCCAGTTCATAGTCAGGCCTTTGTAGAGTCCATGTATTACTCCCTCCTGTCTCACTATCTCAGACATAGTGGACAGAATTGTACCATAGGATGACCCAGTGACACCGGCAGTCTGCATACGCCGGCGGACCACATCTAATGGGTAAGAAGATGACTGCCCAATCAGGCCGGCACATGCGCCGAAGGCCAGTCGCTCGTGTGGGTATGGTTGGGATCTCTTTGTCCTGTCTAGAAAAGAAACAATGACAGACAACGAAATGTAATCTCCTGTTTGGGGTGTTTAGACTAGAGTAACAACTCAAAATTTCAAGGCACTTCACGAGACTGACACTGAATGTAAATGTACCTGCGTGTAGTTCTTTCATGGTCTCGTAGGTGAAGAATGTGATGCCTGCGTATGGAATCACTCCCAGGATGGTGGGGGTAAAGCCTCTGTAAAGTGTCTTCACACCCTCTTCTTGGGAGATTCGCACAAATACATGCATGATATTACAGTACCTGTGGGGAAATACATTATTTAGAACAAAACCAAAGTTGCTGTAGTTATAGTGTAGGTAAATTACATGCCCTGGATTTGTATCTTTACTGGTCGTGATAAATGTAAGTGTTAATTAGATCAATTAAAGTCTATGGATGACAACTGGAGAGGCCCATGCTGAGAATGAAGTTTCAACGACATCCTTCTCCCAACATCTCACCCAGGAGCTCTTTCTTTACCTTCAGCTTGGGTGGACACAGTAGGGCTTCTGTTTGATTGGCATCTCATCAGTGAGAAAGATTGGATTGTCAACAGACCAGTTCTGTTAATTTATCTGATCGCCACATACAGTAACGCCTCAAGGTGCGTCTGTCACAGCCTCAATCATGGGTATTGGCGTCACGATGACATACAATCAATTCATTTTTTATCTCTGGTGACACACTCATGTCTTTCTTTAAATCTATTTAAATGATTGTTTGATCAGATTGTGACTTTGTGTTCTTATCACCTTCTACACCAACAGTAGGCTACACAGTAAAATCCTCACTGTTCAAATAATTCAGTGTTAAAATGTAACCAAATTGATCCATAAGTCCATTTGGTCAAATGGACCTGCAATATGCAAATGAATAAACTAGCACAGATTTTACTTTGTTCGGTAGTATTATTCCACACAAAGGTCGCAGTTTCTGGGAAAGTAACAGTGGTTGAGTGCCTACATTTCTCTGGCAGTGACTGCCATCCTGGCTCGCACCATGTCCAAAGGGTACGTTAGCATTGCAGCTGTGGTGCCAGCTAGCGATCCTGCCAGGAAGCGGGGGAAAGGTGGCAGTGTTCTGGAATGGGCACACAGATCAGCATGTAAACAACATGTGCCCTTGATACGCTAATAATAACACACACACACCATAGCACAGAGTGATTTTGCAGTTACTATTATTAATATCAACACTCACTTTCCTTGAAAGCCATAGTAGCTCCCCAGAAGCTTTTTATACTCTTCATGGGAGCAGAACTGGATGCCAGCGTAGGGCATGACCCGCACCATGGTGGCAGAGTTGCCCCTCCATAGACTGAGGAGCCCATCTTTCATGTATGAACAGTAGATGAGCCGGAATGCTTCCTAAGTACAATAAAGTTGGGGAAAGGGGGGAGTGGAAGGTGTGACTTAGCTTTCATGGACATGATCAAAATATATGCATAAAATGGCCAAAATAATCAAATGGGATGGGGGTTGGTATACAATGATCAGAGGGAAAACAAGGCTGACTCCTTGCCATTGAAATTATGTACTGTCAGTTAGTACATTAGGATTAAATGATGTATTTATATGAATAAATGATTAGATCTAAACTCACCTTAGCAGAGTACCTCTTTGAGGACACTGTGACAGAACAAAAGAGAAAGTGTTAAACCATGTACTTTCCATTAAGCCTAAACATCTACTAAGAGGATTAGCAAGTACTCAAAAACAATCACAGTAGTGACTAGTGAGTGCAAACTCCACCTATTATACATTCTGGAAGGACTGTATACGAGTCAGTTTTAGTTAAGTCAAAAACAGTTTCAACAATTACAGAATGCTACATCTAGAATGTAATTCACACACATCGTATTTGCAGTCTCCAGGTTCTATGTTGGGGAAATGTGCTGTTCAAGTGACATGTGCTTGCCTTGGAAGATGATCTTGGTTCGATCCAGGGGAGCAATGACGGTTTTGGCCACAGCTCCGGCAAATGCACCACACAGCAATGTGTCCAACACTGTTTGTGTAAAGTCCTGTTTGTACGTACACAAGGCACAAGGACAGATACATATTGTATTACTATACTTAGGAACATTTCATGGGCCCGACAAGTGATGACTACAAGCCTAATTTTACCCCTAAGCTAGCATTGCTAGTTTAAAAAATAAAAAATAAACAGATATAAATAAATACGATATAAATAAAAAGCATTAATTAGCTCTTCTGTCAATTTATGGTACAAAGCCAGTTCCAAAGTTTCTCATTATAGGGCAGCATAATTTGTACACCACTTGTTCTTAATGTTCGGCTCCAGGGACCCGCAGGGGACCTTCAAGGGGTTCCAACATTCCAGAGCTTATATTTAACCTATATGATCTTTATATCTTTGGCATTTTTATGTAATTGCAATTTAGATTTAGACTGAAGTATCAGTTGTTGTTTGTATGTATATTTTGTATGTTGTTTTTATGTTGTGATGTTTTATGTGGACCCAAGGAAGACTAGCGACCGTGGCAGCGGAAGCTAATTGGGATCCGAATAAAGAATAAAGCTAAATGATTGATAGTTACAAACCACGTTAATAGATCATTACAGTCACCCCTGTGTGTGTGACACATCATGAGTCATGACACAGGTCCCACTCAAAGCTTCTTCCTAAAGGGCTTATGCCAGTTGGACCCAATAAACAGGCCCATAATATGATAAAAGAGATTGACACACATTTTAAAAACATGGTGTTTCGCAACTATCGTTATTCAGGTCAGGACAGCTTGCGCATTTGCATGACCACAGCCGGAAGTAATGACTGGCATTTTTTTGTTTTCTTCCACATCTGCCAAGACTGCAGGGATTTAGGATTGTATATTTATTTCTATATTTTTGTTATTCATGCACATACTGTAATGTAGCTTATTGTGTTATTGATCTGTGTCAGTAGAGGTACAGTGTGCCATATTCTCACAAATACAAATTGAGTTAACTGCCCAATACAGTAGTGGAGCATTATGCACATCAGCAGCGGATGCTGGGTTAAGTGCGAGAGAAGTAGAAGGCACACAACAAGGCAAGATGACCATCCCATCCCCCAAAACAAACAGGCTGTGACATCCAACAATCTAACGACACCAAGCTGTATGTACTGAATCTAATCTCAAGGCTATTGCTGCCCTTTATGCAACTTTTAGATTTACTCATCATGATTATTAGTTACGGTAGATGTCATTAGTTGTGAATTATTCTAGAGTTGCTAGCTGCGGTCATTCACATTCACCCCGTCCTAACGGTCACCTTTTTTGACCCTATTGTGCTTGAGAAAACCTTCTAATCTGCTTTAACCAAAGCTGCCTGTTTCTCCACAAATTGTTGGTGCACATTATAAGTACAGTAGGCTACAGAGGGACAGTTCCAATAATAATCTAATGACCAAGTCAAAGCACATATTGTTTTAGGAGTAGGACGGCAACCTTGTATGTCCAGAACTGTTCTTATTATATTGTTGGTTGGACAGAAAAGTCTTATGCAGATCCTGCCCGACAGCAAGCTACTACGCCTCTGTGTATACTTTCAGCATGTGCAATACTATAATAATATGTATCTATGGAAGGCTTCTTTCTGTCCATCTAGGCTTGTCTTTATATACATTTGCAAACAATAACTGGCAATACAAATCATAGTGACTTGTACCAATAACTCTATAAATTAACATATAGTGTGGACTGTGGAATATTTGTGCGTTCAGAGAAGAAATATACTCACTTTTGCTGCTGGACTGGAGGGTGGCAGAGACAGCACTGTGGCTGGAGGTACTGGTAATTCTCTGATTTCTCTCTGGTGCTCCTGCACACGGGGGGCCATATGTGCCCTTGACTTCAGTCAAACACAACACACCCAGCGAACCACTACACAAAATAGAATAGAATAGAACAGAACAAACTAATAATGAAGAGAGAATGTTTCAACAAACCATTTCCCTAGTGGCAGCCTGTCTTGTAAACATGGTATCACATTACAGGCTAGGACACCATTGTTAGCTCGGCAAGGTCTGCATAGTTCTGTCGCCCGTAAAGAAAAGCGTTGAGTTGACAAACAGGACAGATAATCCAACTGGGTATCCAACTTAAAAACGCACTCATTCAAATTGGCTGTGGGTGGTAACTGGTAATTAATTCAGCAGATAAATCACTGCGCAGCATAGAAAGGATAATCGCACAAGAGGCCTTCTAGTATCACTATAAAATAAACAGTCAGACCCGGTAGTCAAGTGCTAGTTTCTTTGTTGTCTTGACGATCCTTACCTATACTCTCCGTGATTGAACAACCTTGTTTACAATCTTGCAGCCGTTGGTCATTCAACAGCAGTCTCTTTCTCTTGCATAAGTTGTTTGCTTTCTGGAGGCTTGTCAATTCTCTGTTATCTTGCAACACGCTGTGTTGTTGACGTTTTCTTTTCGGACGTTTCTCTGAAGGACGGTGATTGAAAATGACGTTGATGTTAGTAGTGCGCTGCGACGGGGAAGGTGACCTAAATGTAGACGCCCAGTGCACTCCACACACACAAATCTTCGCGGTGTACAGTACTGGGTGGTTTTTCCTTTGCGCACCGGTCCAGCTCGCCAGCTCCAGCTTGTTTTGCCTTTCAATGGCTTATCATCAGAACGAGGAGCACGACAGCGCGTACGCCTCTATTTTGGACTACAACACCCAGGAACAATAAATGTAGTTGTTATGAACTATCGCGTGGACAACTACAGTACTGGGTTGCCAGATTGTGGTTGGCGTCTGGCGATGAAAGCACAAAGCAAGTTATTTACCTTCAACCTCTCAGTTCTTGCAAGTGAATTGGTACATGTTATCGATGCTGACTGTCAAAGTACCGGTATTTGTTTGTACTTTGTTCAATGTACAGCGCTACCTACAGTTTCTCAAAAACCCTAGTCCTAGTCATGTGCACTGCTTGTATCCTTATATCCCTTCAAGATGAAGAGATGATGCACTCTTTTTGAAACAAATTCAAAAACAG
The DNA here is from genome assembly GCF_963924005.1 of Protomyctophum bolini. Taxonomy (NCBI): domain Eukaryota; kingdom Metazoa; phylum Chordata; class Actinopteri; order Myctophiformes; family Myctophidae; genus Protomyctophum; species Protomyctophum bolini. The sequence goes on along the minus strand of NC_137869.1, from coordinate 30,060,060 downwards.
GGGGAACAAAATTATATTAAAAAACGTTTACAAGTAAAATAATACAATTACATACAAATTCTAATAAAACAATGTAGGGTTAAGACAGTTTTTAAAAAATAAATAGAAATGAGACACCTCTGTTGGGGGTTGTATGTACAGAGTCTGGCAACCCTGGCCTGGAAGCACTGAAAACTTGTTGTTGTTATATCGGGGGGAAAATGGCGTCCAATGTTGAGGCCCCTGAGCCTTGGTACCTCGCCCTTCTCGGTTTTGCAGAGCACTTCCGAACGTCCAGTCCACCCAAGATCCGACTGTGTGTCCACTGTCTGCAGGCCGTGTTCCAGTTCAAACCCCCGCAGAGGATCGAGGCCAGAACGCACCTTCAGCTGGGCTCGGTTCTCTACCATCACACCAAGAACAGCGAGCTGGCGAGGAGCCACCTGGAAAAAGCGGTGAGGGAGCCACTCTGGAAAATAGCGAGGATGGGAGGGGGCCCGGGGGGGGACGTACATAATAATAAATAAAATAAAATAAAATAAAATAAAAACATTTACTGTCCTCTATTTTAGAGAGAATCTCGATGCAAAACACAGTCAGCTAGCTTATTTGTAGAGCGGTTTGCAAAAAAATACTGGCTCTCACTTTTGCTGTTCAACTAACATTATAGCGTAATGGTTAAAGTAGTTACAGTGGAAAAAGTTGTGCTGACAGAACTATAAAAGGAATGCCTTTGTGTTTGCACAATAACATAATGCAACTTATGTGTCTGTTTTGCAGTGGTTCATATCACAACAACTCCCACAGTTTGAGGATGTCAAATTTGAGGCTGCCAGTATCCTATCAGAACTCTTTTGTCAACAGGTAAACCAGTCTGCAAATATTGCACACATAGCCTCCCCTAAACACTCTTGATGAAGGGGTAGTTCATTTTTACTTTGTTTTCTTCTACACATACTGATTGATTCATATTTAATTTAATGTTTGTTCATTTTCAGAATCTTGTGGATTCTGCAAAGCCTCTTCTGCGCAAGGCCATACAAATATCACAACAAACACCTTATTGGCACTGCAGGCTGCTGTTCCAGTTAGCGGTATGGAAACAAAATAATGGCATAGAAGTGACTGAGCATTAGTCCTTCTACCTTCATGAGGCAATCAACAAATATGTTAGTGTTTCACTTCCCAGAATTCTTGCAAATAGCACATATCCTTTTCTGGAGAACTGATTTATTCAATAAGGGTTGTGTGTACCAATGCATAGCCCCGCGAGTCAGAACCCAATGGTACGTAAAGTTTCTGACATTTGGATAACTTTACCCCATAGGGTCCTGTCCCAGGACCAATATGGCTACATGGTACACAGACATAAATAACTTCGGAAATGTCTTTTCTGCGGTTACCTGATGCGGGTCCTATGGTCCAAAATAAGCATATAAGAGCTATAGGAGACAACGGAAACGGCTGTGAATTTTGTGTTTTTAATCTGTGTTTGACCGTTTTGGCCGGTCTGAAATTCTCTCTTCCTTGACTTCCTTATTGACATCCCATTGTACCGCCTAGCTGGCTAGTAGCTAGTGGCTAGCTCGACAGAGCAGATCAGAGGCAGGGACGTAGGGACGGCAGCTAGCCACTAGCTAGCCAGCACAATGGGATGTCAATAAGGAAGTCAAGGAAGGAAGGAATAGGTTATTTCAAAAACAGTGACCCGCATGAGGAAACCGCAGCACAGACGTTGACAACGTTATGTTCGTCTGTATTCCATAATTTCCATAAGGATTTCAACTGATGGCAAGGGACCCCACAGGTTAGCGATGAAAAGAGCTCAACCGGGGTGTCCGAGAGGGGCTAACCAATGCACTGCATGGGCATTGAGCACAATCCTCTAAACTTTAGTGGACACTAAATTAATTTATGTTCTTGTCAACAAGGTCTCACTTAATGTTTGGGAGATTTTAAAGTTAAGAGTCTAAAGACCAAAGAGCAGAACTATCATCATTATTTGAATCCATATCCTCCATGTCTATTACAGCAACTTCATACACTGGAGAAAGATCTGGTATCAGCCTGTGACCTGCTTGGTGTTGGAGCGGAGTATGCCAGAGTGGTGGGCTCAGAATACACCAGGTGATTTTCATTCCTACTGATTGGTGACCTGGCCTTTCCTCTAGTTAGTACCACAGGAAAAGTCATAGATATAAAAAAATATAGATGCATATTATGGTCGCTGCAGTTCGTTGGAGCGACCTGTCTCCAACGGGAGGAGGAGGTCAAGCGGATCTTGAAGGCACACGCCTCTGATTGGCCTACCGTTCTTCTGTTTTGCTTCCGCTATATGCTTCGCAAGGAATCTCGGGAAAGCTTGCCAATGCCATCACGCATCCCGTTGATACAGACGGCCCAGAGCCAGAAGAGGCGTCTACGTTTATATGTCTATGGGAAAAGTAACCACACACTTCTAGCTCTGATGCAATCATGTATTATGCAATCATGTATTAAGGTACTTTCAGACGGGCATCGATTAACGCAGGCGTTGTCGCCTGGATCAACGACAGGTCTGCTCATGAGGGGTGTGACAACGCAAGTTCTAATAGTAATTCACTGGAGACATTAGAAGTTGTTTAGCCTTGTTTTCATTTTCAATAGAGGGCATGCTCGTGACATCATCATACCCGGAGGTTATGCGGGAACGCCTACTGAGTGTCAAAAAACGACTTTCTGGCCTTGACAGCCCATACATCCAAATGGAAAAGTTTTATCTGATTGCATTAAACAACGTTAAACTCACTTTGCACTCACTTTATGGTTGCGCATATTACCCTCTATACGAAATTAAATGAAAATGATAAATCACCATAAACATGTTATTGTCAAGGCATTTCTAGCATGTTTGTTCTGCAATGCTACATCTCAATATTTAAAATGATTGCTCTCTTAGTTGACTGTGTATTTGTAGTTTACTGTAGCTTTGGTGAAAGCTTTGTAGTATGAGCATGTCAGCACTATAACCTTAACCTAGAGTTTGGTCTGAGAAAATAAAGGAAAATAAGGTCCACGTTGACATTTTAGCCACTGCTAAACAGTAAATACATGTGTTTCTGCATCAATGCTGCACGTTGTGAGCAATGGCCGTTATGGCAACTGACCGCAATGGAGTAAAATACATTTTTACATGTATAAAGTTCCTAATGTCTCTTCTGCTTCAACAGGGCATTGTTTCTCCTCAGTAAAGGAATGGTGAGTAACCTACTAAGTGAAGTAGTGTTGAGCATGCATGGTTAGGCCAATCAATGTTGTATTGTTAAGAGTGAATGCCCATGGATAGTGCATTACATGTTTTGTGTAACACAATGGCAATACAAACATTTCCATTACTCACAGTACTATAACATAAATATAAGTACTATAAGATAACACTTTTAACAAATAATAAAAGTGCTATGTTCTTGTTTTCAGCTGCTCCTGATGGAGAGGAAGCTAGGTGAAGTGCACCCTCTGCTCACGTTGTGTGGAACCATTGTGGACAACTGGCAGGGAAACCCAATCCAGAAGGAGTCCCTGAGGGTCTTCTTCTTAGTCCTACAGGTCTCACACTACCTGGATGCTGGACAGGTAATTAAGCCTATATCAACATTTTGAACAGCAGAGTCTCAATTGAGTGAGTCTCCTACTGACTAGCCACGCGGCCATCGAATTATTGGCTCAGGAATGCAACAAAAACATCTACATTTTTAGGTAAAGTACTCCACATTGAGTGCCATGGACAGAGATCTCCATCTTTTCAAAGCCAACCGTTGAGTGCCATGAGATCTCCACCTTTTTAATGTTTTATATTGATTAATGTTGGTCGCGGTCCTAAGCGACATCTGTGGAATGCTAGCGCCATGTAAACAGTCGATGACCAAGAATCCAAGATTTGCGTGTTGAATATGACACAGCTGAAAAGACCTCGGCAGGGGTGAAATACTTAATACCTGGCACTGAAAGGGACAGGGAATTAACTTAAACAGCTTACAGTGGCACCTTTACAAGGACATTAGACTGACATACAATGCAACAGGTCATCACAATAGATTTAAGTTAGTAAATGTATAAATGTATGTTTGTTTACATTCCGTATTCAATAACTGTATTTGAACATTATGGCTTATAGCACTATTGGCCGTGCAGGAGAAGGTGTGTTATGATAAATTAATTTCCTGTGTGTGTTCTCAGGTGAAGAGTGTGAAGCCATGTCTGAAGCAGTTGCAGCAGTGCATTCAGACCATCTCTACACTGCACGATGATGAAATCATGCCCAGCAACCCAGCAGACCTCTTCCACTGGCTCCCTAAGGAGCACATGTGTGTCCTCGTATACTTGGTAATCAGAACTTTCCTATTCATGTGTGCCCGTGTATTCCTGCCTGGTAATCCCAATTTCCTATGCACGTGTGCCCTTGTATGCTTGGTAATCCCTATTTACTATTGTGCATGGCTGGCGTGCCTAGAAATAATAGATTTTGTTTCTTTACTTACTGCTTCGCAAAGGAGTTGGATTATTGGTTTGGAGAAGAAAGCCTGCATTATGCTTTGTCATATCTATTCTACGTTCGAGCATAGACATGGTAACGCCCCGCCTGCCTCTGATTGGCCTACCAACACCATAGACAGACTGCCGGCCTTACCAGAGTTTCCTCCGAGGTGGATAGCTATATGCTGGATAGTCTGATGCGAGGTTACTCCTTTGTGGGAAATTAATAAAAGTACAATATAATACAAGAGAATGACAGCTTGGCACGTGCAACAGTAACTTTTATTTTTGTAGAATAGGCAAACTAATATTCTTTTTGCCGTTTATTTACATACATGTGTAAACTTGAAACATTGTACTGTAAAAAGGTCTCTTCCATTGATCTAAATGTTTTTTAGTATAATATTAGTTTACTATAATTAGATTAATACACGATAATCAACTCTAACACTTTAATTAGAACACACTCAAATGAAAGCATACAACGTACATGTTCAATCATTTAATCAAAGCAAAGGGCATAAACAATATTAGTTTGCCTCTTCTACAAAAATGAAAGTTACAAGGTAGGTACTGTCACATGTGCCAAGCTGCCATTCTCTTGTACTTACTGAATTGTTTCCCACCACGGAGTAACCTCGCGTCTCGGAGGACAGTCTGGTGAGACCATGGGGGCTAGACGGGCAGTGTCGGTAGGCCAATCGGAGGCAGGCGGGGTGTTACCATGTCTATGCTCGGACGTAGAATAGATATATGCTTTGTCATACGATGGTGTCACTGTCTACTAAGGTCACTCACGACATGACGGATTGCGTCACGAGGGCTTGTGTGAGCTTGTAGAGCTTCTATTTTTTGCATGCAACGCCATCATATGACAGTGTATAACTGTATACATTGGGCAGTTCTCTGCCATATGGCTGTCATTACTAAATGTATTTTAATGTTCTACAGGTGACAGTCATGCACTCAATGCAAGCTGGCTATTTGGAGAAGGCACAGAAGTACACAGACAAGGCCCTCATGCAGCTTGAGAAACTAAAAAGTGAGTTGCATTGAATTTGTTTGTCATTATCAATGGACCCTCCCGTTCACGAGTTATGTTTTCATTGTTTAATTTGCCGTTTTTAATACGTTTTAAGACATACAGGGTTTTCCTTGGACAGAGTGGGATAGGTAATGACGGACTGCGGAATATTTTGCAACACTATTACAAACGATCACACCATTTTAACACAAACTGCACGTTCCGCCAATTAAAATTAAAATTGCAATGTTTTTATCCTGCAGTCAAACTGTTAAGATGGTTGTACGTTGATTTAGAGCTGAAATAAATCTCATTTGACACCACCATACACTTTGATCACAACATTCCTGCTGTTCTAGTGTTGGATTGCAGCCCCATCCTGTCGACCTTCCAAGTCATTCTACTGGAGCACATCATCATGTGTCGACTAGTCACCGGTCACAAGGCTACGGCATTACAAGAGGTATATTACGACTGTCCATCTTCATTTTGTTTTTAAGTTATTATGGCCATATCTCAGTGTGTGTGTGAAGCCTGTACGCAGTAAAATCCTAGGTTTAATTTAGAGTCTAAATTGACCTATATGTGTACTGAGAATTTTTACGAATTCAACCAAACCTCTTTTCTTCCCTCATGTTACAAAGGATACAAATGCAGGAATAGCACATGAAAAAAACTCTGACCTTTTGTCTACTTCATCTCTAGATCTCCCAAATGTGTCAGTTGTGCCAGCAGTCTCCCCGTTTATTCACCAACCATGCTTCCCAGCTTCACACTCTACTAGTGAGTATTCAAACCTACCACTAGGCTAGCAGAGATTGCACAGCATATCCTCTTCCATGTTCCGATTTTGATTTCAACAATCAAATTGATTTTGTAACGTATCGTTTTGCAATGCAAATAATCAATATCAAAGCGTTATAATAAACGTACTAAGTGCTTGTGTGTTGTATTTAAAAATACACCCCTAGTGTATGTGCATGTGCTCAGTTGCATGCATTTGAATACACACCATAAGGCAGTGTCTCGGTACACATGAATTGGTCATTTCCAGTATGAATCGAAATAAAATACAGAAGTACTAAAAAGATCATCAACATAAACGACATGTCTTGTCTTACTCTGTCCAATTCCTAGGGTCTGTATTGTATCTCTGTAAACTGTATGGACAACGCAGAGGCACAGTTTACTACAGCTTTACAGGTGAGTGATTGTGTTGTTGGGTCTGTCTGTTCAACTGATAGGGATTTCCATTAGGAAATTTTTGATGTTCATAAATTGGTATTTGTGTTCCAGCTCACGACACACCAAGAACTTTGGACGTTTATTGTAACCAACTTGGCGAGTGTCTATATCAGAGAAGGAACGCGACATCAGGAGGTTAGTCTACTGATATTCACACCTACAAAGTAAAACAATTAAGTAACATGTGAATGGACCATATAGCAAATGCACTTAAATGTTCTTCCAGTTACATTTTATATTATGTAAAACGTTTTCAAAAAAATGTTTTCAAAGCACATTATCAGTTTCTCTTTAGATTTTGAATGTTTTTCTTACCTTCCAGGAAGCCATTGGTTTCCATTCATTTCAGTACAGTATGAAAATCATCTTGCAGAGGCTTGAAACTTGCTTGATATAGGTAATAAAGAGTGAACTCTGTGTCACGTTCATTTTTAGTCAATTACATTATCAAGGCACTGATTCATTTTAAAGGTCTAGGCATGGCAAGTTTATTTGTATAGAGCACATTAAAAGCAAGTCTGATATGTATTTTGGCCTTAAACCAATGAATGAGTGATCAAAGACCTTTCTGTTATGTCGACAAAACATTCATTTTTCAGCAACAGAAAAAACCTATCATGGAACTATTGCGGATTTCTGTGTCACCTCAGTAGCTGTCACTGTAAACTCACACCGTAGATTCACAGACATCACAGTTGTGCAGCACCACAGTGAGCCAATAGTTGTATACTCATGTTCATGAGAAATTTAGGATTACAACTTTGAGAATTGTTGAATATGGTGGCCATTTTGTACATGAATTGTAAAACTTCAAACTTCAAACATCAAGTTGGCTTGTAACCTGTACTTGATGGGGTTGACAACTACATGGCTCCTGTGATGTTCCAGCATGTGTGAGGCGAAGGGTGTGTTTATGGGGAATGGGATGGTGGTGAGTGTGTGTGTGGGTGATGGGGCATATGGGTGTTCTGGCATTTACCCACAAAGGAAATGGTGTCTATATTTTATTAATCTAACTTAAGGTGCACATTTTCCCTTATTTGTTCTCCAGCTCTACAGTCTCCTAGAGAGAATAAACCCAGACCACAACTTCCCAGTCAGGTAAAAAATAATTTATAAGGGCATGTCGAGCACATTTTATTTGTCAGGGACAGGGTGTCATTTTCTTCCTTTATGACATGTTTTGAGTATGCGACTATGCGTTAAACATTTTAATTCACCACACCTAAAAGGCAACCTGGTGGCACAACCAGTTAGTGTGCATAGCAGATTTTCCTTTATTTATCATTTATTTATCAAGCAATGTAGACTATTGTACAGTATGCAACATTGTCTAAAATGCTTGGGTGCATGGAGGCTGCATACATGTTCATGCATGAGGCCATGGACCGATTCAAGTGAGAATATGTCCTGTGTAAAAGTTTTTGGCCATTTATTATCTCTGGAATGGAAAGTCCAATCTGCTCAGTTCAAAACTTGTTCAAAGTGTGACTTTGAGGACATTTTGGCTCAGGGCCCACATAATTCGTCCATGCATGAGGCCTGTTAAAAGTGGCCAAAAAATAATGCTTGAATATTCTTGAATTCCCTGTTAATTTTCCTCATAGACTTTTCAAAAAGTATTTATTTTAAAAACGCCGTGGACAAAGCCAACTGTTGTCGTGACAAATCATTACAATAAACACAATGTTTTGGGCCGAACAAATAATTAGAAGAAAGAAACGGCAGGTTTCAACACTTTTTTTGTTGTTTTTCTTCTTTCTTCGGTGTCATGATTTGTCACGACTCGAGTTGGCTTCGTACGACGCTTAAAAGGTCTTTAAATAAATACTTTTTGAAATGTCTATGGGGAATATGCATTGGGAATTATTTCCTGGGCCTGGCTTCATCATGAAAGGGGGCGGGACTGCGACGCTCTATAACCAAGGTTAAACTCCACCTAGCCACCTAGCCAGATATTATCTCTTACATATTGTATAAAACTTCATTATAGCAGGCCTATCTTTACCCATTGAGTCCTTGCACACAATGCACAGTAGTTTGTACTGAGAAACATGCTCTCTCGCAAAATCAAATGAATGATTCCTATTTTATGTCTTACCTACTGTATAGAATTTTCAATTAGAGAAAAGTCTGGGCTGGTCCGGTGCTGTGATAAACATGGAACAATATTGTCTTAATATGAAACTTGAAATGATAAACAAACTAATATCTATAGTACAGTTAAGTCCGACTCAGTATATCCTAGACTTTAGTGGCTACAATATTTTAATTTTCTGTTTAAGTAAGGTTACTGAGGCCCAGGGCCTCGCTATGAGTGACGTAGATTATTTTAAATTATTTTTTTATTCAAACCTTATTTTTTACTTGGTGTGTGTCAACAAATAACGCACGCTATTTGTTGACAGCCCATCCTGCATGCTTTGTTAACAACATTAAGAAATGTACAATACAAGTTGAACCTGTCTTGTGTTTTCCATCCAAGCTCCCACTGTCTCCGTGCTGCAGCCTTCTATATCAGAGGACTCCTGTCGTTTTTCCAAGGACGCTACAATGAGGCCAAGTATGAACTCGCCACATCTGTATTATTGGTCCTCTCACGCAAACAAAATATATAACTCTGAATTAGATTATGAAATCCTCCTTTAAAAACTGCAATCAATAAATACTTACTGTAGACATGTAAACATGCTGAATGTTGCAGACGATTCCTGAGAGAAACACTGAAGATGTCCAATGCAGAGGACCTAAACAGACTGACTGCCTGTTCTCTGGTTCTGTTGGGTCACATCTTCTACGTTCTGGGGAACCACAGAGTAAGGCTAGATACACGTCATTGCACATCATTTTACATTCATTGGCTCGGCTATACATGTCCGGTGACCTCTGGCACCAAAATTGATACAATGTCAAACAATTATTATAGAACAATTCTGTTGACTTCACACTGTTCTGTTGACTTTTGAAAAACACATTTTTTGATATTACTCCTCCAGATTCTATCCAAAAATCCCGGAAATCGTTACACACTATCTCTATAGTCATGTGTTCAAGATGGATCTGTCCGATATTTCATATTTCATCCTAATTGGCTAACATTGGCTTTCAAAGTTTTGAACAAAAAGCCAAAAATCATGAATGGAGCGTGCAATTTACGTGAAATCTTTCACAGACTTTCATACTAGGCTGAGGAATATATTCCACCCTTTTCACATTGGCCTATTATAGCGCCACCAGGAGGCCACAACCTGACCTGCCCTGGTGGAGACCGAGGGGCACTTTTTCTAGTTGCATCTGTTCCCTACCAAGTTTTACTCCCTGATAAGATATGTTGTCTTGTATCCAGGAAAGCAACAACATGGTTGTTCCAGCTATGCAGCTGGCCAGTAAAATACCAGACATGTCCGTCCAGCTGTGGTCCTCGGCACTGCTGAAAGGTGGACCATTAACCCCTTATTTTCTTACGGACTTCTAATGCACACATTTCATATATTTCTCAGTTGTGTAACACTTATATACTTGCATTTCTTTGCCACAAATTCCTGTTTTCCACCACTGAATCTAGCAAGAGAAATTGGCTTTAGATGATGACAGTTTTGAGCCATGCTTTGTCTGCACAGATTTGAACGAAGCCCTGGGGAACAACATGGATGCTCATGAAGCAGCTCAGATGCACCAGAACTTCTCTCAGCAGCTGCTTCAAGACCACATCGCTGCCTGCAGCCTCCCAGAGCACAACCTTATCAGTGTATGTACAAGGCTGGCTTCCATTTTAATAGTTATTGCTTACCTTTTTTACCTTTTTTCATTCGATAGACTGACTGACTGGCTGAAAATTTCACTTGCTCTTTTCTTAAAAAGAAAGCATCCATGTCATTTTAGATTTGAGCTAAAAAGCTACATTTATTCATTTAAAATGTGTACTGTATGCTATTAAAAAGAACATATACAAGCTCTTGGTGTGTAACTTTGCAACAATACAAGCTTGTAGATCTGTCTTTTAACTGACAATTTGTACAGATCTTTGAATATAAATATTTTTTTAAAGCAAAGATTTTTTTAACTCAAATCTTTGCTTCTGGGGGTCCCTGGAACAAAATATTTTAGATCACTATTCACTAGTATGAAAACTGTTAGGATTTAGTAGACATTTGTGAGAATTGGCCTCAGGTCTTAATGCGTTTTTGTCTGTGTTCCAGTGGACAGACGGCCCTCCTCCTGTCCAGTTCCAAGCCCAGAATGGCCCTACCACCAGCCTCGCCAGCCTGCTATGAGGGGATACTTCTGCCTCATGCATGACTCTAGCCCTGGTACCTTAACACCACACAGATGGATGCCTAATAACCTCATCTCAAGATGGCTTTCAGATCATTTCAGAATTATTCTAAAATAATTGTCACTACTATTCTATTCTATTCTAATCTATTCCATCGTCTCAGTTGTCAATTAATGCTTATTTTGTGAAGGGGCTGAGGCAGACAATTGATTGATCGATTTGGAATGGCGAGAGACATACAACACATTCAAGGACTCCTTTCAGTCCTTTGCGTCAGATATTGAGAATTGAGTTGGACTGGGTTTCTTTCCTTTTGTTGATGGAGAGTAGAAGAAATCATAGCTGTTATATCATTAATTTATTCATCTTATTTTTTTAACTGTTGGTAAATATTTTACATTACATTTTGGCTTTTCTTTGTATGAATGCAGTTTTTTCATCATGCATGGATGTTACTGAAGTTGACTGCCCTATACAATTTTTGATAACCCAATTTGCTATAGAATTTCACCCTTACTAAAATTACTTGCACATGGTCAGCATGAATTCGGTATATTGGAAATATGACTTTATTTTCACACAAACAAAAAAGGACATTACGTGCAGTTCTTTAAGGAACCAGAAGATGTCTCTATTGAGTCATCTTAATACTATGTATGAACTATATTTATATTCTTTATATCGTGGCCACTGTGAGAGAGCCAATGTGCCCCTTAAATACACATTCAACTCATGAATAATTATTTTTTTAGAGTTCTACAATATATTAATTCCTATTTCCTATCAACACATTCAGTTTTACAGATTCACATTTGAGCTTTGGAGCTTACAGCGATCTTCAGATACAAAAGTGAATTTTATTTTGTAAAACTTTGTCTTAAATAGTTAAATGTCTTTCTTTACATGTATAGATTTGCGACTTGCTAAACCTTTATTGTACAGTGACATTTTATAAAGTCAATTTAGTAAAGTGTGAAAGGTATTTTTAGCTATCCTATATAGAATTAAAACTCAGTGATTGGTAATAAAGGCACACTGTAAGTGTAAGGACACAGTTTAAGCTTCCAGTTATCACTTACATTGTTTCAACAATTTTCCTATATATATATATATATAAATATATATATATATATTTTAATTACACATTGATGTGTGAACGTTCTGTTAATATGTTTTGTTATTTGCCTCATTTCAATAAAAAAAACATATGGTTGAACCATGATGACTCAAGTGTTTAAAAATAAATACTAGAAAACAGTGATGTACACATCTCTGTGCATCAATACATTCATTTGTAATTAAACAAGCATGTTTTCCCCTTAAAGCACTAAACACAGGTGAATTTCACCCAGACAATTATATTTTTGTAATTTTCATAATGTTGATGTCTGAGGTGGGTGGGTCTTTCAGTACCTTCATGCTCAGTGACATAGAAGGTAGGTTTATTTCCCTGCCCACATCCCTGTTTTTTGAGGTTCACAAACTTTGTCCTATAAATAAAAACATTAAATTCCCATTGACAATGAATGGAGAATTTTACGTAATCGTGTTTGAGCATTGTACGTAATGATACTAATGATCATGTACGATGATAAGAGCGCCCCTCACTTCACATGGGTGTGATTTGGTTTCTTTCTACAGGCAGGTGTTCGGGTGAACTTCACCTGTATTTAGTGATGGATATCTAGAGAAAAATCCTATACACCCACACTTTTCTCTCGCATGTCCCAGGAATGGGTGGACCAAAGGAGAAGTTCACAGCTCAATCATTAATCCTATTGGGATTGAATTAGAGATGTCATGACGTGCCCTCACCACCGGCATCACCACTGGCATCACCAGGAATACTGGTCCCTAATTGCCTGTTAATGACATTGCCAGAGATGCTGGTCCCTGATTGGCTACGGTCTTAAACAAGAGAGGACACCAACATACATACATAGCCGATCGCAGTACTTGCACGCTCTGCTTGCGTGTATATCAGATGTGCCTGTTTTCATAGCCCTTGAACTTTTTCAGTCCAATCTTGCAATTGGTAAAAAGAAAAATCACACGTGTGTGAAGTGAGGGGCACCCAAGTGCTCTAAACAAACATAAAAAATCCCATAGACTTGGCTGCCATATGACGTAATCCTCAAAACCCTAAAAATAATAACATGTAATACATGTCAAGTATAGAACATTGTTCAACATTATTGTGTTTTATTCTAATACATTATTGAACAACGTTTCGACCCTTGTAGGTCTTCGTCAGGTAATGGGCATGGTCATACCTGACGAAGACCCACAAGGGTTGAAACGTTCAATAAATAATTTTCCTGGGAGCAGAGAAACAGTGTGCGGACATCCCTTCTTTTTCATTTTTTTTAATATATTTTTTATCCCACGATTTCTGTAACCCATTTTCACCCCTGTGTCAATCATCTAATGTGATCCTGGGCTCTACACATCCTCCACCAACCTGGGGAGAGCAACGGACTTAACTCATGCTTCCTTCATGCTTGAGTGTCCAAGTTGCTCCTTTACACATGATAGGGGGGGGGTTTGGACGTAGCGTGTGGAAGGAACACGTTATTCCAACCAGTTCCTTTCCCCTCCATCAGGCTGGCCAGGGGGAGGCAGTTTAGAGACCAGGATTACTGCATGTTTTTGTGAGGGTACCTATACCCTAGGGGACACGGGGAGAACATGCAAACTCCACACAGAAAGGCCCTTTCGCCAACCCCGCCTTCGGGTATGGGCACTGATGACGTGGAGGAGAAAACACGCCGCCAGCACCCACAGCGCCCAGAGCGGGAATCGAACCCAGGACCTTCTAGCTGTGAGGCGACAGCACTACCAACAGTGCCACTGTGCCCCTTCTTTTTCATTGTACGTACTGTATATTTTTGACCAGCACCTGTAGAATTTATGGAGATGTGCATGCTTCCTGTTGGATCCTATATCTCTTGTATTCCAATACAGCCTATATTAATAACTATCAAGCTGTGAGAAGTAGCATTCAAGAACTACCACTGATACTTTCACTTTTATCCTCGGTGTGTAGAAAAGTCTCCTGTCTGAAGAGCAGTTCTTGTGTTCTATCTGTCTGGAGGTGTTCACTCATCCGGTCAGCACTCCGTGTGGACACAACTACTGCAAAGCCTGTATCACACGACACTGGGACACTAATGATGTGTGTAAGTGTCCACTATGTCAAGAAACCTTCAAAATCAGCCCAAAACTATCTGTCAATACTTTTATTTCTGAGATGGCCAATCAGTTCAGGAACCACAAGTTGGAAGAAGAATATGAAGAAAAGACTTTGGCTGAAGTTCAGCAGATGATCCAGGAGAGACAATTGAAGATTCAGGAGGTCAAACGCTCAGTAGGGCCCAGCAGGAAAGATGCAGATACAGTCATAGCCGTCATTGTGCAGGTCTTCACTGCTCTGATCAGCTGTATTGAGAGAAGCCAGGCTGAGCTCACTGTTGTGATTGAAGAGAAGCAGAAAACAACAGAGAAACAGGCTGAAGGTTTCATTAAAGATCTGCAACAGGACGTCACTCAGTTAGGGAAGAGAAGCTCTGAGCTGAAACAGCTCTCACACACTGAAGACCACGTCCTCCAGAAATATATACTTTTTATTTTATTTTATTTATTTATTTATTTTTAGGGCCCTCCCAGTCGCCGGTCGGGGGCCACCGGGCTGCAGCCCACCCTAGCCCAATGGTAAATACGCCTATGGAGGCATGAGTTATGCCACCTCAAAGTGCCTGTTATCGCTGCTTGCAGCTATATTTTTTGCAAAAATGTTCACGTACAAACTTCTCTTCAACTGGGATTTCAGATAATGGTCCATTATACCTGTAAGGTCGTCGAGGCTATAGGGCAAGTGCTACGGTAAGTAGCACTTGCCTTACTAGATTTACATTTCACGTAAATTACTCGAAAATCCCGGCAGAAAATCAGTTTTAAGCATTTTTCAAACTGCTCAAAATGGCAGAAAATCTGAGGTCTGAGTTTACGGATCAAAGTGACAGATGTGTTCCGCATGAGTCAAGGAACATGTGCAAACAAGATCCATGCATGGCCTTTGACCAAACGAGGCATGAGTTATGCCTGTTCAAAGTTTTCATTTTTAAGCGATCGCTATAGCGCCCCCCTTTGGCTAATTGGAGTTATAAGACTATACCATACTGCAGGGTTCCCCAATTAATTTTCCTCAAGGGCCATATTTTGACTACGGTACCAGGGTGGGGGCCAAGTCGGCACGCGCGAGGTTGAGGTCTTGCCCTGAAATTAATGATCAGGGCAAGACCCCATTTGAAAAGGACCCCCAGTTTGACATGCAGAGGCTACTGACCCCCATTTAATGCCATTTATAGCTTGGCAAAAAAAAATCACTTGTGATTTTTTGGGAGATCAATTTTAACTGTTTTTCATATAATTCAAAATGGTGTGAGAACTAAAGGTCAGAGGTCAAAAGTCAAAACACGAAAGTTGTTCGGCATGAGGCATATCGAACTTCAACCTAGCGGTATTCAGGCCACATAGAGTCCACAAGATGGTAACATATTTTGTCAGGAAACCAATTTCGCCTCCCCCTGGCCAGCCGGGGCGCCTGATGGAGGGGAAAGGAACTGGTTGGAATAACGTGTTCCTTCCACGCGCTACGTCCAACCAGGGAAACTCCCCCCTGTCAGGTGTAAAGGAGCAACTTGGACACTCAGGCATGAAGGGAGCATGAGTTAAGTCCGTTGCTCTCCCCAGGTTGGCGGAGGGTGTGTAGAGCCCAGGATCACAGTAGATGATTGGCACAGGGGTGAAAAATGGGTTACAAAATCGTGGGATAAAAAATATATAAAAAAAAAAGGAAACCAATTTCACCATAACTTTGCCATGCTGGAGTGAGCGAGTGGCAGAGATTTTGGGTATTGGAATTTGGCTTAAGAGACCAAGAAGTCCCTTCGGTCTTGGTCCCTAAAGCTACGCCTACGCAATATACATAAGACTGATGACCGAACTTGAGAGAAAGAAGACCATGCAATTAACAAATAAGCACTTTTAAATAACTTTTTCGAGACTGGAGATGTCACTTTTTGGTATGCTGGTTGGCTGAAGGGGTTCTGTCAAGTTGTAGGCCTACTCCCGCAGCCAACCATGCATTATCAGGGTCCAGACTTTCAAGGGGGAGTAGTTAACCAGGCTACCCCAGGAGTGGATAGTGTGGATCATTATCAATCCTAGTATCTATACAATAATTGGGAGATCATTTGGAGATCTAAAGGTCAGAGGTCATTAGGCTTTGACGAATGACTGTGAGCTTCAGTTCTGGACCGTTTCCCATGACACGGTAGCCTACACAACTGCCAGAACTGCAAAAGAGTGGCGGAAGAAGAAAAAACAACGGTAGAAAAACAATAGGGGCCTTCGTTCCTTCGGGCATTAAAATTATTATGACGTTATGTTTATGCCTTAGCCTTTCTATTTCTATGGTGGAAAAGTAACTGACTGAGTCGCGCGCTAAAAAAATCCTAGTTCAAAGAACGCAACATTCGCCTGAGCCTGTACGGCTGTACCGGAAACTTCCCAGTGGTGATTTGGATTGAACGCAGCATGACGCCGCATGTGTGTTAGTGGCTCATTATCTGGCAACCGAAGTGGCAGTGGACAGACGAGAGGGGATCCCCGGGATTTTTTCACCGAATTACGGGTGTAGCTAGCAAAAATAATCAAAACAATTGGAAAAAAAACCAGGGGAACCCGGTCAAGCTGCGCCTACACGCTGTAAGTTAACAAATGCAATACGCCGTTTAAGCCAATGTTATGTTTGGGATATTTTGATTTAATTAAGACACGACGACGGGAAGTTTCCCCCCTGTCGATGTTAGCGCTGCTACAAGATGCTAGCCAGTGTAGCTAATGGCTAACATTAAAGGCTAATCCATGGATTAATGGTCCGGGGACCTTTTTCACTACACAACAATGACGTATTTTCAACTTTAAAAAACAGAAGTTTGTACGTGAGAGTCGCGTCGACACTTCACTTTAGTTGGAAATGTGTCATTGTTATCGAATGACACTTATTACTCAAGGGATCGCGCAACGTCAGAAATGAAGCTTCACTGAGTGCAAAGTTGTGGTGGTTTGTGTGTCGAATGGATACAGACTGCCACGGACAAACCGCCTCGAAAAAAAGTACGGGAGAAATAATACAACTCAAAACTTTTGGTCACATAACTTGCAGAGGGATGCTTCAAAACAGTCAAGATGGACATGTACAGTTTGTTGAACAGCTTTTAATATACAAAACCGATGCGAAAACAATAGTATACACTACAGGCTGAGGCTTGTATACTATTATTTATAGTATTGGTAACGTCCTGATTGTGGGTGAACCCTATCAGACATTCATATCGGCGAGGTGAGTGTCGGTGTCCAAGGAGTTTTAACATTAGCTCGCTAACGTCGTTAACGTTAGCGGGCTAACTTAGCTAGCTCGCTCTGATATGGTATTGGTTTAACTGTCTGTTTGTGTGTGTATTGCAATTTGGTCTCTTACGATAATACTAACTTGGCTGAATGAGGTTTGTCGTGCGGCGTAGACTCGTGTGTACATGCTTTTATGATGATCTTCTTTGTGTTAACCACTGTCAGCAGTCAGTGGCTGTTACCTAGCGCTGTTAGCGCCAGGCTTTTTAGCCGATCAAGTAGACTAGACAGGTTGTTGATGGAAAGCCAAGTTAGCATGAGATAGCTTGTTGTTTATGGGTTGGTTGCAAAGAAGTGTTACTCATGATGACGAAGTTGCATCACAGAAGTTGAACATTAAGTAATCCTCCCTAGTGGGGGGGTTATTGCAAACACGAGTATTGCTCGTTGACAGTAGAAGGTGCTCCGGGACTTGGCGAGACCTTGATCTCGATTCTCAGAAATTGGTCAGATTAGCTCAACTATGAAAGCCTTTTTAATGGAGGCGTAATGGTGGACGACGGCTACGTTTACGTTCCCAGTGGGTGTGCATCGCGTAAATGAGCGAGTGAGGACTTTGCACTATACATATCCCAAACCGGGCCAGCGGTTATCATCCACCCACAGGCATAGGCTGTTGAGCGTCCACCCGTTTTAAATTAAAAAATATAAAAGCATTCTTGGTATTGGTAGTGATACCCATTATACTGTACTAGTAACTAATACAAGACTCAAATATATTAATCACTCAATTTCTTCATTAATCTTGGCATTTCAGTAATAATATTACAATATCCACTGTTGTATTGTAAATCTTGCGTTATTGATTTGAAAGTGAAAAGTGACTGGCTCTGGCATTGTAACGTTTATTTTTATATATGTGTGCCTTATTTGATATACTATAATAGAACAACCCATTCAGGTGTATTTTGGCCCTATAAGCACAGTGTTCAGTGTTCCTATCTTATTTGCCAAGCAACTACCCTCCATTGAGCCCAAGCAGGTAGTGTTACAAGTGTACACCTATGCTGGAGACAGGCCACACATGAACGATTGTCAACTCCCCCCCCCCCCCCCCCCCCCCCAAAAGAGTGATGTGACCAGACATGCATTGACACACACTTGATCCATTTACTGTAGATGCTGCTGTATCAGTGATGTCAGATGAAACTTAGTTTTTATGGCATGGCTCTGCAAAAGGAGAGCGGCCTATGAGAGGGTTTGTGGGTGTCTGGCTGGAGGTAACCTTGCTGATATGTTTATGCTTTTTTTGAACTTCCTAAATTGAAGTAAATTGGCCTGTGATCGCTCTGAAACATTGCCCAACCTTGGAGTCATACATAATGGTTATAGATGACAGGTCAGATGTCACAGCCAGGCTGGTCACATGAAGTCTGAGATTCACAGCCAGGTGCAAGATCACCTTTTGTTTATACAAGATCAGTTTCTGTTCTTCATCACATCACCAGTAAGCAAGTTATTTATGTGGAAATGCCACGGACCTGTAAAACCAGAAAGTGACATTGTGAAATGTGTTGTGCTTCTATTTTATATAGAATATGTTCATCTTCCAATCTATTTTTGGAGTGTACAGTGTGATCTATACCAAATTGTTTATTTATTTATCATTTTAAAATAACATGCTTATCAGACTGTCCAGAACCTAGATTTCACACATGCTGAGGAGCCAGACCTAACCCTGATTCACCTGGAATTTAATAAACCAGATATTTCATGGATATACATAGTTTCTTCAAACAACTCTATTCCAGATCTACAGTACAACTGTACAACCAAACGCATCGTGTGTGTGCCGATGTGCTGTATGATCCTGATCATTGCATGCAACTTTACCAAATGAGATGTACAAAACACGCATCAGCAGAATGATAACTTTATTGTCACATGTCTGGTTTACAGGTGGAAAGAAGTGGGTGAAAGCTCCTCATTGTTGTTCATTTCCAGAAAGGGAGAAGAAGAAAAAGGATTAGGAGGGGTGGAGCAAAAAGTCAAACAGTCAGGTCAAAGTGAACATAAAAAGATCAAGATTATAGCCATATTATACACCTAGCATAAGACCAGCAAATACAGTATGTACTTGAGATTAAGCATAACGTGAGAAAGTGGTAACACGTTGGTATAGCAGCAGGTGTGTGCATGATTAGACGCATGAGGCAATTCAACTGAATTCTGAAACTTTATTGGACCATGGATACATTGTGGCCCCGAAATTCTTTTTTCAAAGTTAAACTCTTATATTCTTTACATAGGGGGGTAATACACTTTGGGATTTTACTGAGAGCTGCTGTGCTGCTTCTAGAAACTTAATTTTCCTCACAGGATCAATAAAGTTATGTGTATGTGTGTATCTGTCTGTCTCTCTCATTTTGTTGTTCCAACTTAAGGGGTTCAACTGGTTTTGTTTGCAGTGTAGGGCCCTGCTATGCTCAGTCAGAGATGCTCAGAAAGGCAGACTGTGGCAGCATGTAACTGATAGACATGTTTCACTTGGACTAGGCCATGGGGTTACCAGAAGTAGGGTTTGTGCAGACTACCCGTTTAGCCCATTTCCCACCAGAATACCGTAATATTGCTGGATAAAACTATTGCCGGCATAATATGCAGTGCATAGTCATTCCCATAACACACATTGCCCTTTGCCTCTTTTATTGAGTAGTGTGGTGGTGACTGCTAACACGTTAGATGAATGTAACATGTATGCGTTTTGTACCTGGAAATGTTTCACACCCGTTAGGGTTGCTGCTTGATTATTGCCACATGATTATCAAGATTATGTTTTATCAATATTGAGATCACAATTATTTATCACGATTCATGCATTTTCCTTTTTTTTATTGCACTGTAATGACAAGACAGCAACTTGGCAATAGACTTCCCATCTATTTTGAAATCACTTGTGGTAGGAAGTTGTGAGGTTGTTGGTACTGTACACAGCGGCTTTGAAGACCGGCGGATATTCCAAACAGGATGTCAAAATAAAAATTACCAGTAGAATACTGGCTTTACATGCCAATTCCCCACAGATTTGTGATCCACGATCTTACTATGATTACCTTAGTTTGAATGTCTGTTTTTAAGATTATTTTATTACGATTAATAAGCTGTATGATGATTAATTATATTTATATAATATTATTAAAGGGACACTTCACCCTTTTTGCACAAAAATATATGTTAATGACGTTTAGAAGATCCTCCTGGGGGTCTTTATGTGTGTAATATGTTTTAAATATTTTAGCAGTGAGCCCAGTGTCTATGATGTCATCGACACTGGGCTCACTTCCTTCCTGGACTACAATTCCCATAATGCTTTGGTGCACTGCTACTCCTTGTGGAAAGGGGGAGGGTTGTCTTACTGAGACAACATGTAGTCCAGGAAGTAAGCGACCCCAGTGTCCAATCCATGACATTAGAGACACTAGGCTCACTGGGTGTGGTGTGTGTGTGTGTGTGTGTGTGTGTGTGTGTGTGTGTGTGTGTGTGTGTGTGTGTATATATATATATATATATATATATAAATAATAAAATCATTAGACAGATGCATACTGTAGATGTATATCTATATTAGATATTCGTTTTTATGCTGCTGTTCCATGCTATCATGTGACATTTGGTATAGTCTGTAATTGTATGGCTGATGGCTGTGTTGGAAAAATATTTACGAGTGATTAACTTGTAGGAAGACTACTGCTGATCAACTATTTTGAGAAGTCTCACAAAACCGTTTTTTCTTCTACCCTGGCCTACAAATGCTCAGTTGCCTGTTTCCGTTTCCAACGTCTACTTGTTTTCTCAAATAGCGTTAAGAAGGCTGTGTGCTACAGCTGTTCTGTTATTTAGGGACCAACTCCTCCGTGTGTCTGTCTGTCCATTGATTGATTGCTACTGCCGCTGCGCTACTAACAGCAGCCAGCTTAAAGGGGGTGGGACCTCTGGATGAAGTTGCGTTATACTCAGGCTGTGCATTCGCTGTATCGTAAAGTTGTATACGATCTCTATGAAAAGACAGATCGTGGAGACATTGGAATCGTTCATGGTTTGTATTGGTCATATATTGCAATGCACACCACTACTTATAACCTTATATTGGTTGTAAACTGTCTGCCTTCATTACCAAATTGATTGCCTATTTCAGCATACCTTCCTATTTTGAATGAGAGTGCTGTGTGATTCAACAAGTTCTACCGAGTCAGGGTTTGTCTGTGGTGAAGTGTCTGAATCAGTCTCAAATTTGATTTCGTTTTTGTCTTTTTTTAAATACATTTTCATTCAGTTTGTTGTAGTTTTGACAACTTAAATGTTTTAGTGTTAGTCTAGTTTTAGTCGCCTAAATCTACAATTGATTTAATTGACTAAAATGTGTTTTGGCAGGCCGTTATGTTGTCGTAATATCAGATTTTTGCATGCTGAAAATAGCAGATCATCTCCATGAGTCCCTCCCTAACATTTTAGTCTAGTTTTTATTTGTTTGTCAATATATACTATACTATATTTAGTTTGTCATCATTGCTTAGTTTCTATTTAATTTGTCAGTGAAAAAGGGTAGTCGTCGTAGTCGATGAACATTTTTCGTTTTCTTGGACAATATCAACTCTGCTGTGTATAGCAGGGGAGGGGCATAACTTTAAACTGTAGTTTGCTGTTTCTCAGACTGATGGCGCAGTGATGTCAGCAGCAGCTCAGCAGCTGTCATGTGGAATCGGCTTCCAAAAAGTCTTAAATCCATGGTCTCAAAGGACAATTTTAAATCTTCACACAAAAGATGGCTGAATGATAGCCAAATAAGCCTGCTGGCTTCTTCCTTTTCTCGCACAAGAACTTGTTTCTTTATGTATTTTCTATTACAATGCGCTGCTAATAAACTAAACTAATAGCAGGACATATTCATAACTATGCCTTAATTGTAACATAAAATAATTGTTCACATAATCGCACACCACGCATTTCAACTTCTATTGTTGGGGAATGAATACCTGGGCAGATGGTTTGAGAGACTCACCAAATGACCAACATTTTCAACCTTACAGCTGGTGAACAGGGATAAAAATCTATAGATGGAAGGAAGTGACCTTTTCAAATACAACATTTTGTGCGTTTGATTTGTGGCTGTGAGTGCCTGCTATTTGTAAATGGCCTGTGGTGGGACTTGTCAGTATATGCCATCATTGTCAAGGAGTTAAAAGGAAATGGCAGCGGGACTGTAAGGGTTGACTTTGTCCAATCAGTCGCAAGGCGACATTTTCTAACATGCATCTGGCCTTATCGTCTGAAAGTGAAGAGATGAAGCCTATTGCAAGCTTGAGTCAGCAGGGAAGATATGTGAGCTTTCTGTGTGGTACTGAATAAAGCCACTGAATCACTGTGTAGATGAATAAATATGAGACATTCTCTTGGTGAATGATATGCTTTTTGTTACTGTGAAGCCTCATTATAAGATCAATTTGGTCAGTCACCCACTCAGAAAGTCTGAGATAGAGACATGTATTGTAGTCATAGAAGCATAGAGCTGCCTGATTGTCAAATTAGATGCACAATTGAAAGCTTCACTGCTCTATGAAGGAAGCAGTGGGTGGAAAAGGACCCTTATTATAAAGGCCATACCAAATTTCAACAGTCTCACTTGTAAACAGTTTTATTATTTATTTATTTTATTGATTTGTACTTTATTAATTTTCTTTTGTATATGATCTTTTTTTTTTTAAATGATTTGTACTTTATACATTTTCTTTTGTATATGATTTAATTTTTCATTTTAATGATGGGAATAACACCTTCATCTTAAATTACATTTATTTGTAACAGAACATGACATACATTATTTGAAAGAGCATAGGGCTGCGGTGGCTCAGAGGTAGAGTTTCCTGTTCGAACCTGGGCTCCCCCAGAGTTGGTGTCCTTGAGCAAGACACTGAACCCCAAATTGCTCGTGATGTGCTGGTTGGTGCCTTGCATGGTTTCCGCCACCATCGGTATATGAATGGGTGAATTGATGCACAATCTATGTAAAGCGCCTTGGATAAAGGGGCTATATAAATGCACCATTTGGCATTTAGCATAGTGTATACTCAACATTAGAACAGTTTCATTTCATTGACAATGAAAGGAGAAATTACCGGTAGGTCAAATGTCTGCCAAATATGACATAAATTCAGTTGGTCATGAGATGATGTATGATGATGTATAATGATAAGAGCGCCCCTCACTTCACACGGGTGTGATTCTATTTATACACTAAGGTGCTGTCAGAGAGGGAGCAGATACACAGTAGTGTCTTGCCAGTGCTATCAGATGGAGAAAATGGCGTTGATTTTACTCCAATAGGGGCTGTGTCCAGGAAAATCTCTCTCATGCCATCCATGTTGGACCTAGTTGGATGAAAAAAACTCATGGCTCTCTGGGCATTATCTCTACTTGGCCGATGCCCGTTGGGAAACGTGCATGTTGAGAATGAGAATGATGCCTGGTTATGCAATAACTGTACCTATTGTCCGAGTACCCATTGTCATTACTTTGAGGCCAGTCTGTGATGTCAGAACTATGATGCCATATTAATGACATGAGGGATCTTCATCATAGTTATAAAGGATAGAGTGCGGACCGGGAGTGACAGCCCAGACCCCTGCTATAACTGTTGCTCAGTGGTGTTTTGAAGCACCCGGAAGACTGCCGGAAGTACCATTTTAACTCAATGGCTCGAGTGAGCGGAAGTTGAGTTGTGGTCTCAAATTTGAGACCACAGTTACACAGTACATGACGTCAAACAACGTCCATCCACCTCCATGAACACGCAGTTCCACTTTTGACCGGTAGGTAGTGGCAGGTGCTGGGTGGCTTGATCTTCATCATACATAAAGGTATTAACGACAGACGGAGCTCGGTACATGGGTATGGGCTAGTGCTGCCAACGAATATTCTATATCCGAATATATTTTCGAATCAAAAAAATGAATGAATAACCGAATATATAAAATTAAGGTTAGAATAAAAATGGGTAAGCGACTCGTTGGGACTTGTGAGCTTGTAGATTAGTTATATTTGCCACGCGACACGCCGACACAGGCATACAATTGAAGAATAAATCAGCTGCCTCGTACTCTATTGGAGGCACTATTCCTAGACGCAGACTACGCAACGCAGCCTGCGTAGTGAGCACAGGGCGGGCGGGGCCGCGGGAGCCTTTTACGTTCTTTGCGCAGTGGGTGTACGCTGCTCAGAAGGGTGAAATCCTCCGTCAACAGTATCTAGTGATCAGAATCTGGGACAGGCTTTGCTTGACGGGAGAGTATATTTTTAGACAACACACAGATCTATCACTCATCAATCTTCAATTATGAAGCGACTATCCTTCAGGAAATTATAAAAAGATAAATAAAATGCGTAAGGATGAAATGTGTTGCCGGGTCCGGTAGCAGCAGCAATGCAATGCAGTGTTCTGTTCTGTGAATTAATACTGCCTCCGTGCCTCGTTTTGATAAGGCTGTGTGGTAGGATTGCTCATTTAAGAAAAATGTCTGTGAAGTTTTACTGGAGAAGGGATAATGCATGCGTTGTGTTCCAACTCGATTTCCAGCAGCACCAATGCGCGGAGAGAGAGAGTTGCGCCAGCAATGCAATCTTAAATGTTATGTCTCAGGTTGTATTGGTGTAAATATAATTATTAATAAATCCGAATGGCTCGAATTGAAATCCGAAATCCCAATGGCTGGAATTGCTCGAATCCACGTGGGTTTTTAAAACGACTATCCGAATCCAATTTTTGGACAATTAGGCAGCACTAGTATGGGCCAACCTCCTCCCCCTTGTCCTCAAATAAATAACACCCATGTTATTGTGAAGTGAGCAGTGCCTTTCATCATGATGATGATGTCCCACGTGACTTCACTGACACACTAACCACAGTAACCTGTTCTGTTCTTCCTGTTCTGACATTCCATATGTTGATCTGACCTCATCAAACCCTGTACACTCAAGACACGCTCCATATTTGGCCAGTACAGAATTCATTCCATATGTTGATCTGACCCCTCAGGCCTCATGCCAAAGTGCCAGCGCTCTCCCAGCAGTCTTCCGTCGGGCGTCTTACTGGTACCAGGATACTAGTAGGTGGACTGTTGGTAGTTGAGCTGGTCACAGGATCCCACCCTAAGGCAGTTGTTGTTCTCAGGTGTAGAGGAGAGGAAGCCTCCACTGAGTGTTTGACTGACTGAACAATTTCTTGTTTACCCTTTTGGACTTAATATTGACTCGATGCACTACGTTTACAGTTAGGCTAACCAGTGTTGACTGTTGAGATAATTGGAGGTGTGTGTGCGCAGTTGGATCAGAGTGGAACTGTACTCCACAAAAAGTAGTACATATGTTGTGTTGAGACCCATACTTCAAAGTCTACTGTTCACAGAAGCACCATAAAAAATCGTGATGTTTGTTATAGCCTGAAGTCCAATAGCCAGCTAAAAAGTTTTCAAACTGCTTTCCTTTTTGTGTAACTACTATTTGGCTAATGATGATACTGTTTGCTTTCAACATGGATGAGTCTGCTGGCCATAATGTTATTGTATAGGTCTGTAGTAGTAGTAATTATAATAATACATGCGTCATGAGGCTAGGCTTATTTAAGTAACTGATCACATACCACAGTAATTTGAATATGCTGGCACATAAGCCAAGGCTCCAGACTTAAATGCGAACTTGACAAACATGCAACGTAGTTAATATTGCGAGAAGCCCAGACAGTCTGGGATTTCAACTTATATTGGTCTTTTCCAAACTTTAAAAGGTCAGGGGCATAATGGTATGGCCTAGATACAATCCTGGTTATGAAAGCCTTATTTGAAAGTTCTAACTAGCCACAACCCTGAATGTAAGGGGACTGATCCACAGACCAGTCAATCTAAGTCTAAGATTTGACCCAAAATATATTGCAAAAGTAATCGTTCAAAATTACATATTAAGAGTATTATATGAATTGTGGATCATGGTAAATTCAGGGGTTGAAAGTTGAGTACCATTAAAAACAAATCTAATCTAATTTTAATTATTTAATGGATTCAGAATCATAAAAAAAACCTAGTTTGGCAAAATGTATTTGCCTGTTTTTAATGGTACTCCAACTTTCAACCCCTGAATTTACCATGATCCACAATGAGGGGTGCTAGCTGCTCCTATATACAGGTTTAATGTTAGTTTAGTTCAATGTTTGTTTTAAAAACACCATTGACAATGAAAGGAAAATGTACGTCATCTTGTCCCTAACACAAACATTAAATGCCATTAACAATAAAGATAATTTAATGTTGGTTTTTCTTTTGACACTGTTTGTTTTACATCACCTAATCAACATGAGTTAGACTTTAATTCATTGTTATTTGGATGAACCTAAGAATCATAAAAAACCTTGAACGATTACTTTTGCAATTTCTTTTGGGTCACACCCTTTTTTTATAGCTTAGATTGACTGGCCTATGACTCATTTGTTTTGCTCAGCAGCAGTCAGCAATTATGTTGTCTTGGTGTAAATGGTATAAAGGAAAACAGTCAGTTGATACAGTGTATCTGTATCAACTGACTGTTTTCCTTTACAACATTTTAACCCCCCCCATTTTCTGGTCGTCACTTGCTACTGTCCAATTCCAAGAAATGTAATCTGACAGGAGTGTTCATCTGTCCTGGCCAACCAATCTGTTTGTGGGTATGGAGTTCTGGTTTTAGAGGATTTGTGTGGAAGCAATTTGGCTGAAATGGGAGATTATGCCTGTCAAGGATAGTTGGAGTAGTTTAGCTATTGCTTTACTTCTTGCAAGTCAAACATTATGGTTGGAAACCTATTCCATGATTTTGAGATTTGAGGGTCAAAAACACAGAAGTTGTAATCTAATGTTTATTATGATCTTTAAAAGGCTACTTTACTTGCCAAAGTTGCCATCCTGATTCCTATCATTCTGTTGCAAGGAACATGTGATAATCTGAAATAACTTCACCTTGCTTTATCGTGTGAGCTTGCACTTTTTCACGTTCGAATAGAATGCTCAGATTGAGGTTGACAATCGGTGAAGTTGCCCTTTAAGCTTGATTTTTTTCCTCCATTTGATGGAAGGCTCCCCAATTCATTGTTTCATAACATCTATATTTCCAGCATACTTGATATAGTCATAGAGATCACAGACAGGTCTAAGTTGACAATGATGTTTTATTTAAAGTTATGTTGAACAAACTTTGTTTGGTTAGATCCTTAGGCTGTATAGGAGTCACAATAGGTTAATGCATTGAATTGACAAAAAATATTACGGAACAATTGTTATTTGCCATTTGAGTAGGGCTGGGGTGGTATGGATTTTTTGTTATCATGGTAATAAATCACTTTGCCGATGGTAACGCGTTATTGAGCGATACTTAAAAAAAGTTGTTTTGAATTTAATTAAAAAATATATACATAATCCTTATAATAATATAAAGGGCACAGTGGCGTATTAAGCGGCCTGCTCACTCCTCATGCATTGAAGGAAGCATGAGCTCAGTTCGGGAGAGGGAGAGTACTGCCCAGGATTACAGCTTAGGCATTTGGCACTGTGAAAAATGGGTTACAAAATCGTGGGATAGCCTGACCTTGGCTGGTAATCCAGCATGACGGTGTCTGAGATCGAATCCCGACCCCGACAAACTGTGGTGTCTCCCCCAACCCCCCCCATCTCTCTCACAGTTTCCTGTCTACCTACTGTACATCTGTCAATAAATGCAAAAAAGCCACAAATATATTTAAAAAAATATATAGTGGGATAAAAATGTTAAAAAAAAAATGCCGTTATTAACACCTAGAACGCCCAGGGATATTTAGGACCATTAAATCAGAGCACCCAACGATTTACAGCAACGGAGCACATTTAGCCATTCACCAGGCGCTATCCTGGATGTATCTGAAGTAGCTTGATGTAGCCAAAACACTCGAGGCGATCGACAACAACGGGAGGTTTGATTAATTATAACGCGACTAGCGACGGAACTGCGTCCCCACCGGAAATAACATCAAATGTTGCTCCCAGCCTGTGGAGCGATGCGATCGGTTTTGATATAAATAAATCGCCGTCCTTTTATTAATCTCTGTCCTGAGCGCTGGGCGTTACTATTAGGACTGATAGGACGGAGAACTCTGTTTATGCCGCTCGTGGTGTTAACTCAATACCATGGTTTTCCTTGGGTTATTGCACCCAGCCCTAGCTGAGCCTATGACGCAATTATTTGAGACTTCAAAATCACAAAACCAGCGTTACAGATATTGTAACCAGGGCTTGACCTATTGTTAAAACCTGCCTTCGTCAAGGCAGGTTTTGTGACTTGGGTTATAGGATTTTTTTGTCTCATTGCAGTGGAGTGATGAGTGTACGCAAATATTTCTCTATAAGTAGCTTGCCAAATATGATTGTGTGTTGTTCCTTTGCTCTGTGAGCGAGGAACGGAATTAGTTTTTTCCTCTCTCACCTTTTCATGATCACATGTAACAAACTGATCCAAAATAATACTTTCAGCACATGCATGAATAAATGAATGTAAACAAACCAGAATCTGTCCCCCAAAATGTCCAGTTACTGTCTATTTTGACCACTGTGGCGGCTGTAGTTGAGTGGGTAGAGAGACTGTCTGGTAATCAGAAGTTCGCAGTGACTCGCCGATTCACCTCCCAGCCTGTCCCTGACACTTTACCATAACGGTTTCCCCCAAGCGGGGACAGTGTGGTATTCTGACACACGCCATTCCAACTACATGGCTTCCGCGTGAGGTTAGGGACAGGCTTAGGGTCAGTACAGGGTTAATAATGCGGCGAGTCGGAATGGTGACGCGTTGGAATAGCAGTGTGTAACCCCCCCAAGCACTCATTATGATCATCTGACCAGTCATCAACTGGGTAAAGCTGAAACGGAATATCTACAGCTGTTACGATCATGAAATGTTAGTTGACTCATACAAATTAAATTATACAAATAATTTTGATTATATTTCTTTAAGATAATTTTCGCCTTTTATTGATGCAGTAGTCTGACTGACAGCTTACTGAAACGTACAAGCACATGATGCTTGTATTTTTAATCTATGTAATAGTGTGACTTTGAGACCTGTGTCATGTAATGACAGTGAATGCAGAGAGACTAAAAGACAGTTCTGTGTTCCCCACTCAGACTGTGCAGAAGTAACTGGTATAGATCATTGACAATATTTGGACTCATCATGGTCATATCAGGCCCAGGTAGTTATACAACCCAACGCTTCTGCCAAAGTTTAATATAACACTACTACTTGGGCAGTTAAATTTGTTCTCGGAAATTATGGTGCAATATAAATGTCTGTTGGCTGCACCTAATTTATCTGTATCTACTAAGATGATGACCTAAGTTCTTATGTTTAAAAAATGTCGGTGTCAGATGAAGGCCCTGTGTTTTTGTATGTTTGGTTAATGTGGACGAGTATGCGTGCGCGAGCGAGCATGTTGGTGTGTGTGCTTGCGCATGTGTCTGTTTTATGTGACCGTCTGAGTGTGTGGGTGTGTGTGTGTGTGTGTGTGTGTGTGTGTGTGCGCGTGCATGCGTATTTATGCATTCCTGTCTGCTCACGTGCAATGGCCTGGCTTGCACTTCCTGGGCTTGCTGCTGTTGTCGTTGTCACGTTGCTGAGGGTGGGAATTCAGGTGGAGCCACACAGACACAGAGGCAGACTGGCAGATTCAGGGTTAAATGCTTCCATTTTGTTAGGTAACACCCTAATGGTCTGATCTGTCAGTGGCGTTAAAATGGCAGGGGCTTAACCCTTGGCGTTCAGGACACAACCAGTAGGGGCACACTCTCAACTAGGGCTGGCCTGGACAGCAGAAGAAGAACTGAGGGTGGGTGGGGGGGGGGGGGGGATGAGTGAGTGAGAGTAGAAGGAGGAGAGTTGAGTGAGTGAGTGAGGGGAGAAGGATCAGGAGAGAACCAAGAGACAGAGTTAATGAGTGAGCAAGGGAAGGAGGGGGTGGGTGAGCGAGTGAGAGAGAAGAGGAGGAAGAATATTTTACAGTTGGGCACAGTGAGATATGGCTCGCCAATCCACGGTCCTGCTCTTTCCGACCCTGTTCCCTCCCCCAGCCATGGCACCTCGTCAGCTGGTTCCCCACCCCCACTCCCAGCATGGTGAACACTGAACACTGAAGACAGATTAGGAATAGGTAGTATATGTTCTCCCAAAGGAAAATAATTACACCAGTGTCTTCGTCACTTGATGTCTTGCATATTTTGTTCAGGAGATTACACTGTGCCAACTATGAATAATGCAGGAGGAGTAGTCCTTTCTTAAAAATGTATAGTAAATATTAGCATTAGCAACATAAGGAAAGGGGTCATCTCCTCCTTGTTTCTTTTTTCTATTGGGCAGCAATAAGCAACATAAGGAAAGGGGTCATCGCCTCCTTGTTTATTTTATGTATTAGGCAGCAATAATCCATAGCTCTATTGCTTTTATTGGACAGCATGTTATTTCTTCTCTCAGTTGAACCCCGGGCCCATGGATGTTGTTGAAAAGCCTCCGTGTGATATAATTGCTGTTAATGTGTTGGCAGCCTGGGTCCAGTCCCAGTAGAGAGATCATTACAGTGCAGCAGATGAGAGCTGAGGCTAGTATGCTACCTGAAGGGGATAACATTTGGCCATTGATCTGCTTTTCTCTCTGAACAACTATGGCCATGATGAGACTCCTGACTGACTGGTCAGGAATACAGGGCTTGACCGTGCCATTTTCCCAGTGGCCTGATAGTGGTTTGTTAGTGCTTTGGTAAATACATATTTTTAGTCAGGCCACTGAAAAAACATAACAAATGTATATCTTAAAATGAAAAACTTGACTGAAATGCATTCCACTTTGAAATTAAATCAAATTTGTACTCAGACATTTTTGCACTTACCTTGTGTGTTGAATTGTACTTGTGGTTGTAATTACTTAGCCTGACACTCAGACTCCCCACGGCAGCAGTTTCTGGAATGGGAGTTGTCAAAGTGGCAGTTTTCGGCGATAGGTTCATACCAACCAATCAGAATAGTAGAAAAGCAGATGACGATGTTGTCAATCATGTGGCCATGGCTAACCCTGTTGCTATTGCTAACCAAACAAACACAGTCAACGGTCGCTACTAGCATGTAAACAAAAGCGGTAAAATATGTCGGATGATGATGTTTATAAAACCTGTCGTTTCTGTTAAACTATTTATCATAGGTCGATTTAATAGCCAGATTGATACGGTCGTGAGCTCCGCGTCGGGTCTGCCTACGCCCCCAGCCATTGTAAAATACCCGGTAACCTGAGACCTCTCGTGGCTTATTGCTTAAATAAACACCATGATGTCCATTGTCCATCCAGCAGATTGTTTCTATCCTATTTTAGGCAAGGACTGGGTGCTTATTGTACCGTAACATCTACTATATAATGTGCCACGTCTCTGCGTGCGCATGTGTGTGTGCGTGTGCGGTTGTAATGTACGTAACTCAAGCACCGTTTGACTCACCGACTTCAAATTTCACACACGTGTTCCACATCCCCACAGGGAGTGCAGTGCCCGGTATCGAGTTGGTCGGACCCACGGTTCTCCAGAACCACCACAAAAGGCTCTGCTCAGGCTCTTCCAGTGGGCCTAATGAGGCCAACTCCTTTCACCTGGGCCAGTCTCTGCCTCAGCTAATTGAGGCTCAACCAATCAGGCTCTGCCAGTGGGCCGAATTGATTTCCAAATGCACTTTTCAGTTTGCGGTCTTCACACACACAGGCACATACACAGTTCTCCATGTAGGACACCGGCTGAGGGAGCTATGACAATGTATATCATTAGGTTCCCAAGTTGTTCCCAAGTTGTTCCCAAGTCGTTCCCAAGTAGGCCGGTGGCCGACTGCAACGGGCACATACAGGTCTAGTCCTACTATAAATGCGCCACGTCTCTGTGGTGTGTGTACGGTTGTAATGCACGTAACTTGAGAACCGTTTGCCCCACCGACTTCACATTCGACACACGCGTTCCACATCCCCGCAAGAAGTGCAGTGCCCGATATCGAGTCAGTCGGACCCACGGTTCTCCAGAACCACCACAAAAGGCTCTGCTCAGGCTCTGCCAGGGCCTCTACATAGTCTGTTTTGTTCCTTGCATGGGGGAGTCACACACACGGACACAAAAACGCAAGCTTATTTTATACATGTATAGTCGCTTGCGTCGTTTACCTCAGTCTATTATAATATTTAATGTGCAAGCATTACTCGCCCACTAGATGGCAGCTGTGACACCCCCTGGCACCTGCAGTTGGTCTATTTTATGCGGATGCGATGCGTCAAATATGTTTAGATTGTATAAACTGTACTGACATGCCACTTTCTTTTTTGTTATGAGTTGAGATGTAGTTATAACTGTATATAATGAGTTTTACACTATCATCAATCGAAGTAGGCTATATACCACTGCCGATCCACAAGCTCACACCACGACGAAGCTTTGCGCCTTTTGCTAGTGCTGTAATTCTCTTACATTTAAACCTCTCTCTCGTTTCCTATGCCCCCCACCTACTCCTTCAAGCTCTAGAACTGTTCTGTCCCCAGATGTAAAGTATCTAGTCCTATGTAGTCTCTGGAACATGCAAAGACCAGTAATCAAGATTGTGTGCTGTTTTCTCAGCATTTCTCTATGTAAAGCAGTGATGTATCTTTGAGACTTCTATCGTAACTCCAGCATTACGCAAATGTGTGGATGTAAATTTCTGATAATGGCTGTTGCGTAGACGAGCTAATGCTATCTAGTAAGAGGAGTAGTGTGTAGGCTATTGTGTTACACATTCAGTGCCACGGTTAGTTGAAGAGTATATATATTAGTTGTACACTGTCAAATTATCAGTGTTTATTTATCCATTTATAACTCCCTACTGGTCCATTCAGATTAAATTATTTGCAAAGTTAAATTAAAACATGATTTTATAGTGCAATGCAACTCTCCTAAGGCAGTTTGCCACTTGCTGTGTGCTACTTCTTCACTAAGCTGACAAGTGGCACACCTCCCTTCATGTGAAATAGAGATAATTGTCGCCTTGCTCTCACATGAGAAGATGTGTAGCATGGATCAGAGAGCTGTAATGTGACATGACTGGCAGGCTTGTTGATCTGAAATGGATAGTGGGGTCAGAGCACAGCTTGCTGATCCACGATCACGTGTCCTCTCATGCATCTTTTTCACTATAATCTCAAATGCAGAACTGATTGTAGAAACACTGGAGAAACCCCAACCTTCCTTAAGTTCTAGCGGCTAGAAGGTGGAGGTGCAGGTGCTGAGCTGATGTGTCAGTCTAGATTTTCACAGGCTGGATGGATGGAGTTGTAGCTACATTGGTGCGGTCAGGAATGCCACTAGCTATGAGTGATTTGGGATCCATCTATCCTAAATTGACTGCCTTTGCTCACAGAGCACAAATCCTGGTTTGCTTTCAAAGGAGGCTACCTGATCTTTCTGTCTGGACAGGTTTCAGTTGAGTATAACTGAAGGCCGTAAAACAGTGCCAGTGATGCAACAATCATAGACTTAGTCCTGACACCCCTTTTTAGGCGAGGAGAAAATAAACAGCCCATTGTTATATCGTAACATGTTTTCACTGTGAGCGCTCTGGAGACCAGTGTTGTCCATGCGATTTCTCTGGACCTGTGTTTTCCCTGCTTCTCTCCTCCGTCTCCTGCCATCACCTATGCACTGAGCTGTCTGTCCTACACTTATCTCAGCCACTGACAGCTTGAAGTATTGATGCCATGTTGGTTTTTTTTCTGCCATCCATCCCTCTCAAGTGTCACTGCGGCCAAGCTTGGATAGGCTCCCATGTAACCATTATATCTTCTCCAGCTTGGTCTCTTGCATGCCTCTCATCTCCACTTGTCATGTAGTGCTCGATGTTAACCTCTCACATGTACAGTAGCCCAGATGTTATGAATGGCCCCATATTGTACAGCAGGTCTTGGTCAGTCATGTTAGACCTTGGCAATGACTAGAAAATGGCCATCAATGAGCACTGGTGCTTTACGGAAGCCCAAGTGAGATGGAGAGTGATGGACCAATTTAGGACTGATGCATGCATCCCTGTCTTTCACTTCGAGTACACACACACACCCAGGGCGCACAGACGCACACTATAGTTGTATTTGATTTCGTCCCTACCGTTGCTTAGCAGCAGGGCATACAGCACTTTGAATGTTGGATCTTCATGACACCAGCCATCTCTCCTGGGACACCAGTAGCCATGTGCCTGGAGACACGCACACATGCACAGATAGCTCCTCTAAACAAGAAAATGTCTTGGAGATGATTACTTGTCTTGAGGTAATCTCAGGAGAGAAACTGGCACCCATTGCAGCAGGAATATTAACCAGGGCAATAATCTGAGGTCACCACCAGTATGCAATCAGATTGGCACTAGATAGGGGTTGGGGAAAAAAAAAATCAATACTGCGATATATTGCCGTGTTTTCCCTATGGGAACGTGCAATTACTGATTCCCATGGTGCGCAAAATCACGGCACAAGACCACTGCACAAGATCGATTGATCATCCTTTGTCACTGGTATAACTTGTAAACATGCTGCGTTATTTGAAGAGGATAAACTAGTAGCCCTGCAACGACTAATCAATTAAGTGGATTGAAATCAATCGCTAATCGCTTTACTAATCACATGAAATTGAAAACTGTTTTTCTGGCTCTAAATATAGCTATGCTAAGGACAAGTGAAATATCCTTTAGAATCTACTGAGTTGCACATGCGCAATAGCAATCACGTGATTGATTATTGGGGACCCATACATTTTTTCTGGCACCCATTTGAATGGATCTCGGGACCCGTTACATTGAAAACTTATTTACATCACTGTATACTTCATGTCTGTGATCTTCTGAGATTGTCAATGTCAGTCTATGCACCACTCTAGTTGTAACTAGCACTAGAGAACCCTACAAGCAGCACATGTCACTGTTAAGGTGCTCATTGTAATCATAGAAATTAAAAGGAATGATTTCAGCTCCTCCTTTAGCTCTGGGGCGTGTGTCTCTGTTGAAGGAAAAACTTGACCAAGATTCCTTATGAAGCATAGTAGAAGCACGAGCGGAAGCTTGCCAATCTTCTGCGTGCGTCACAGTAGGGGAAGTTTGGTAGGCCAATCAGAGGCTCCCTCTTTCCCAGCGTGTATATCTAGTGTGCGTCTGAGCATAGACATGTCCTGTCCTCCGAGATGCGAGGTTACTCCGTGGTGGGAAAATAATACAAGAGAATGACAGCTTGGCACACGCAAGAGAATGCAGCCGGGTAACTAACTTATACGTTTTATTTTTGTAGAAGAGACAAACTAATATTGTTTATGCCGTTTGCTTTGATTGAATAATTGATTGAACACACGTGTACGATGTACT
The DNA here is from genome assembly GCF_963924005.1 of Protomyctophum bolini. NCBI lineage: Eukaryota > Metazoa > Chordata > Actinopteri > Myctophiformes > Myctophidae > Protomyctophum > Protomyctophum bolini. The sequence goes on along the minus strand of NC_137869.1, from coordinate 30,024,119 downwards.
ATGATTTGATTTGGGTGTGTACGTCTAAATAAAGTGTTAGTGTTGATTATCGTGTATTAATCTAATTATAGTAAACTAATACTATTATACTAAAAAGGATAAAGGTGAAGGGAAAAGATAACTTTTTACAGTACAATAATGTTTCATGTGTACACATAGAAATATATTACACAATCAAGATGTCACAAACACTTTATTTGGAACACACCCAAATCAAATCCTATTACGGCGTACATGTTCAATCAATTATTCCATAAAAGCAAACTGCATAAACAATATTAGTTTGCCACTTCTACAAAAATAAAACAAGTTACAGGCAGTTCTCTTGTATCTTACCGATACCGTATACTTGTATTATTTTCCACCACCTCACAGCAGAGAGACTATCCAGCATAGCTATAGCCACCTCAGTGGGCAGTGTCTGTAGGCCAATCGGAGGCTGGCAGGGTGTTAGACCATGTCTATGCTCAGACGCACACTTTCATACGCTTTCCCAGCGGCACTTGCTTTGACAATGTACACGTTTGTCTTCTCATCCCAATAAAGCTCCTTAGTTTGGATTGAATTGATAGGTCCTGGAAAAGACGCACTGTGATTGCCCATTAGTCACTTACGCCTTCAATGCTTCAAACGTTGTCCCGGCGTTTTTAGTGAAGGTTCTTCCAGCTTCCCTCCAGACGCTCTGGATTAAGAGCATCTGCTAAATGCCTAAATTGTAATTGTCTAGGAAGTTCCTAGATTCGCTGGACACACATCGCTCTAATGAACTGCAGGGTAACAAGAAGACTTTCCCCGTTTCTGTTTTCCTCCCAGAATTTTCCCCAGTGAGGGGTGGGAGAGGCTGGACAGCAGACGGCTGGACTTTGAATTTCTCTAACTATAAACTTTCATGACAGCAGACAGCCAAATATAAGTACAAATATAATTTATGAAAAGCTACTACCGGTACATTGAAGTCTGTTCACAGAAGTTGTTGTAGGCTATGTGGGGATTATCTGACGAGGTACTTGAGTGTGCAAAACCTTACATATACTAAATAATACTAAATTGTTTATAGGGTCAATATAAGTAAAATAATATAGCCTTTCTACAGGAGTATCTTTTTATATTTTTCCAAAAAGAATACAAACAGCCAATAGCATATTACAAAGTCATCCCCCACACTGGTGACAATTCCGGGAGGAAAAACGGGCAAGCACCGGGACGAGTCTTCCGGTATTCAACTGCAGCGGCCATTTTTTTTTAAACATCTATGACCGTAATGACATAGGAGTGGAAGACTGAGTTCGGAATGCTCTGGTTCTAAGTGTGCAAACTGGTTTCTAACTTAATGAGTAGGAGCTTTACTTTACTACACATATGCATGATGACACACACACACACACACACACACACACACACACACCACGCTGTCATCCTTCTCAGATAGATGGCCTTTGTGCTCAGGGATGGTACAGCAGGGCACGTCTGTCCTTGTTATGTACCACAGCGAGTGTCTCTGGGGCCCTGCTGCACACTCACTTGGCTTCGTCGGTGTAACACCTGACCCAGCTTGTGGGACACACATACTCCAAGTCTGGGTGTTACAGTACGTCTGTTACATTTAGCATTTGCTGTGGTTTTAGTTGTTGCCACAACGGTACAAATCCTGCAAAGACCTCAGAAAAATGATCTTCCATGTTGAGTCAAAAATACATCTTTGCAGTTGCACAAGCTAAATTAATGCGTGGGAAGCTCAATGAATGCGTGGAAAGCTCAATTTTTTTTGAAGCCCTAATAATCCTCTCATGAGGACTGATAATGAGGCATCTTTTTAAAATATTGCTGGAAGGTTAATATTAACGGGACCATACAAACCATAGTTGAAAACATTTGGGGCCCCATGAATGTCAGTATGTGACTATGTGTGAATTGTGAATGACTGGATTTTGATTATCTCCGTCATGAAGACTAATGATGTCAGTCAGGTTTTGACCTGGCAAAAGTTAGTCATGTTTGTGTCAGTGATGCTTAAAGGAGAACTGACACGCCCCTCGGGAGCTAATAACTGCTATCAAACAATGCTATCATGATTCTGACGTCAGGGTGGCGAAAGCTTTCCCCAACGACTTCTATGCGGGCTCGCCGGGCTTGGTGGCCGTGGTAGCATAGCAACTTATGCTACTATTTTGGTGTCACATTTAGCTTGAATACTGGGTGAAAGTCTCATTCAAAAAATTAATTTTTCGCAACATTGTTCAGGTGAACTGTGTGTTTATGCTTGTTCATTGTAATAATCAATATCGCTATGATTATTTTATTTATCGCCGCGTCGCTCCGCATGACAACATACAGTCTAGCCCGTCTCAGATGCAGGCTGCACACACACGGACGGACGGACACACACACACACACACACACACACGCAATGGCACGGAATCTGCCTCGGGCGTCTGTAGCTCTCTTCCCCGCTGTCATGCACTATAGCCGTGTGTGTGTGTGCGTACACACATGCCCAGTTCAATGCGGGGACCTGACCAGAGACTATACGTCCGTCCGTCCGTCCGTGTGTGTGCAGCCTGCATCTGAGACGGGCTAGACTGTATGTTGTCATGCGGAGCGACGCGGCGATAAATAAAATAATCATAGCGATATTGATTATTACAATGAACAAGCATAAACACACAGTTCACCTGAACAATGTTGCGAAAAATTAATTTTTTGAATGAGACTTTCACCCAGTATTCAAGCTAAATGTGACACCAAAATAGTAGCATAAGTTGCTATGCTGTGTGTGTACACACATGCCCAGTCCCCCGTAGAGGCTCATGATCTCGTCCGCAAGACTATGCCTCGGCATAGCGATATTTATTATTACAATGAATACAAACATAAACACACTATAGTTCACTTGAACAATGTTGTGGTAACTAACTACGGTATTACAGAGTGAGAGCGAGGGTGTACATGTCAGCCTGCGGCTGAGAGGGGAAAAGAACAGTAGTCGCGCTGCTCTCACAGCGGCCAGACAACAGCAGACCGTCCGTAGTCGCGACTGTCGCGCTGCGGGGCTGAGAGGTCTCAGAGCGGGCAGACAGGGGTGTTGGCGACCGGGGGAACATGGGACTCCAGTCCAAAATTTGCGCTTGTGCTGCAGTTCCCCTAAAAAACCCCACGCCAACCTCAATTGCATTCAAACTAAGCATTTCTGGCGAAAAAATAATTTTTTTCAATTACATTTATAGCCAATATGACGCTAAATGTACCGTCAAAAACGCTAGCCTGACCTATAGCCACTTGTTGCTAGCGCCGTAGCCCCGTTTCAAACTGTTTCAAACTGTTTTCAGTCAGACCACGTGATGTGCTGTACCACCCATATTAATTTCGGGGCATGTCAGCGGACCTTTAAGGTATGTAAGAATGAGGTCTTTCTCTCCATCTGTCCCTCGCACCTATGCCCCCCCCCCCCCCCCCCCCCGTCGCTGCGGCCTTGTCTTTTCTTCCGTCCCCTTCTGCCAGTCTGTCTCTCCAGGGGTTAAACCTGCCCCAGCCTTCCTTCACTCAACCGCAGACCGGTTGAAACTGGTTTTCAGGGAAGCGCTTTGTGTCTCCCATGGAATCTTGGGAAGGGTCATGTGGAGCTGTGGTGATGTCACAGTGTGGACTAAAAAGACCTTGAGTCAGCGCTCTGAATCAGAAATACAAGATGGTGCGTGCCGTGCACGACGTGTGTGTGTGCACGCGTGTGTGTGTGCACGCGTGTGTGTAATGTGATGGGATGTGTGAACACACATGGGATGTGTGAGCGCACATGTCATGCGTGTACATGAGGCCATCTCGGTTACACTGTCGTTCAGGCCAAATCCTCCATTAGACTTCCATAACTGTCTCCATGCATTCGTTTCTTCTAAAAAGGTGCAGCAACTGATAAAAAAATTATAAAAAAATAAAATACAACTCTGTCATACATTTTCTAAGAGATTTGTTGGGCTTTTTTGCCTTTGATAGATTACAGTAAGGTAGACAGGAAACGGGGAGAGAAATGGGGAAGTAAAGTTCGTCGGGATAGGGACTCGAACCTTCAACACACTGTCCTGCTGGATTACCAGCCAAGATGCCTGGACCTCTAAGCTGGCCCAGGCCACAGAGTTGGATTTTTCAAATAAACAAAAGAATATGCAAATAAAAACGCTGCAAGTTAAGGTGACGTGTACACCCCCTTCACCAACCAAGGACATTCTGTACAGCTCTAAACTTAGATTTAAACGTGTACTCTGTCCCAATACAGAGGTGTTTCTTTACTTTCTCTGTATGAATTCCTGCATTGGTGTATTTTGGTCTGCATTTTTGCACTTTGATGGCTCTATCTTTCTGCTGTGTAATGGGTTTCCCAACAAGTTAAGTGGGTCTCTCCATCCTGTGCTATTACTGTAATGAGTGGGATTTAGGTCAGCATCTACTACACCACTGTGTTGTTGTCCCGTACTGTTGGACCTACTTATTTATTGAAACGGTGTGTTATATAGTGTTGCCTGGTGTTTATGCACATTTTTAAATGAATAATGATGCCAATGTTGGAAACTAACAACAGCCACCAGCCAAAATCTTATAAAGCTTTGGCTAGTGTAGTTTCTCTGCCCTGAAAGCCACCGTCCGTGTAACTTTAGAGATGCTTTTCGACTTGAAACATAAAGTTGGGTGTTGAATAGTGATTGTGGCCGTGAACAAAAGAATATCTTTGCATCTTGTGAGTTTTCCGCAGTAGTGACCTTATACTTAGATCTAGTGTGTGGTGTGACACAGATCCTGTACCTTGCTATGTGCTTTATGTTCACATTGTTTATGTATCCTTAAGTTAACACGCCATTTCCCTCTTGCCTTGCTCCAGGGAGAGCGCAGCCATGTCGGAGGAGGCCGTGCGCCAGACGCGCAGCCAGAAGCGGGCGCTGGAGAGGGACCACACGGACCCTGCCGGCTCCCTGGGGGAAATGGACAATAAGAGGGTTAAAGTGGAGAAAGGCGACTCGACGGGAGAAGCCCTGTCCTTGGATGGCTCCGAAACTGGGGGAGTGATGGTGAAGAGTGAGCAGGCTGCTGCTAAGGTAGCAGCCAGTATCCTGAAGACTGGGGAGGTGAAGGCCACTATCAAGGTGGAAGTGCAGACCCGAGAAGAGCCTGTCGACATGAGCACAGCCAAGAGGTGAGATGAGGTTTCCCTTCAGGAGTTCATCATTTTGTCCGTAATGATCATCCTTGTGTCATGGCTGTTCATGCGGAAATCAGTTCTTGCTTAGTTTACATGAAAACGGAAAACATGGGGAGGGGAGTTTCTGCTGGGCATTAGATGGGGGTGGGCGATATGGACAAAAGTATTATCACGATATTTTTAAATTGATGCGATGGAATATGCAGCGTTTTATGTGAATTTATGTGTCAAAATTCTGGGAATTTGCTAAAGTTGCGAAAAATGCAAAATATGATGTATAATATAATCACTTTTAAAAAAGTGCTTAACCTACACCCTGACCATTTGGTATTGGTTCTCAAAGTGGGGTCCCCAGCAAAATGTATGAAAATCATAAATATCTATTTAACCACTTTAATCATAGCCTGATTATCAGACTCTGAAGCTTCCTGAAGCTTGACAGTCCAGTCAGAGAGTGGGCGGGGTCTATGGGCTGGATCCAGGCTACTTTAATCATATTGGCACATTGGCTATTTGAAAATGGCTGATCTACAAGCTCACACACAAAATATTTTTCAGATGGGGGTCTGCAGTCAAATATTAATTTAGGGGTCCTTGAGTGAGCACTGAGCAGAGCCATGCAAAACGTCTGACTTTCATGATTTTCAAGGCAAAAAAAAAAAAGCTTTGTCAACACTGCCTTCATTTACTGGACTTCAAGGCAAAACAATACCTCATGTCATTCCTTAGTGAAGTGAAACTCCGGTTTATGTTGTGGTTTCACCCTCTCTAAAGGGATTTAAAATGTTATGCTTGCAAGAGTTTATCCCATCTGCTTCCATGGAATACTATACTATAACCTTTCGCTGAGGAATTGGTTTGCTGGATACGTTTTTGCGACGTTTCAAACTGTTTACAAGGAGTAGGCTACCATCAATGGACGCACGTTGCATCAAGTATGATTCACTTTAAATTGTCATTATGAAAGTTTCTTGAATTTTGCCGAAGCAGATTAATGTAGGCTACGTTTTAGACTAGCAAGGGAGGAGAACACTGACTGACGTGTACACACACACACACACACACACACACACACACACACACACACACACACACACACACACACGGTATGAAGTCGCCATCGGCGAAACTATAGAGGAGTTTGAAAATAATGTTCGTTTGGTCCTTGTCCCTTACCGAGAAGCCGAAATAGTTCCATGCCACTGACATACAGTTCTTTTTGAGAACTAGCCCTTCCTTAACCTCCACTCGCTCGATATCTGAGTATAATTGTCCGTCCATTTCTTTCGTATTTCTTTACATATTATTCTGTGCAGAGCGCAGTGAGTGACTGCGTGTAGACAAACTCCTGTTTCCCTCTCTGCCCAGAAGAAAGAGGGCAGGGACTCAGAATACAACCGATCTATAAGCAAACAATGCCTTGCAGTGCAGTAGCGAAGCGTTGTTGGCTTGTAGATTTGATCTGATGCAGCAAATGTATCGTGATGGAAACGATAACTCTAAAAAGCCATATCATGGAGAAATTGTAGCGATATTTATCGCCATATCGAACACCCCAGCATTAGATCTGTTGGCCTTCAATAAACCAAATGACCAATTGTTTAAGACTTCAGTGTTTTCTTATTCGGTCACTAATCTCACTATACATTTTGAGTATTGACACTGATCTTGGATCAGCAACTAAAATAATGTTTGCCTCAATATTATACTAATGCGTCTTACTAGATATATTACAGGGGAGAACAGTGTAAGACAATCCTTTCTTAGATTTTATATGACCAACGTCTATCATTTGTTTTCCTTATTCAAATATGCCAGAATGGATGTCTGGCTTGCTTGACACACATTCACTGTAAAGAAGACAGTAGAGAACATCAGGGAAACATCTCTCTTAATATTGAGTATGAGTCAGTGCGTACAAATCGGAAGAATATTGAGCAACTTTATAGCCTAACACTGGTGTTCCCAGCCCCAAAATATTTTGGTCATCTGTCCGTCCGTCCGTCCCCACAAACAAAATTTGGCATACACACTACACTCTCCGGTGGAGATAACAAGTACTTGAGGGAAGGCAACAGAATGCAGCAAGTGCTGTAGCAATGCTATTTGGTTGGGCTCCAATGAAGTTGATTTATGGATGGCAGGCAGAACAACGTAAGATGGGCTAAGGTTTACAACAGATGTGGAGCATTTGTGTTTATGAATAAATTAATTAATTAATACAAAAATAAACAAAACTATTTGATTAAAAAAAACAAGCAACCCTATTTTATTTAACCTCTTAGTTATGCCCCCTTCAAATATTTTTTTAAATGGTAGATCTGCATGCTCACAATGCGTCTCGTTATGATGCGTTGAAAACTTGCATGCTCAAATTAGGGAGGCCAGATTGAAAGCATCGACTGAATAACTGCCAATACAGATGTCGACAATATCTGTCTGGCTCTTGAAGCACCAGTAGCATTAGGCTACTGATGTTTCAGTGCTAAGTTTCGCTCTAGCTAGTGGTCTGATGGAGGAGTTGTACAGGAAGTCAGGCTGTGGTGGTGGTAGTTGTCACTGCCCCATTTTGAAAAGTTTGGCTCCAGAGGCAGCACCTGTACTTGGTGTCACGCTTGCCACAAAATGTATGTTTCACAAACCAAACTGGTTCCAACTAGTTGTTGCCATGGTTTCCACGTTGGAAAGAGTAGCTGGAGGAGGGAGGGGCATGCAAGATCGGGTGTGTCACATGACCATACAGAAATATGTGTAATTTGATTTATACACATTACTGTGGTGATGGTAGGAGGGAGATGACTTAAACAAGTGTGGATCAGTTTGATTTCAGTGTTGATATAGCCCAAGTTCGCTCAAGTGTGACCTTTGCTTTTGTGAAACCTGCAGCATGTTTTGCTTACTAACTCTTACCAGGGATTTTGTTGGCACAAGCCGGTTTCAATGGGTTAACATGGCGGCAAGCTAATCAATGAGTCCACTGTATGCATGCACACGTAGACAGTGTTGTCTACGAAAACGAGCCCCAAAAGAAGCCATTAGGCCACACAAGGGCTACTTACTGTAATACATCGGCTATTTGAAAATGGCAGATCTACAAGCTCTCGTGCGTTGACGTGTTGTGAGCCTGTGGATCTGCTTTTTTTCTCAAATCTTGAGGGGTTAACAAAAAGAAAAACAGAAAAACAGAAAAACAAGCCCAAAGTCGCTTATAATAAGCAGACATGGCAACACTGGAACTGATCCCTTTTTTCCACCTCTAAGTCTAGGAACTTCACAGTAGAATGATGTACACTAGAAGGTACATCGTACAACCTAATCTTCTATTCAACTTCTTTATAATAGGCAATTTTGATTACGCGTAACCTAGGGCCAGACAGGACAATATTCGTCATCATTAATCATGATAAAGAAAATGCTCACGATAATCATTGTGTAGATTGACATTTATCGTGAAATTGTCCATAGATTGTCCATGGATTTGAGTTGGCTCGTTAATGTTTCCCCCAGAATATGGATGCTGGGGTGCAAGTTGTTAACAAAAGTGGCATTTTAAGAGTTTTAAGCATATTTTGATTATGCTGTTATTATAATATTGTTAATTGTTAATTTAGGGCCTAAATTAACAATTAACAATATTATAATACCAGCACTGACACTGAAAATGACACGTCACAATTATTGTGGCCTAAAATTTAGGCCACAATAATTGTGACGTGTCATTTTCATAGTGTCAATCCCTTGCGTAAACCTTTTCATTATCCACACATGGTGTTGCATTGTAATGAATGCCCTGGGTTTTAGTTTACAGAAAATAAAAAAATGCTACATAATGATATTATCAAATATCGGCCAAAGTCTAAACAGTCCCTCTTCGCCGGTTGCTTCGAAAAGAATGTCTACAGCCACTGTGCATTGAATGGAGTAGCCATTGTACAAATATCTGATGCATCATTACTGTACAGTAGTCAATGTGACTCTTTGAACTTGGAAGTTGAGGCATGCGAAAACACTGGACATTACATAATGTTGTTGTGATGCTTGTATAAGATGCTGTCAGCTGACAGTACACCACATCTCAATGAAACGCTAGTGCCTCTCAGTTAAGTCAAGTTTATTAATTTAAGTGTTGCTGGGACATCTATCGGGTCAGCTGTGGTTAGTTTATCCCAGGGGTGCTACTTTCAAAGACTGCTCAACAAGGTCTATTCCACCCACAAAATATTTAACCCATTGCTGAACATAGTTAAACATGTATCTGAAGGGGCTTTGGAGTAGCGGTGATGCCGTTTACATATAAGACGAACACACTCGGAATGGGAAATAGAGGGGGTAAATGTGACTGGTTTTATTTTGTATAACTTTGTAATACTACTGACGTTTGTGTGCAGAAGTCTTGAAAATGAAGTAGGCCTATTGCATTGTGGGTTTGAGCTGACAGGCCCTATTTGATCAATGAAGTCACCTTAATTCAAGTAGCAGATGCCTTTTTCCTTTATATATATATATATATATATATATATTATTTTTTAAGGGCATATATCATGTGATCTACCTGCACAGCCTTTGTGATCTTCTGGTAGATCACAATCTACCTTTTGGGCAAATTATAGCCTAATTGTACAGTAGCTTGTAACTGTGCTATTGTTTCTGGTGTCAAGTTTATTTATATAGCACATTTCACACGACAAGTGAGGACTCAATGTGCTTCAATGAAATACAAAACATAAGAATAAGAAAATACTCAATAATTATACAAAGAATTAAGACAGCATATGATTAAAATACAAGATGAGTTATTTAAAAATAACTTTCACAATCTAGCTGAAAAAAGCTAGTGAAAATAAGTAGGTTTTTAAATTAGCTTTTAAACAAAGACAGTGTGATAGCAAACCTTATTATCAATAGGCAGATAATTCCACAGAGTAGGACCATAATGACTAAAAGCACCATAACCTGATTTAGAGTTTGTCCTTTTTATGGTGAGGAGACCTTTGTCTGATCTAAGGGGTCTGGGTGGCACGTATGGGTCAAGCATGTCAGAAACATTGGAAGGAGCTAAGCCATTGATGGATTTAAAAACAATGAGAAGCTTTTTTAACAATTGTTTGTTTCACTGGGAGCCAGTGAAGAGATACAAATAAAACACGAGTAATATGTTCAAATTTCTTGGTTCTGGTTAAAGCTCTGTTATGGGTTGCCAATACATTTTGTAATCTTCATGCTCTGAGTGCCTGCAATATTTTCTCTTACAACTTTATTTTAAACTATCCTGAACCCCTGTTGTCCCCCCAACCTATGATCAGCATGATGTAGCATTCTGCTGTCTGTAGTACCTGTCAAAGTACTTCCACTGATCAGTGCAATGTATCATTTTTAATAGTTTGTTGTCAGCTGCTCATAGGTGAAGAATCACTAAATACTGTAAATCTAGTGAGCATTTAAAGCATGTTTATAAGTGGTTTCTCTGATCTCGGTATTCTGCCAACATCAACATTTGAGTGAGCGACTGAGCATCAGGGCATTTCTGTCGAGGAATTTGTAGCTTAAATGCTGTGTTGTAGATAAATGGCATTTTAAAGAATGATAGAACACAACATTGTGCCACTCAAAGTTAAATTCCTTGGGATTTGTGCCTACCATAGCTTGAACTTTTATATTGAAATTGTTATGTTTGGCATCATATATATTTATGTAAACTATCGGATGCGTGTCACTGGTGTCTTCTGTTTGATAATATGCTGATTCCAGCATGCTAGTAGAGTCCAACCCTTCGTTTGTTTTTCCTGTTCTATCGTCTTCACAAGTCGCATAACGGCGCATGTGTGTGTGTATATATGTAAGAGGAGAGTATAGCAAAGATGAGTGAGCGAGGAGGACGGTGCTTATGGTGGTGAAGGAGCAGGGTGAAGAATTGAGTGAGCAAGTTAGGGAATAAAAGGTGAAAGAGTGAGAGAGGCGGGAAGGGGTGGGGGGGAGCAAAGTGGTGACTGAGTCAGTGAGTGAATGAGTGAATGTGTACACAATAGGTTGGCTCCTGGCCATGTATTCCCTTCCCCCACCCTGTCACCCTCTCCAGTGTGTCCTGCGGACTCCTGCTCCACTCTGCTCTGTGGCTCTGGTGTCAGCCGCCGGGAGGGAGGGAAGAGCCAGGCCCAGGCTGAGCCGTTCTCACTAGGCCCTAGGTCCTTTTTCTGGAAGGGAGGGGTGGAGGCCCTGCTGCCTGGGTGGTAGACTAGGCCTTAAGCAGAGTCCTGACGCCCCTGGCTTAACAGGCCCTGGACAATTACATAACGGCTCCATGTTGCTAAATGCATGCATACATAACAACTCCCAACATACATGCAGTCATAAACCCACTGAACCCAACATACATAGTCATGAACACCCCCTAAACACAAAACCAACCATTCATGCAGCTTTACCTTATTTTTTCCCCCTTCACCACTATAATTCACCTCTAGTCTACACATCATAATGATGCATATAGTTTGCCACGTCCCTTTCGCTCTCCTCAAACTGTAGAAAACAACACTGGAAAGATACCAGTCTTGATTTTTATCATGGATTTGTACTTGTCTTTGCTGCTCCCGTTTAAAGAGCAACTCCCCTTTGGCCTTGTCTTGCACGCAGTTTGTGACTATGATCTTGCTATCTGTAACGGAGGAGAGGGGGTGGGAGGCCTGTCTGTGTTGCCCTTTGCTAAAGATAAGGGGGAGAAGCACGGTTAGTGAGGCTCTCACTCCCCACGCCGCCATTACAGAACTATTGATCTCTTTAGATCTGCTCTCCTCGTGTGTCCCATTCTGCATCTGTCCAACGATCGTGCAGAACTATTGATCTAACGCCATCTACTGGACAAAGTACAAAGCTACAAGTTGCTGCATGGGAGTAGCACACTGTATACAACTTTGAAGTTGTTCGGAGGGATGGTGAAGATTAACTCAAAATAAAGCTGGTAATGATAATAGTAATGGTTTTTGGTTGGTTTCTCCTCAGCGACGTAAAAAGAGAACGGCAGCCCCCGTCACCAGATGATGTGATTGTGCTGTCGGACAACGAACCATCCAGTCCGCTCATGAATGGGCACTGCTTCATGAAGACTGACACAGATAAACTTATGGTAAGACCATTGAATGCAAAGAGAACGCAAATTAATTTAAACACCTCAAAGCTATATTTTATGATGGTTGCCCTAAAATGCAGAAGCAGAATAAATACAAAAATATCTGACACACACGCAAAGAATTGCTCAAAATACTGCTGTTTTTTTGTTTTGTTTTTACAGCGTCAGTACATGGGAAATGGCAGATTATTCTGCCACAACACGGGCAAAGATTCAATGATTTCTAGTATTAACCTTTTCTGTACTTTTTCTTAGTTGGAACAGTTGACCTTCGGTTATCTCATCACAGGCTCATAATTGCGATGTCAACCTGAGATTTAACCGAACATTGTGCCAGACATGTGGCGCTTATTTCTTTACGAGATTTTAAGGGTTATATACAGGGCTGCACATAAGTGGTGCGCCAGTGCACATGCGCCGTCAAAATTCATAATGCGCTGTCAATCAAGCGCCGGGAAGCGCTTCTGTGTACCAACAGCTGGGGCCGCACAGAATGATTATCATGGCCAGAATACTAGTACATTCTGTGGCGAGAGCATTTCCCACTGACTGCCACTCAAAGTAGCTACTACTGGCCAAGCACGTCTTGCACAAGTGCACTGGCCATTGTGGCTAATCACAGCGCGTCCTTAGTCAAACGAGGGAGGATCCACTCTATGGGGAGGATTCCGTGCTGGAGCAAGTTGCTCTTTTGTGATGCAACTTGCTCGTGTGCGATGCCGTCTCTCACGGACTGGCACTGCTGCACAATATGAAGCTTATCAACATGACAACAGCGTGTCCCGACATACTGTCCCTTATTATCGTAAAGTCGGGTAGTGTGCACTGTTTATTTTGCACCGAGGAGCCATGTGTGTCTGACTGTCTTGACTCTGTGTTGACTGTGCGTACATCGCCTCGGCTAAAAACAAGAGGGAAGCCTGACGTATGCTTCGCTGTACGACGTGTTGTATGTTAAACAAATAGGCAATAGCTGATCTGCAAGCTCACAACGTGTCGCCTCCGCAACACATTGTGAGCTAGTAGATCGGCTATTTAAATTTAAAAAAGTATCTAAATATTGCTTTGATGCTCATATTATCCTTAGGAAGTATTAAGAAGTTTGTATTAGAATATGCATAGGCCTATAGGGCTGGAATACACATGGACCTATAGCTGCAATTTGCAACTCTAGATTTTTTTGTATAATGGGATGAATCTAGAGTTGCAATACTCTCTCCATTGACTCCCCAGTCCCCACTTATCCAATAAATATCGTTTTGCTATAAGTTATTCATGCATCCCTCTTTTGTCCATCCGGCGAGACGGGTCGCCGCATTTTAGGAGCACCAAGTAACTCCTCCAGGTGCTCCTCTGAGTACTAGACCAAAAATGTTGTGTGCAGCCCTGGTTATGTAAACATTAACATTCTTCTTTCCATGCACATTTGTATGGGCTCACGTTATTATTATGAGATATGCGTGTTTGGCACGATGGGTTTTGATGTATCAGTCTAGTTAGTAAAAGGCCAACCAATCATTAAAACTGTGTCACTGCCACCTGGTGGACGAAAGTGCCAGCGCTTGACTGTCAACCCGGATCTACTTGGTTTTAGTGTGACACACATCCGCTTTGCTGGTCCATTTTAGATGCTAAATATTTAGCGTCAATGCTAGCGAGCTAAAATGAGGCCATCCTTGCTCTAGAAAACGACAATGTCCCGATCGGGATCACCGGACAATCAGAACAGACCTCCGAACATCGGGCGTTTTGTCAAAACCATGAAGAGCTCTGTAGATTTAGCGTTATTCAGCTTTTCAGTCCGCCTTGTATACAAGAAGTGAACGGCAGTGCGCATGCGCAAAACCGGTCTAGGATCGCTGAAGAAGGAAAAGCTTATACGACGGAGAGTTCCGTCAGAAGCAGTTTTTGTGTTCACCCACTGATACACCTGTAATCATGTGATGTAACAATTGATTCTCATTCTGAACCTCATGTGTGTCTGATAGACACCACATTGATAAATGGAGCTGTCAGAAGGAGACATGCATAAAAATAGGCCGACAGACGTGCCGTGGATAAATCGGACAGCCCCCAGCCAACCTGAACATCCTATCTGTATGGTGTGTGTGTGTGTGTGTGTGTGTGTGTGTGTGTGTGTGTGTGTGTGTGTGTGCGCAATGTGCTGTGCACACAGAAGAGCAGTCCTGAGGAGAGGGAGCGAATTATCAAAACGCTTAAGGAGGAGCTGAGACTCCAAGAAGCCAAGCTGGTGCTGCTGAAGAAGCTACGACAGAGCCAGATCCAGAAGGACAGCACAGTACAGAAGGTACATGCAGACAACAACGGAAAGGTGACTCATCCTGGGATGAGGCCTGTCATGGTTTTATTTATTACATAACCGTGGGTCCTTTTATCGCATTTCAAGACAAGACTGGGGTGAAAGAATAGGTATTGTTAGCTTATGGGGGGTGCTACCTGCCTCAAGTCCCACCATGTTGATTCAGTTTGATTATTTGAGTATTTGCATCAAATGTATGTGTATAGATGAACAAGTTGTTCACGTTTCATATGTGTTTTCTTGTTTCCCAGTCGACTTGCTCTGTGGCTGCTCCCCCTCCTCTGGTAAGAGGTAGCATCACATCAGGCAAAGGACCCCTCCAGGTGACACCTACTTACCACTGCAGCTGCTTATTGTCTCTGCAAACTCTCACACAGGACCCATTTTAGTTACAATATTCAATAGTAGATTCTGTAGTTGTGGCATTCAAGTAAAAGTATGGATGAAAATATTTGGTGGTTGAGGGGCACGGTGGCAAAGTTGGTAGTGCTGTCGCCTCACAGCTAGAAGGTCCTGGGTTTCGATTCCCGCTCGGGACGCTGTGGGTGCTGGCTCCTCTGCGTCATCAGTGCCCATACCCGAGGCGGGGTTGGCGAAAGGGCCTTTCTGTTTGGAGTTTGCATGTTCTCCCCGTGTCCCCTAGGGTAGGTACCCTCACAAAAAACATGCAGTAATCCTGGTCTCTAAACTGCCTCCCCCTGGCCATATATATACAAAATAAATCTTTTTTTGGTACATTGTAGAAACGCCTACATCCCGATCCAATGCGCACGCTTAATAGTAATTTTTCTCTAAATGAGACAAACTGCGACCTTTGAAATCTTATACAAGTCTAAACTTTGATCGTGCTAAGAAAGTTAATCCATTGCGCGTCGAAGCACAGCCTAGAATGAGGATGTGGCTCAAATATGGATGAACGGTTATCACTTCCGGGGCAGGCGGAAGTGACGCGTCTCCTATGCTTATTTTCGCTGATTTGTCTGGCACTGGCCTGGATATTGTGTTAATAAAACGAGCAATTGAGGTGTAATAACTCTGCTACTTTTTTGTTGCATCAGCTTGATTGTTTTGGAAGTAATATGTTGTGTAATGTGTTGTGTTTTCAGGTGTCAGGCCGTATCTCAGGCACAGTGATCCCTCCACCATTGGTGCGCGGTGGGCAGCATGTCCCGTCCATAAAACAGACTTCCCAGGTTGTCATGCCTCCCCTGGTCAGAGGGGCACAGGTGGGTGTTGGCTGATAATGACAATGATAATAATTATATGGCAATTTTAATCATATAACACTAATGTAATTATATATTTGTATTCCACTTGACACTTGACTGTTTATCTCCCTGCCCTTTCTACCACTGCTATCTAATCCTGCTTTTGCTTCTTTGTCAGCCCATTGCGGTGACACCTCAGCAGATTGCCAGTCTGCGCCAGCATCAACAGCAGCACAGTGGCTCTGGCCCTCCGCCCCTGCTGTTGGCTCCCAGGGCCTCTGTGCCCAACGTCCAGATGCAGGGCCAAAGGATCATCCAGCAGGGTCTTATCAGGGTGGCTAATGTAGCTAACACCAATGTCATGGTTAACATCCCCCAGGTGAGAAACATCCGGTGAAATGTTTACACCACTAGCAGAGTTGAAACAATAATATTACTACAGTACTAATAATCAATTAAAATATACATTCTGGCACGTTTTATAGACTAGCTATTTCGCTAAGCGCTGTTTCCCTGGTAGTTGTGTTATTTGTTTTCCAGGGCAACAGTTGCAAGATTTTTCTGCATGATTGATAAAATATAATTGTGTAATTTGTGAATCCCCTCCTTTTGTCTGTATAAACGGATATGAAAAACATTGTGTGCTTTATTTCCAGGCCTCTCCAACCAACCTAAAGGGCTCGTCGGTGTCGTCCAACTCCAATGAGTCGCCAGCCAGCCGACAGGCAGCTGCCAAATTGGCTCTGCGTAAGCAGCTGGAGAAGACCCTTCTGGAAATCCCTCCTCCTAAACCGTCTGCCCCAGAGTTTAACTTCCTCCCATCGGCAGCCAATAATGAGTTCATCTACTTGTTGGGGCTGGAAGAGGTGGTACAGAAACTGCTGGAGATTCATGGCAGAGGTGGGTAAAGCCCCTTCACTCTTAACAAAACTTCCGTGGTTGTAGTAATTGGAAGGGCCCGTCTTCAGTTTGGGATTTTCAAGCTGAGATAGAAATGAAGCAATGACCCCCACATAAATTGTATAAAATAATATTACACATTATACTTGGTTTCATTGACAGTGTTTGACCGCGATATCTGTTACAGTATTATATTAATGTTTATTTGTTTACACATTTATGTTTATTTGTTTACACATAATTTTTTTCTATTAATATGTTGGATTCATATTAATGTGTAAACCTTCAATACTTAGTAAACCTTACCTTTGGCTCTGTATTGGTCAGCTATTTGTCCCAGTACACCAAATCTCTTTGCATAAAATAGATGGTCGACAAGCTCACAACACATCATGCTGCGTTCCCGTTTGTAGATCGTCTATTTTTTGCATATGTCCCCCCCCCCAGAATACAGATGCCAGAGGTTAAGTGGTAAAGTAAAAACTGAAAATTCCCCCTGTAGTACACCTGTTGAAGACAGACGTTCTAATGGAATCTGAGTTTAAGCTGCTTCTCCAATTGGCTCCTTTTTGCTTTTCTCATCACACAGGTAATGTGGGCTTTGCAGCGGCATTGGCCAGCACTCTCCCCAAAGAGCCACACACCTGTGCTCAGTGTAAGACAGACTTTACCTCCCGCTGGCGACAAGAGAAGGCTGGGGCCATCCTTTGTGACCAGTGCATGTCATCCAATCAGAAGAAAGCCCTGAAAGCTGAGCACACCAATAGGCTGAAGGCAGCCTTTGTTAAGGCCCTCCAACAGGAGCAGGAGATAGAGCAGCGCATCCTCCAACAGGCTGCCTCCTCTTCATCACCTTCTCTCTCCAAAACCACCTCCTCCCCCTCTTTAATGTCCAAGAGCGAGCAGCAGGCTCTGGTGTCCCAGCAGTACAAACAAGTCAGGGCTGCCATGCAGCAGCAGCAGCAGCAACAGCAGCAGCAGCATAGAGGAACACCTGTTTCTCGCCACCACTCCACAATCAAACAGGTGAGTGCTGCCTTTAACACTACGACGTCGGAGCAGCCGTTCTGACCGGATTTGAGATATTAAAGTTTATTTTCTTAGCCCAGAGAAAGTTCCCCTTGCATGACTTTGTCTAAATATTCGATTGAAATCATCTGTTTTTTTTCTCCATTTGAAACGTTTTGTAAATATGATTTTAGGCATATATCTCCTACTCAGTCTGGCTATATCGGCACAATCGACCGCCGTCCCCCCTTTCTCCCCCACTTGATAATGGTGTCTTTTATTCCCTGACGTTTCCTTTTCACTTGATATCGTTTCGTAGAAAGGGCCTACACAACCGATCTATATACCAAATGAAAGCCCGAATTTCGTAGTTTACATGGTATTTAGATTTTTTTTAAATGAGCAAAAAATTTGCGAGTTATGATTGAAAGAAAAGAGGGGTGGAGGAAAAAAAAGAACACACAACACACAGACAGCTAGCTAACTAGGCGATTATTTGGCACAATCAATCAAATGTATATTAATTACATCGATGTTTCCCCCTCTATATAAAAATGACAATATATAACTCTAATGTCGTATTTCGTCATGAATGTGAACTAGGCTGCTTGATCAAGGGTGTTTTTTCCGTGAGCAATGGTGTACAAGATTGGTAATACGTTGGTCAAAGTAACTCATTTTTAGACCATCTGGGGAAAATAAATACATTTGCAGAGTTCCCCCCCCACACACGCAATTCTAGCCTACCCAAACGTAAAACAAAGTCGGAAAAAAAGAACAGGAAGGCAGCAACGCGACACTCTTCCATGGCTATGTTGCAATATAGCACTAACGGGCAACGGCAAAATATATATTTTTCACATGTATGTATATACATTTTAGGAGTTAAAACATGTGTTTAGAAATGACATCTCAGCAGTTCAGACAATGTCCCTCTGTTAACAACACTTAACACACGACACAGACAGCTAGCTAACTAGGCTAGCTAGCTTCTCGCTCCATTGAAACCGAGCATTCAATAACATCCCTCTGCCCTCATGGATAATAATCATTGTATTCATATTATCTTATCAAAATAGTAAACAAATTCCAAGTTAATTAACCAGCCAAACATATATGATTTAATTCGTTGGAAATGGAGAGGGACGAGTGGGGGAGAGAGTGGCCAATCAAATCGCACCAAAAGTAGTAGTGACTGAGTAGTAGTGAACATTTTTTAGACTTCCTAGTGTTAAAGGAGTAGTTCACCCAAAATGACTTATTTTCTGTCAATTGCACACCCCATGAAGCCTTGAATTCATGGAGATTTTCTTTTTTTCTCTCGCATTCCTGAGCCAATAATTCAATGATAGGTGACTGGTCGGTCAGTAGGAGACTCAATTGAGTGGACTGAGTGGTCATCAAATTGAGACTGGTCATCAAATGATTTGCTCAAGAATGTGAAAAAATCTATTCAAGGTTTCATGGGGTGTGTAATTGATAGAAAATAATTCATTTTTGGGCGAATTACTCCTTTAGTACATAAAATTAAATCAGAATCCTTGTTTTTGTTTTGTTTTTTTAGGACAAACCACCTGTGATTTCATGAACTTAATGTCCCATCCCTCTCTATCTGTCCCCCTCCCTTCAGAGTCCTGGTCAGCTGTCCCGTAACATCCAGTCTGTGGTGAGCTCTCGTGGTACGACCCACTCCTTCTCCTCCTCCTCCCAGCTGCAGAGCGCCGTGTCGGCGGCCGCGCTGGTCAGCAGGCCAGGTAAGCATGCCGCAGCACGCCCGCTGCAGCAGGGGGCAAAGGTCAGCGCCAGCAGCAGCAGTAACCAGGGCAACATGGCTGCCTGGAGGAAGCAGAGCGGAGGGAACACAGGTAGATACATGCGAGACCAGGCTAGCCTGAGAACACTCTCCACTCGGCTACCAGTTCACTCCTTCCGTCTCCCTTTCATGGGGCTGTCTGTCGCTTCCTCTCACAGTACCTTAACGTGGCTTCCTTTGCTCAAACTTTCCCTGTCACCTCTCGTTCACCAATCCCTTTGCTCTTTCTTACCTCCAGTATCGCTATAGTTCCAGATTGTATGTCTTTGTTTTTGATGTCCTAAAGTCGGATGCCGGGGTGCAGCCGAGGGAGGTGGCATCTTCTTTCTATGGCCTTAGAATCAGTAGAATCCAGACTACACCATCTCTCTCCACCATCCCTCTTTTCCATCGTCCTTTACAGGTGTACCACCAATTAAGAGTTTTTCACACCATACATGGTCTTTACAGGGAAGAAATTCACATAAAATGGGTATAATTAACACATGCTCTTTTATGATCTCTTGTGCATAGAGCCTTCGACTAGCTTGCTGTCAACACATTATTTATCGGATCCATTGCAAAAAAAATAGTTTTTGCTGTGATTTCACCTATAAAAATCCTATCACTATCTCAGCCATGTGTAGTCATCCTTGTTTTGTTTCTCTTCTGTAAGCTCCTCTATGGTTAGGGGGTGTTTTGTTTGCTTCAGTTTGGGCCTGCAAACCGGTTTTAGACTTTAACTGTTATTAAGGGCTATACAAACAAACTTGACATCCGGGACGCTACATACTGTATGTAGGCTCCCACCTTTGGGAGCCATTTATCTGCAATCATACAAACAGCCTGTCCAAAAAATAGGAGAGGAAAGGTTGAGGGCTTCAAGATTACACCCTTATTCTTGGGAATCATAACGGACTACAGCACGGGAGTAGCACATGTTCAACCGCATGTCCTACCGTTGTTTCCGCATGCACCCCCTGCCTCAGAATAGCTCTGAACATGTACAAATGCAAAATCTACGGTGCCTACCGTGCTTCCCCACCTGTTCTTTCTTTCTTTTTTTTTCCTATTTAAAAAGCGTTTGAAACCTGTAGGTCCGTAGTTTTTAATAAATAAAAGTGTTTTAATCCATTCTGTCGCTGAATCTTTCCACCATCTTGGATATCTCCTCGTCTCCCTAAATTAGTGCAGTTGCACTCATTTTGGGGAGACGAGGAGATATCCAAGATGGCGGAAGTTGCGACTAATTGCATTGGTCTGGTTCGGCCTTTAAATAGAGCTTATAATGGAGATCTCCAAGGTATTGACCATCTAATGTGCTTCTTCTGTCAGGTGTGACCATGGCCTATGTGAATCCCAGCCTGTCCGCGCACAAGACCACCTCCGCTGTGGAGCGTCAACGAGAGTACCTGCTGGACATGATTCCTTCCCGCTCCATCTCCCAGACGGCCAACACATGGAAATAATACAACCTGATTCCTTACTCCCACCATTAACCATCACCCCTCCCATTATTAATAATATCAATAATAGTCATTCTCATTATCAACCTAACGTACTCTGCATCCTGCCAAAACTACGCTGGGGAGGATTGACTTTTTGACCAATGATTACAATAAAGAAAGAAAAGGAGAAAAGAAAAGTCTCTCCACCTCTCCCTTTGCTCTTTCCGCCACCATCTTTCTTTTTATTCTTCTTCTGAGCCTTTCCTCCCAATATGGAGGCATATTGAGACAACTCAGGCCTCTGGGATAAGGACTGAGGGTAACTGGAAGGCTTGACATGGACATGCATAGTACATTCTCAGACCTCACTAGTGTCACCACTCCTTCCTTCCCTCCCTGTGTGTCAGTTTAACTTTGTTCGCACCAAGAGTTGTTGCAGGGTCACTGCCCTTCCCTGTCTCTGGTTCAGACAGGTAGAGGGTCACTATCACATACACCGTGAATGATTCGCCTTACTTCCTATTCCTCTCCAGTCTGAGATGGCTAGACTCAGGCCCAAAATGGTGGCAGGACCGAACTTAACTTAAGACCTCATGGCAGGGATTGTGGTGGAGCTCTGAGGACCATCCACGAAATACTAAGAACTGCTTCAGCTTTGCAAAAATGAATATAATCAAATGACTGTAAAAAACAATATTCTCTATCTGCGCACAGATGGCCTCTTCTCTTTAACCTATGGTGTATAGTAGAGAAGCAGACTTGGTGTGTCGGGTAATTTTGTATGGCTGAATGTTAGAATTTTTGTCTTTCTTCTGTAAGTCATATACTGTGTTGAGATATTGTGCTCCCTGATATTTTGGAAGTGGCCTCTTGTCGAGGCCTGAATTGAAAGGCTAATGTTACTGTTGAGGTGGTTTTACATCTGCTGGGTTACGTGTTTTAGCCTAGTTTTAAAGAGTTTTCTAAGATGAGTTAAAATACAGATTATGGTTTCACTGACTAATGTAAAAAAAAAAAAGAAAGAACAATAAAACACGGCCATATGTTTGGAGGAGTATTCTTCTTGAATATTGTAAAAACCTTCCAAAGAACTAGTGGAGCCCAAATGGAATCCCTTCTACTAGAAGGGTTCTAGTTTATTTTAACCCTCTCTGGATATAAAGATGAATTCATGCTAAACAGAGAGGTTGTAAGGAATGTCATATTTTATGACATTGATTTGCTTTTAGTCATAGGTTGTGGTGCATTCTTTTTCTTCTATAGACAAACTGTCTCTGGGTTTATTTATAGGGTCACGTTAGTTAAGATGTATACTTATGCCCTGAGTTTGAATGGATCTTCACTTTAGGCTTTGTTTTTCTTGTGTGTCCAGTTGTTCCTAAGCACCCTTTAATTGGTCTAAAAGAAGCTGGACAGCTTTCAGAATGTAGTTATGCAAAACCCCCTATAGCAACACATGACATGGATTTATTAGTCTTTCTTTTACATTGAAGTGTGTATGATTTGTCCAGATCCTTAAAATGAGTTCTCTATGCCGTTTCATGTAAGCTGTGGTTCTATAAGCGGCAGCACAGGATAAGCTAGTGGTGAAAATAAAATCTCTAATATATAGCAGTGACATACTCTATGCCAACAGAACTTTTCTTTTTTTAGAACAGAGTATTGTCTTCTTAATGAGTTCAGATGTCATAGAGGATGTTCTTTTGCTGTACTCTCTTCCACTTTCACAGTACACTGACTTTCTCCCATGAAGAAAAGCGATGGCCTAGCAGGAATAAAACCAAAATTAATTGGTAATTATGTTTAAAAAGCCAGTGTATTTAATTTGTTGTAAATCCCTTTTTTCACTGCAGCCATATTGACAAATAGGGTAATGTCACATCATGTACAATCTTACCAATTATAGGTAAGCTTCATTGTTCCGCTAAAATGTAGGAAGTCTGTGATGGTCCAAATTTCAGATGCAACCAAAGCCAGCCATTAATTGTACTGACATGGGACATTGTCAGTATGGAAGGTGTCGGGCCGGCACAGTTTATTTTAAATTCCACCAAGCTATATTCCATCTCTTACATTCAAACAATCCTGCTGAACATGATTCATCACCCATTATTTTATGACCCGAATTGTCTTTTCTCCCAATGTCCCATTCCTTATGTTGTAACAGACACAATTTCACAAAGAACTGGGCCCTATTTGTCTGCAGTGCTTGTAGACCTTTTATTTGTAGTTGTTACGTCCCCAACAAAGAGGTCCAGGTGTTATTTTGTGCAAAAGTGCATTATTGGCTATTTCCCCTAATATAAGCCCTCAATGGGGGTTGGGTTTTTGTGCTAATTCGCTTATTTCCACCGAAATAAGTAGTAAAATGTGCCGCTTGGGATACTATTTACATTACACTATGAGAGGGTATATACAAAACAAATTGATTTTTGAGCGATGGAAATGAGCGAATTGGCACAACACCCCATAGCCCAATGCAATGCAATTCATTGAGGGCTTATGGTAGGGGAAATAGCCAATAATGTGCTTTTGCACAAAATAACACCTGGACCTCTTTGGTGGGGACGTAACAACTACAAATAAAGGTAAGAAAGCCTTCTAGTATGGGATTCTCCTTTAAGAGCCATTCACACCAAGCACTTATCATTCACCACTGATGTTGTGGTGTGGACTCTGCCATGCACTTGAGTTAGAGCAATTTTAAAAACAATATGTTTATAGTTATCGTGCTTGGTGTGGACAGCCCGTTAGGCTCTACTAAGACACGACACACTGTTGGTAGGTATATATTCTTTCAAGTCCTGTGGTTTCTCTCTCAATAAACCAGGGTTACATTGAGGATGGTGCAGCAGTACATCCTCAATAGAAATGTTTATGTGAACGGAGATTGGATGAATTCAGCCATCTGTGCACTAGTTAAGTCTTTCTTTATGAAAGTGGTATCTGCAATATTCCAGATGATCTGTATATTGCATATTGTCTGTAATCCTACAATGCTGTGCCCTGCTTAATGTAACCCTGTGCTTTTCTGACTACTGCCTGTTGCTGCTGTCTGACAACAAGAACACCATTCCGTTTTCTTGGGGTGCCAGCACTGTCAAATGCAATAGCAACCCTGTTGAAAAAAGTGTACAAGAAATGTTTGTTTTGGGTTTTTTCTGCTCCATCAAGTAATAATAAAACTAATTCTAACCCCTTACTTGTTTGATCCATATGCATTGCTTTATAGCTTTTGTGTTCATGCCCACATTTTCCAATGTTTTCTTTGTTTCTGAGTTACAGGAGATATCACAGCTTCCGGTCACATGCAAGATTAACCTGCAAGCCAAGGCTAATGTTATGACTGTTATGATGAACAATATGTTTAAGGCCCCATTTTTATTATTTTCCAATTCATGAATTAATCTCATTGCTCTTTCATCGATGATGGAAGTAAATAAAATGTCACCAGAATGTAATGTTGTGCTATGGTTTCTAGAACATTTTAACACTGCAAGTTGTTTTTGTCCAGTAGTTTTACTGGCCATCCTGTTCGGACCCATGTTAAGATGTTGGACCATGGATATACTTTGGCATCTACAGTATATCAATGTCAATATAAATTGCCCTTTTGGCTCAATTTCAAAGGCTGACTATCTTTAAGTGCTAAGCATTTTTCAAAATTAGCAATCTTGACTACCGGTAATCTTAGTTGTAACATGCAAACAATGGTTACAATATAAGACAAGTAGACAACTGGACCTTATTGGACTTTCCGAATTCAAACTACTACAGATTTACGCCAGGGCTCCACTGGGCGCGTCTGCGTCACCGTCACAGAATGTTCCCTTTTTAATCAATGAAGGGTGGCTCCACTGCCCGCGTTGTGCGTGCGTGCCGCACTGCCACGTGCGTGCGTCACCATTAAAATTGAACCGGTTCGTTTTTTGACGCACGCGTCGGAGACGCAACGCGCCCAATGGAGCCCTGGCGTTACACTACACTTAGAGCCTTTATTTCACAGCAGCCATATGGCCAATCAGGCAGGCAGGGCGTTACCATGTCTATGCTCGGACCAGGGGCTCGGACGTAGAATAGATATACGCATTGACAAATAGGGTAATGTAACAATCCTGTACAAGTGTTACCAACTAGAAAGGTCGCAATTTTGAAAAATTGCAGAGTGTGGTTGCCGCGGCGGCTTACATGTATACCCCTCCCGCTGATACCCCTCCCGCTGATATTGCCAGCCTGCTACGGTTTCGAGTCACGCCTCAGGTCGCGTGTAAGTAATTGGGAGGGGATTTGACCCCCGAAATTCATGTTTTCGCGACAGACGGTTACATTTATGGCGTTTGCGGCGCCCCCTGTGGACGAAAATGGAATTGCTTTCGGAACTCGGTCGAACGAACCACCCCGGACATGCGATTCAAATTTCGGATGGATTGGACATGCCGTGCGTGATTTATGGCGTTTTTCGTGATATAGGCCCCTCCTACTGACTTCGGTCGACGGTTACGGCCGAACGACACGCACTACCGAAATTCCGAAGTCGGTTTTTTAATCGGGTGGGTCCAGAGATCACGTGTGCCGATTTCTGTGACATTTGGACAAAATCTGTAGTGGGAAAAGCGAAAAGTGTGTTTTGGACAAAATTCAAAATGGCGGAAAATCCATCATGGCGGAAAAGGGCGTGGCCTATATGGGGAGATGCGTCATGACCCAAGGAATCCAGGGTAAAAATAATTTTGATTTTACGACCTACGGTTCAAGAGTTATGAGCCAAAAGGTAAAGTGGGATGTTATAGCGCCACCATGAGGCCGACCTAAAAAATAATATTTTTAATTAATTTTAGTGATAATTAGGAAATATCCCTGAAAGTTTTGTAACTATAGTGCTTACAGTCTCAGAGGGAAAAATACTTGAATGTGTTTTTTTGCATTTCCCCATTCATGTCAATGGGGAAATTTAATTCACTAATAAATTCATATCAAATAAAATATACAACATTTCTCTTAGCAAAGTACAAGCGGTCGATTCCCGATTTTTCCGGTCAATTTGACATCTGGCTCAAGTGCGTACAGTCAAAACTGCTTGTTGTTGTAGGGCGCCAAACTTTGTCTTACTCCATTTGTCTTACTCCAGGTGTGGAATAATAAAGTGTTACAATTACAAGAGTCTGGTTGCCCCTTTAGGGCAACCACACTAATAAGATCGTCTTTACAAACACCTAGGTTTTTGTAGGCTTTGATCGATGTGCTCTACAGTCTACACCAAATCGACCGCAGAGGCATATCCTGGTCCTACGTGGGCCTAGGGCCCTAGGAGGCCCAGGTCATCACAGATACAACAGGCCAGGAGGCGGGCCGTAGGCTCATTTGGCTGTCAATCGAACAGCTGGGCACGCTAGTTTAGTGAACGCCCACCAAAACAAAACACAAGAAACAACACAAGTACAAGAAGAAGCACAATAAGTTAGCGAAAATTGTGACAAAAGAAACATGTAGGAGAAACTAAGACCACGGCAAAGAAAAGGGAATGCAACTTACAACAACAACGGCAAATGCACCATTTTCCATTTTAACAACAAGGATTGTGAAAGAATTTATCCGTGAGTGAAGCCAGTGCAAGACTCACAACAAACCACGTGCTGCAGGAGGCTTCACTGTGTGTGCTGTGATATGTGGATCGTATGGGACCAAAACAAGATTCCAACACAGATAAGGTAACAGCAGCTGAAATAACTAGTGTTCATACCACATAGTGCAACACTCCCAGTCATACAGATCAGAAGACTGTGGCAATAAGCCAGTAATGTTGAAAATGGCATGTGGTCCGTTGTACCAAGGCATAGTTACAGATCTTCTTGCACCTGTCTGTGTAGAGTTGTTTTTTAGAGTAAAAGTGGCAAAACGGCCCACACTTCTTTTTCCAGGTGGCTTTGTTAGGAGGAGGATGCTTTGATAACGTAAACATTTCTTTATTGGTTCATTATTGGTTGTAATTAATGTCTTCACAATCAAATCAAAGCCTCTTGGTCCAGTTGTATTGGTTGGTGTATTGTCCAGTTGTATTCTTTGGTTGGTTGGTGTATTGTCCAGTTGTATTGGTTGGTTGGGTTGTATTGTCCAGTAAAGTGTTCATTTAAATGCAGTTCTGACACCTGACATTTTTAGGAAATTGAAGGCAAAAATGCATATTAATTCATAAAAAATCACACCAGTGTGAACTGAGTGGTGCAACTCCGTGGTGCAACTCCCACAGGAGTGCGCCCAGGGTGCCGACCTGGTTCCGGCGAGCCGCCCCGCGTCTGAAACGGTCGAGGTGTGGGGGTCCCCAGGTAGTCACTATACTGTACTGTACTGTACTGTCACACCCAAAATCATCATAGGCTATACAGTTAATATGTGTGTTTGTGTTAGGCTGTGCAACAGTGACACTTGGTTGTGAAAACTAACCAAACGCTATTTTCGTGCTCGGACACAGCAAATATCCCCAAAATGTGTTGACCTCATCACATTTGTCATCACGTCTATGGCCGTTTTTAGCCCAAGGATTGTATTTTGTGCAAAACTAATGCTTGGAATGGAATCAGAATCATGAAAACCCCCTAGTTTGACATTTAACATGCTACTTAAAGAAAAAGGAAAGTTTGACATTTAGGGTCACAAGAAACCCCTATAAAAATTGGCCAATACTGACAGCCGGTCAGCAAGTGGATTCACGAATGTATGTATATAGACAATATTTTAGGCCAATAAAAAAGACCAAATTTTCCACCGTCCACCTCGGCTGCTGGACTACCATCCAGCTCACTGATGTGCTATCAAAACCGATTGCTTTTAGCATATTAATCAATATAAAATATGTCAAATGCCTTTTGGAGGTCCAGCATGATCATGCCGCAATATTTGCCCGCGTCCAATGCAGCATGTTTTATTGATTAAGTGTTAACTGTTTGCCTGTTTCATCCAAGAGCAATCCCACCTAGCTGTTGAATGTTGGTTCTGCAGAAAGGCAGAATATCAGTAAAAAGAAGAATTACTTCACTAATTTTTGCAACTACCTTGCAATTGCTACTCTAATATTAATTTATGTCTTTTCGCTCTGTCTCAGAGGGATGTTATGTGGAAAGTTTAAAAATCTGCCTAGACATGTGCCTTACCATGGCATGGGTGCCTACCAATTTACCCTTTTCCCTAGAACAATGGTTTCTATTTCTGTTGATGTCATCATTCATGATGATTGGTAGGCAGGTTATTTCTGAACCCACCAATGAGAGGAGAGAGTACAGAGTAGAAGGAAATTGTGCCATGATGAGTGAGCACTGAGGACCATTTATGGTTATTAGGTTATTAAGATAAGGTTGAAATTGAAAATGGATGAAGTGCTTTGAGCTTTTATGGCACAATATGGATACACACGCGTCCTGTGCTGAGTATCTGCCAAATCATTGTGTCTCACATTGCATGTGGGTAATCAATACTAATCATAGTCGACGTCTTGGTTTCTTCCACTCATCCACTGGAATGAGGTTGACTACTTGACTTTCTGGATGCTGGATCATCCTCTCGACAGGTCAGTTGCGCTCCAATGAATCAAATCATGGCTACAGTTTGTACACCAAAGACCAAACTACCAAAGTCACCGTGACCAGACATGGTGGACCGTCTCTATTGTAAACAAGTGTAATGCTTTATGGTGTCGTCCACAGTTAACAGTTTTGTTTTGAGTTGTGCTTGAAATGATTGAGTTTACACAAGGTAACTAAAGTAAAGACCACTGCTGCCCCCCGAAGGATTTTATGATGGTGTGATACACACAGGCAACGTACCTGTTATCACTGAACAGAATATATGCGCAAGTTTACTTCTCCATTTAATCACTGTGCGTTCATTAGTGTAAAGTAAAAGGAGTTGTACCAATATCATAATAATTTGAGTCTCCCAGTAACAAGGAAGAAAGCCTATTTAATCATCAGGGTTTGTCAGTGTCTGTGACATTAGGCCTACAAGGCGTATTAATTCATTCGGGTGTTCTCAATCAGCTGTGAATCACACCCATCAATTACATCATTCTGTATCCATCAAAGAAGCACTATTTTCCACATCCCACTGTCTGAATTTACACAAACCATCCAAGATTCCAAGTGCCCAGGGGTCTATTGACCATATGCACAGTTGCACACTGTGGCCACCTTGCCATATAAGTTAATGGCAGGGTGGTAACTAGGTGCAATTTCCCATTGACAGCCCATACATCCAAACAGTCATCTGATTGTATTAAAAAACGTAAAATAAAACTCACCAACATTGCAGCTGTACGAAAAGCTTGAATTATCCTCTTTTTATCTGCAAAGGGGTTGGCCAGCTGGCTGTGAATATTGTTGATTTTCTCATGAAAGAAGGTTAGGAAGTCACATTTTTCAGTGGTGAAGGAGTGAGAAATGGTGTCCATTGGTTTGAGTAGTAGTAGTTTGTTTATAATGATGGCAAGATGGCCGCGGTCTGCAAAAGGTCAATACTCGGGCCAGTTGTTTTTTCCCTCTACACCAAATGTATTCGCCACAACACGTATAGCATTGTGTTCTTCTATTTTTGCCAAATTTGAAATGTTTGACCCACCATGTTTGACCAATAGGGATGCTACATTTCATGTGGTTTTTAAAGCCACAAGGAATTGTATCTAGTGGGCATGCATGCCTTCTCAGTGACTAAATATATACTTTTGCCCCACTTTTGACATTTCATAAACCTTGATGTTTAGGGAATAGGTAGTGTGGTTCATTCATTCTGTTAAATGTGCAGAGTAGGCTACCGGATGACTCTTGTGTAGCTCAAATATACCACTTTGTGTGGAACATGCATTGATGGCTATAATTTGGGCATTTCCTACATTCACAATGTGCATGTTCAACATTTAGACATGCTAAAATTTTGAGGATGTTTGTGTTGATGTTGAACATACATGTTTTCTGTTTCACTGTGTGCACACGCCATGCCACATTTATATTTATCAGCCTGTATGGGAGATTGAGTGTGTGATTCGATTTCTTGGATGATTGGATTGCTTGCGGTTAATCATCATTGGATTGCTTGCAATTAATCATTCTTTGTACACTGATCTATACAGTATTGAACCAACAGATTAGAATATACTACTAAGAGCCGACAGCTGCCTCCTTCTGCCTTTTATAAAACAATATCCCCAACAACCAGGCCTGTAAACTGAAATGTGTTACGAAAGACCAGCATGGCCAGAGGCTATGAACTGGATACTATGGATTCCACTAGAGAAATGTGCAGACAAAGTCTTCTTCCCAGTAAAGTAACTAGATAAAAATTAACCTAATTTAAAAATGTACAACTGCATACTCTCTGTTCTCAAAAGGTATTGTATTATAGTCAATTGTATAGTAATGTATAGTGTATTATTTACAGTTCTCTTGGGTAAAAGAATAGATGTAGGTCATAAGCGCCCGATGTCCATGTTCACTACCAGCTACTACAGCTAAGAATTTTGAAAAAAGGTTTATCAATGGCCCATGAAGAACTGATTAACAGGTCACATCCATGAAGTAATAGTGACTATAGGACCGCAATACCTTGTTAGACAAACTGCCACCTTGCCAGAGGTCTGTGTTCTATTTAGCCCATGTTCTATTTAAATCTATGATAGATGCTGAAAGGAGATACAATTTATTTTATAGATGTCGTTCGCCAACAGTGCAGCGCCCCAGCATGAAGGGATATGTCTGTTAATGCACTTTTCCGTAATTTACTTTACACGTTCTTTAAACTCCCGTGCAATGCAGTGATAACACAGGATTCAATTCATTTGGGATTCAGATGTATTTCTCCCTCCTTTTTTCTCTTCAGTTGTGAATATTCCCTACACACGTGTAGGCCCTAAGGCCTAACTGCTAACCCCTGCAGCTGGTCTGCGTGGGAGGGTGTAGACAAGCATGTGTCTCCATGTGTGTGGTTTTCACCTGACAGTGAGGAGTTTTGCCAGGAGGGAGAAACACATTATACAACCTAGTTCGTCTCTCCACTGAACAGGCACCCTCCCTGACCAAACAGTTCACTCTCCCCTGCTGGCTTTCCACCCTCACACATGCCCAATTGTGTTCAATGGAGCACCCGGCCAAGCCGGATGCACCGCAGAGGTTTCAAACCCCTGGTCTCCGTGGTGAAGGGCAAGAAATGCTCCACCGAGCTACCCAGGATTCAGATATATTTCGATTTTCTCTCACTTCTTACTGGTCAACTGTGTACTGCCACAAAAACCCTAAACCAAAGGTTTCTATGGTTTCCTCTCCATAGAAACCCTGAGTGTTTCCTCTCCATAGAAACCTGTTGTAAAGAAACGGCTTATCGTGCCTTAACAGGACTAAATCAATGACCTACTGTAGGAACACACACTTTCTCTGATTCCTCCTTACTGGTCATACATTTGTGGTCATAGGCTATCATTTGGGTACATTTAAGCCACATTAAAACATTTCCCCAATTTTCTGTTTGTCCATATTAACATGGCATGTGCATGTAATAGGATTTCACTCCAATTAGTCTTAGTTCTAGAACCATTGTCTAAAGGGGTGTTATTCCTACCCTGAGAGCTGGAGCTTTATGCCCTGTGCAGAAACTATACCCCTTAAACCAAAATGGAGAAAAGAAACACAATTTAATGTTTTTCCTTAGAACTGGAGAAGATTCCTGTGGTCAAACCGGCTGTGACTCTCCCCTATATGAATGAACACAGACTCTCAGACACTGTACACACACAAAGAGCTCTCTCATTAAAAATGTTAAATATATGCTGTATATTCCTTCTTTGCATACTGGAAGCATGCACAAGGAAATCTGGCACTGATCGGTCCAGAAATTAGCCCCCGATTAGTCTTTCGAGACGGACTGTTGACTCGCGTCAGGAAAAGAGGGCACTGTTATCCCTTTGTTTTGCAGATGGGTTCCCAGATTGGCCCCGGGTAGACAGACCGGCTCACAGATGAGTCTGTCTGAGATGACTCAGCCGCTAGGGGCCACGTTGGGAAATGTCAAGTGCTTGCTAATTGTGTCAGATTTGTTCAATTCTTTCTCTAGTGTTATTTTGCAACTGAATTCTGTGCATTGCTTGGTGGTTTGTGTGTGCCATTTTTCAGGGCTACTTATCGTCCTAATTAACCCTTAATTAGCAAATTAATTTGTAAACGCACCCTTGGTTTTTAAGGAATAACGGTAATTGGGTCTTACTAGTTGAATTTTATTTTATTTTTGAGGGGCGCTAACCCATCAAAAATTATTCAGTAGTGTAGTGTGAACTATTATTCAGTAGTGTAGATTTCCGTCCTACACAAACATTAAATTCCCATTGACAATGAATGGAAAATTACGTCATAGTGCATGAACAAATCGGCTTAGTGTCTATTTTTGAGGGGCGCCAGCCCCTCCTATATGTACAGTATAGGGGCGGGTGGCGGTGGAGCAGGGGTAGTTCGAACCCGGGCTCCCCCAGAGTCAGTGTTGAGGTGTCCTTGAGCAAGACACTGAACCCCTAATTGCTCCTGATGTGCTGGCTGGTGCCTTGCATGGTTTCCGCCGCCATCGGTGTATGAATGTTTGTGTGAATGGGTAATGCACAATCTATGTAAAGCACCTTGGATAAAAGCGCTATATAAATGCACTCATTTACACACAGGTTTAATGTTTGTCTTTAGTTCAATGTTTGTTTTGTAAACTCCATTGACAATGAAGGGAAAATGTGCCTCATTACGTCATATTGTCTCTTTATTGTTAATGGCGTTTAATGTTTGTTTGTTTTACATCACCATTACATCACCTAATCAACATGAGTTAGACTTTAATATATTAGCGCCCCTCACTTCACACGGGGTGTGTTTTTTGTCCTACACAAACATTAAATTCCTATTGACAATGAATTGAGAATTTTACGTCATGACGATGTTAAGATGATAAGAGCTCCCCTCACTAAACACGGGTGTGATTTTTTTATGTTAATGTTACTATTTTAAATCAAATTACATCAAACTGAGCCTTTGCTTGTATCTCTTAATAGTAAATTGCTTACATTCAGAATCTTTAAATTTGTCTTGGATAGGACCAGCTTTACATTCACTAACTGTCAGTGGCAATGACTCTGTAAGACCTCTAGGTGGCACATTGGACCAACAGTACTTATGCTTTATGTATGCTTTATCCTTTTGTGCAATATTATAGGTCTGTCCATAATATAGGAATTCCCATTGACATTGAATGGAAAATTACGTCATAGTGCGTGAGCTGCCTGCCAAACATGTTTGGTCACATGGTTAGAAATCATTCAAAATATGTTAATATTCTCAGTGATGCCATGGTGTGCATCAAGCCATTACCCTGTGCCATAAATACCAAATAGAGAATCAGAACCTTTGATTCTGGCTACTCCTACTTGAATACACATTGTGAATTGAGAGAGTGGAAGGGGAAAACCTGAATAAGAAACTGACCTTTATAGAAGAATGTGAGCTATTGTTTGTCAGCACGACTCATTTAAGAATTCCCTGTGATATCACTCACTGTGTGTGTGTGTGTGTGTGTGTGTGTGTGTGTGTGTGTGTGTGTGTGTGTGTGTGTGTGTGTGTGTGTGTGTGTGTGTGTGTGTGTGTGTGCGTGTGCGCGCGCGCGTGTGTGGATTTATGACTCATTGTTGTGCACTCATGATTATGCAGGAGCCTTTTTTCCTTTCATATTTTTTTCAGCTGTTCCCAATGTACAGTACATTATATAGATCCCAATGATTCTGTGTCCAAGATTTGTTTGTAGTGTTAATATCTGTCAATTACCTCTCCTGAATATCAAAGGTGTTGCTGTGTGTGTGTGTGTGTGTGTGTGTGTGTGTGTGTGTGTGTGTGTGTGTGTGTGTGTGTGTGTGGTGCACTGTATGTCTGGGTCTCTGTGTGAGTGGGGCGCACCCCTGCTGGCTGAGTTGTTGTGATCATGGCTGAGCCAATCAGCTGGCTAGCACCATGCCTTCCTGCTCCTTAATTGGCTGGTTTTCCTTGGCGAGGGCTGCTGATACACAGAGCCAGACGGTTTTATCAGGGAATGAGCCAGAGCCACAGGGAGAGGGGGATACAGCATAGAAAGGGTAATATTGAAGGGAAACACTCTGAGTGGGAGACAGTCAATAGCCACCACCTAGGGTTTGCATCAATTCAGAGGGAGAGAGAGAGAAAGGTCATTATTATTCCCAGTACATTCAGGAGCAGACAGAGACAGTGTTCCTTCAGTCAGAGAGGTGTTTTTACTGAGAGGCAGTAACAGCTCATCCTTCTCCCGTTTGCTGAATCCAGTGCCCTGAAAACAGACGACCAAGATGAACCACAGCTCCACTGAAGCGGAAGCAGCGACTGTTGATTCGCTGCGTTACCTCAGGTAAACTCCCAGTTTGAAACTGTTGAATTCTGATGTGTGTGGTACGTACTGTTGCACTGACTCAAACCTCTTGTTGGTCTCTATGTGTGCATGTCATGTTTTTATGCTCTGCTTTGATTTGGTCTGTCCTCTTCAGTTCTCTTCCATTCAGTTCTATTCTGTGACCTGTAGGATGCAACTCAATGAGCATTATCCACTCCACTCTCCATGTATCTGATTGCAACTGAGTGTTGAGAGAGAGGGGGGGTCAGAAAGTGATTTAAAATCAGGTTATAATAATCCGCCAGACACCATGTGAGTGGCAGTGTTTGTTATTATTATGGTGATTGAGATGAAATCGTTGTCATTCTTATCCATGATTTCAGCCTCTTTCTGTGGTCTTTTCTCTGTGGATTACATACTGTACATTTGATGTGTAATTTGATGTTATCAGGACCCGGGTTAATGGCTGTTGTATGTATATGTATGTACTGTATATTAGAGGTTTCATCAGTTTGTTCCACAGGGAACCTGTCTTGGGAGACCTATACAGCATCAGATGGACAGACGGCAAGATCAATAATATATTAATGAATCTCTGGGTTTTACCGGGCCATAGAGACAGACAGACGTGCACAGAAAGAGAGAGAGAGAGACACAGAGAGAGAGAGAGAGAGAGAATTTCAGTGGGTGTTTGGCATGTATGCGTACTATACAAAAAGGTGCTATGTACATGTAAATCGTGCAAGCTGAATGATGGCCATCATCAAGCCATAATGTACCGATGCTGGCAGTATTGTGGTCCTCTGTATCTCTGCTGCCAGCAGTGTTGAAGTCGGGGAGCTGGAGTACTCAGTGCAGGACCCACAGCAACCAGCCTACTCTGGAAAGTTGGGATTGCTTGCCCCACCTGTTCAGGCAATAACCATTGTCCTTATTGCGAACCTCTTGTTCATAAGTGATTTTAGGCTCTCCGAGCAGGGGGGGCACAGATTATTATTATCATTTTTAGGTGTACCAAACACATTTTCTTTATGGCCACCAGGGGGGCACCAGGGAGTTCCATCGTGCATTCTTCCAAGCTGCCACACATCAAGTCATTCTTAATTATTTTGGATGGTACCCATGGTAGAGTTATGTCCGGGAGAGACTGACAGACAGGCTTTTTTGTGAATGTATAGATGGTGTTGGACCCACAACATGTTATGTGCAGTACACACTTGAATGTATGTACTCTCTGTTGAAGGCTAACTGTGGAAAATGTGTATAAATGTTCACATTTGCCAGTAAAAATCCTATATATTTGTGTATATTGTGCATATTTTAATATTATACAGTACATATCCCATAGTTACATGTGTTAAATGAGCTGCTTTCGTCTTTCCATCCAGCAGGTTTACTGTAAGCAAGGCTTGGCAACTAAGCATGGTAATATGTGAACCCGGAAGGATTAGATGAGATTATATCTAATTGCTCTGTAATAGTAATGGATCATATAAAGCACACATTTTATGTACAAGACAATGATGATAATAAACATGAGAAGAACTAAATCACCAAGTCATCCACATTGAACATCTCCATAATGACTTGATTGGATTATACAGAACCTCTGGGTAATGCACATGGTTTAAGGAAACGAAATGCTACTGTTGCTAAATTATTGTAATTCATTCTCCATAAATGGGACATCCCCAATGGCTGGCTGAAGTAACAAGTTGCACACTGGCAGTCTGTGACAACAATAGGTTCACAGCTCACATCATGTATTTCACTCCAAATATCGCATAGCCTTTTCTCTCCATTAGCATGCACGCACATTGTTGCTGTGGCCTAGGGTGGGAAAACCATGGAAACCTTGTATCTCCATAATTCACATCACATTACGTTGCATCATGATGTACGTGATGTTGTGAGTGAGCTTGTACAGTATATCTGCTATCTTTGCTGTCTCCTTGTTTCACCAAACATTGCTTGACGGTAGGGTTGTCCCGGGAGCCAAAAAACGTGATGGGGACATCCCTAGTATCAATATTATATCCGTATCATGATATTAGACTGGATATTATCTGTGATTTGGGATATTATATTATTCTGATATGGAATAAACGTGTTCTATAAAATATAAATATCGGATCGGGAAAAATCGGTATCGGCAGATGCTCAAAATGAAATGATCGGACCGGGAGAAAAACAAAAGGTGATCGGGACATCCCTACTAGACGTGCGGTTTACATTTTTATACAGCGATGCATTTGAATTCCATCAATTCCTTTGGTTTGCTACACTCTGTCTTGTCACCTTACTACTCTGTCGGTGTTTGATGGTCTGAGTCAGATGGTCTAACTCTAAAACTACATTATCTTGTAAGTAAAAACCGACAGCAACAACAACAAACTAAACAAAAAATAAAGTGTTGATTATAAAAACAATTGAGTTCTCTAGCGAGTCTAGCTGCAGTAACAGCAGAGTATTTCAGATTTCAGATTTGATTTATCTGTCTCTATCTCTTTCTCTCATCTCATTCTGGGGCTGCGCCTGCTCTTACCCAAAGCAGTATATGTGGGGCTAAACTTTATTTATTTATTTTAAAACATATTAAATCACACAGACCCGGCCTACTTGCTGCAGTTCCCAGAGTTAAAGCCGAGTTGAAACATGGTGCAGTAGCATATTTAGTTATTATGACAATTGGAACAAACATGCAGCAACTCTGCGCCCTCCCGCGCACTCAGATCAGCCAACGCAGGGAAGCTGGAGGTACCTTCACTAAAAACACCGGGACAACGCTCCACATGTCCCAAACTCTTCTCCCTTCTGGCTCCAAAACTATGGAATGCACTTCCCATTGCAATTAGAACTGCAGACTCACTCCCAATCTTCCGCCGTAGTCTGAAAACCCACCTCTTCAGACTTGCCATAGCCCGACAACCTTACAGGCGTATGCAAAGGTTCAACTTACAGTATGTAACTTAGATAATAATAATAATAAATAAAATAACTTTATTTATATAGCACTTTTTAAAACATGCATTACAATGTGCTGAACAACAGTTAATAACATCACATCATAGTAATCATAGCATAATAAAATAAAAACAGATTAAGAGAAGCCAAAAAGTTAGGTGGCAGCTGGCAGCGGCATTCTGCACCAGTTGTAAGCGGGAGATGGATTTCTGTGATAAACAGGTGTACAGACCGTTACAGTAATCTAATCGGGAGGTTATAAAGGCGTGAATGACCTTCTCTAAATCTGCAAATGACAGGACGGATTTGATTTTCGCAATTGTTCTGAGCTGGTAAAAACATGATAGCATTTTATGTAGACATAGCACTATATAGTACCCTGTTCATTATATAGATATTCCACAGTTAAATTATTAGCATACATAGGATTCATAATGACTATTTTTAAGTATTTGATGTATTACCATGTCTTTTGTTCCTGCTTACTGTAAATCGCTCTGGATTAAGAGCGTCTGCTAAATTGTAAATTGTACATTGCGTAGACATCTATCTATGCACCACGTCTCTCTCTGTCTATGTGTGTACGGCTGTAATGCACCTATACACGTAACTCGAGAATCATTCGCCCCACCGACTTCAAATTTGCCACACGCGTTCCACTCATCCACAGGGAGTGCAGTGCTCTGTGTCGAGTCGGTCGGACCCACGGTTGTCCAGAACCGCCATAAAATACCTCTGCCAGGGCTCTGGACAGGGCCCCTGCCCATGCTCCATATACTGTATGGAGCTGGCCTGTTCTGACATCACAACACTCTATATTTGGGCATGTCTTTACACAGAACTCCATATATAGGAATAAAGGGACACAGAGAGACACATACAGAAATCTCCATATATGGGCATAAAAGGGAACGGGTATTGCATAGCTGGGTGGGGTATGGATCTCCAACTTCCATCGTTACCGACTCAGTGCTCTACAGCTGGGCAACGGTCTAGTTTGTTAAATAATGTTAGTATTGATTATATAGAACAATATATTTTGTTTATACAAAATGGTGAGATTAAAATTGTGGGTGCAAAATGGCAAAATATTCGGTTGTGAGTTGAATGTTGTGCTTTAGGAAGAAAGGAAATAAAGAAACTTGCGCATTGAAAGAGTAAATGTTTGCTGAACTTTGTGTAGCATTATGGAGTGTACGACATTGCAGATATCCTCTAGTATTTTAAGTGAGCATTGTTCAGCCAAACTAGCTGTAACGGAAAGTAGATAGCCATAAATGTCAGCGGTACTTCTGAGCTAAAGGTCAGTGCTCTTTAGTCGACCAGTACTGTTTGACCATAGATTTAGGGGGGCACAAGTTATACAAAGAAGGTTTTATAAGGTTTTATATAATATTCTTCCAGGCATTGATTATATCTAGCATGTTAAATTTGATTAACCTAAGTGACATGCCATTCTTGTGTCTTTATCTCATTTGTTTCCTGGCTGTTCCTCTCACTCCCTCCGTCTCCTCTGGCACAGTTCATGTTCTCCACCCACCATCACCCCTTCATCCACAACTCCTTTCTGCCTACCATTCGCTCTTTCCGTCTGTTGTTTTTGTCTATTGTCTCGTCTGTTGTCTGTCTCAATGTGTGTGTGATAATGATGACGAGTGTGTGTTGATGTGTGTGAGAACTGAAGACTGTCACTGTTGAACCTAGGCTGTTGCTGTTTTATGTATTTTTGATCTTTTTTTTATTACGTTATTTTGTGAATAAACCAGCAGCTTTTGTGCACACTGCACTTCACATCCACAGAATAAAAACCACTCCCTTTTCAACTCACCGGGCTCTCCATTCTGTTTAGTATAGAGAAGGAAAGAGGAATCTATAATGGAAGAATCCTCTCTTGTCTCTTAAGTCCTTTTAAAGGTTTCTTTAGCAAACTTGCCTCTCTGTCTGACCATCTGTCTCTCTGTTTGCTGGTCTGTTCATCATCCATTCTTTTGGCAGTCTGTCCCCATGGCTGTCTGTGTCCCTATACTCCCTAACTTCTTGTCCTTCCCTGGCTGTAATGGCCTTGCCTTATTGTTATTCCTCTGGCTTGCCTCCTTATTATTCCTCCTAGATCCCTGCCACCCTTCCCACTCTGGCACCTCCATTTGCCCGTGTGACAGGAGGGACACTTGTATATAGGCCATCTATAATGATGTAAACGGAAAAGGAGAAATGCAGAGAGAGCAAACACGAGCGCAGAGAAGATTTGTTCCCAGGCAAGGATTCGATCATCACCGTTATTCTGCTATTAAAGTCCGATTAGCCATGAGAGCTCTCAATTTGCCACAAAAGTGGGTGTGTGTGGGTGGCAGAGGGGCAAAGAGTCTGAAAGGCACAATTGGATTATGGGCTCTCAGCCCGACATCTCTTAAATTGTTTTGATGCTGCTTGGCATGGATGTGAAGAGGACGATACAGACACACAGTGTTAACACACCCATGCGCAAAGGCACACATGGAGGCAGGCACATCACGTGTGTATGGGTGGGTTCCAATAAGAGAGCTGATGGAAACACATACACACATGCACATGTACATGTACATGTAGTTATCAAAGACAGTGTTTTGTCTGACTTTTTGCTGAGCTGCAAGTTTATGTTTTATTGCGTGGTAGTCTTTGATTAACCTGACTCAGTCAGGTTAGTCTTTTATGGCTCTAAAGCTTTCTTTTTATTCTCACTTGTCTCTGACACAGCCCTGCTGACTCATGATTAAATTAGCCTTCCACAAGGAGCATGTCCGTGCTTTGTTTCTCGAGGCCAATTTGAGAAAGGATTAGAGAGAATTGTATAGAGAATTATATCCTTATTATATTCCCTTTAGGATCCATTTTGGAGAGATTTCAGGGACAAGTGTGCAGGTGTTCATTTGCAATATTTATACTAGGAGTGGTACATTTTTAGAAGAGCTTCTCAAGACTAGGTTTGCTTTCCCTTAACTCTGAATCAAGAGAATTAACAAACAAAACAAATGTGTTTACCCCAGTAGTCAATAATAACCTTTCATTTTATAATATGGCATTTTGGTGAAGTTGTAAATAGCACATATGCTTTCACATAATACAAAAAAGGAAAGAAATAATACAATTACAAAAATGATTGATTTTGGTTGATTGATTTAATTGATTGCATTCTATGGAAAGATGCTCTATGGAGATGCTCCCTCTTTGCTGATGTAATTGCTGATACATTTCACTTCAAATGTCAACAGTCTCAGTCAGTATCCCAAAAGGCATCTGTGATGGTTCTGCATGTGTCTGTAAGCGTCCCAGAGTCAGTAATCCATAAGAAAAGAGCATTCTATTCTATCCCGGTCAAGCTTGGGTTGTGGAGCCTGATGGCTACTGACACAAAGGACTGACCAAGAGTCTTTGTGGTGTGCCAGTGTGGTAGTCTGTTGCTGAATGTGCTCTCCATCCCTACTAGCATGCCATAGAGGGGAGAAGAGCTAAGAGGAGTGTGTGTGTGTGTGTGTGTGTGTGTGTGTGTGTGTGTGTGTGTGTGTGTGTGTGTGTGTGTGTGTGTGTGTGTGTGTGTGTGTGATAATGCTAAGAGGAGAGTGTGTTTCTATATGCGTGTGTGAGAACTGAAGACTGTCACTGTTGAATCTAGGCTGTTGCTGTTTTATGTATTTTTGATCTTTTTATTAAGTTATTATATTATTTTATTAAGTTATTTTGTGAATAAACCAGCAGCTTTTGTGCACACTGCACTTCACATCCACAGAATAAAAACCACTCCCTTTTCAACTCACCGGGCTCTCCATTCTGTTTAGTATAGAGAAGCAAAGAGGAATCAATAATGGAAGGATCCTCTCTTGTCTTGTCTCTGAAGTCCTTTGAAGGTTCCTTTAGCAAACAAACAAACAAGACTGAAGGAGCTTGCACACAGCTGCGTTTTTCGGATTAGATCCTTGCCAATTTGAGAACCCATCATCAAAATAATAAAGGAAAACAGTGCCCTCTTTTCCTTTATTGATGAGAGTCAACAGTCTGTCTCCTTGCAGACTGGTGCGTTTCTCTGAAATAAGCTCCCGATATTCGGGTCCGAAAACGCAGCAGTGGGCAAAGTGGTGTGTTCTTCCCTCCATGCATGTATTTGATATTTGCAAATTTCCGGTGTAGGAGAGGTACACGTACAGTAACAGTAGGGCCTGTGTCATTTGCAAATAAGAATCGCAATGCAATTTTGGTGTCAACAAGGATCACAATTTGCACTACAGGCCTCCGTCATTGGACCAGTGCCAGACATAATTCACTGCATTTACAATTTTGCACTCATCCGACTTATAATAAGCAAATACCTCGGCTCATATGCATCAAATCTGTATTAATTTTGGCAGCAAATTTGTTGCAAAGCAAGTTTGTCATAGTCTTTTTTAATACATTTTTGAGTGGTGCAACCACTCCTAGAACCAGCAATGTCTGTCTGTCCGTCCGTCCCTATGTATGTTTAGGGTACCAACAGGTGGCGCTGTTGCACCGCTCACTTCAGACAAGGTCTGATTTTTATTTAGTTTCAGTCATCTGAACTTTTTTATTTATTTTTTGTTGACTAAAATGTATTTTGACAGGACTTGATTGTGTCGAAATGACCGATTTGTGGCTACTGAAAATTGCCAATCTATGGCATGTAGATCAGCTATTTACAGGCACACAACCCTGCATAAAATGACTTTTTTTGTCAGTGAAAAAAGGTAGTGGAACATTTTTCGTCATAGTTTTAGTTGACAAAATAACAATATTTTTCGTCATAGTTTTAGTTGACAAAATAATGCGTCAAATGCA
Organism: Protomyctophum bolini; assembly: GCF_963924005.1. Taxonomy (NCBI): domain Eukaryota; kingdom Metazoa; phylum Chordata; class Actinopteri; order Myctophiformes; family Myctophidae; genus Protomyctophum; species Protomyctophum bolini. The sequence goes on along the minus strand of NC_137869.1, from coordinate 29,981,946 downwards.
GAGACACAGTGAAGTTTAGTGCCTCAGTAAACTAGGATTGCAATTGCATGTAAGCCAGGAACCTCCTTCAACCCAGATCCCTGCCATGCACCCTTCCCACTCTGGCACCTCCATTTGCCCAGGAACCTAGCATCAGTCTAATATACTATCAAAATAATATGAAACTATAGGATAGCAGGCAAACAATGAACATAGCATGTTTGTTTTCTTTTTCTTATTCTTATTTTTTACAAAAAGATTGTATTGTTTGCTTTAAATCACAGAATGGTTTAAAGCACCTCAGTATCTCTCTGCACTTCTAGAAGTCTATACTCCCCAGTCCCCAAGGTCATTGCGGTCTGCGGACAAGTTGAAACGTATTGTCCCAATGACCAAGTTTAAAGACCAGAGGTGACCGAACCTTTTCAATAGTAACCCCCAAATTGTGGAATGAGCTTCCCTCCCATATCAAACTGGACCCCACGTCAAGACGTTTAAATCTCGCCTCAAGTCCCACTTTAATACCGTGGCTTTTGATCCCGTTTCAGAGTTCTGTGGTCTTTGCTTTGATTCACAGTCTGCTGACACTGCTGCGTCTTGTATTCTATAATGTGTCTCTTTTTTGTTTGTTTTTGTTTCTTATTTTACGGTGTGTTTCTTGCTGTTTTTTATGCTGTAGCTTACATAGTGTATTTCGCTTTTTTATAGCCTTTTTTTTTTACATCTTCTGTGCAGCAGTTTGGTAACCTTGTGTTGTAAAATGTGCTATATCAGTAAAGTGGATTTTAAAAGGGCTGAGGCCTGAAGTTAGTCCTTGTTATTTTTTTGCATCATACATCTTCTGCTCTTGGCTGCTCCATTGTGTGCCTCCTGCGTGAGGACAGCAGTTTGCATTTTAAATTATGTTTCAGAGGTTTTTCTGTGTAAAGCACTTACACACATTCCCTGTTATTTTCCTAGTTTGAAGGGATGGAGGAAGTAAGAGATAAAGTAAGAGAAGAGTAAGGAAGTAAGAGATAAATTGGGTAAAAATGGCTGAAGTGATGACGAGCAGATGATGTCAGGTGCTGGGGTTATGCTAAGAGTTATCAGATACTGTAGATTGGGTGAGTGGGAGAGGAGTTATTGCTATTCGGTGAGATGAATGAGGTTATGAAGGGAGGAAATGTTATCACATGAGATTATTATCAGGTGTTGAGTAGCTTCAAAATCGTGACGTATGTTGCGCTGCGTAGGGTGGGCCTAATGGCCAAAAAGTTGGCTAAAATGTGCCTGAATAATGGAGTTTAATATTAACTGTACAATATGTAAATACATTGAAGGCAGGAAAATAAGCCTAGATCACAGCCAGAGCACTGATTTATTAATATTCTGTGCCAAGTTTGGAGCCAAGTAGAGTGCTCGTGAGCTGGGCCATAGCTGACGAACACCACGACATGGGCATTCTAGTTATAGGAGTAGGATTGGTAAGACCTGTGAATTTCTTTCCAATAAGGCTGCTGTGCATAGAGCCTATTGCCTGTTTTCCAAAACTAGCGCACAACATAGAGTGTAGGAGCGCCACTAACGGCCCCATGCTACTCTTTACACCCAACTGAAAATGTTGGCTGAAGATGAAGGTACTAGAGCAACCAGTGGTCCGGGGACTACCACTGGTGCTTGAGAGGATTCCAAGTGGTCCCCAGCTAAATGATGGAAAGTTGGTAACCAAATGGTTCTCTTGAGAACATAAAATGAAACCAAATCGACACAAAGGGTCCATTTGGTTTCATTTTACACTCTCAAGAGTTAAATTATTGTTAAACATCTGCATTACTTAATTTACATAGAAGTCTACACAATTAGAGAATGTAAAATAATTGTTATTTTGATCAACGTTGGCCTGCTATTTCACCTAATGGTATATCAACACAGCATGGAATTGTGGACAAAATATTATCCAACGATGACAAAATATTCTTTAATTTTGGGTCTGAGAGGCTAAATCTCATCAAATGGTGGTCTGTGGCTCAAATGCTGAATAAATAATGGGCCTTGATATGAAATAGGTTGAAAACCACTGTGCTAGAGGAAAGGCCCTTTAGAAATGTAACTACACACTACTAACACCGACAGTATAAACCGTCTTGCCATGATGTCACACCAGACATAATGCTGCGTGGTTAAATGACAGTTTGAGTATGGTGAGTCTGAAATAGTTTTTGATTGGTTACTGGTCAAAATAGTTGGAAAACCTTCTCACATCTCATCTAACTGTAAAGTTTTGTGACTGCATCACATCTTGCACCTTTGTGACTCTCTAGCACATTGGCAAAATCTGTGCACAGACGCGTGCGACGTGCGTGTGTGTGTGTGTGTGTGTGTGTGTGTGTGTGTGTGTGTGTGCGTGCGTGATGAGGGGAGGCATACTATGATCCGACGGACCATTGGTTCGAAGGAGCATTGGTCCGACTCGGGATAGGGTTGGGGTTTAGGTTTAGGTTTAGGTGTGCTGCTCCGTGCTCGCGGTTATGGTTAGGGTGAGGGTTTGGGGTAGTAGTCGATCGGACCAATGGTATGTCGGACCAAAGTATAGTACCCCGTGCTGAGCTGAGCTGAGCTGAATGCATGCATGCATGTATGTCAAGCTCTTATAAACCGGTGCTAACTGCTCCAAGCCTCCAACATATGGTTTTGTGTGTCTATGCATTATTATTCTGCCCCCAATTTCATTCAAGTCAATGGCAAAATAAATTACTATATGTATATGGTGAGGGCCACTGCTACATCATCACACGTCATCATACTTGATAGTGTGTACATCAGATCAACTCCTCAAAGGCACCGCTCACTTCACACAGGTGTGACCTTTTTTTCCTATGACATATTGTTCAACTTTTCTCATTTGTGATCCCCCCTATGTGCCATTGTTGCCACCTTTGGATGTGTGCTCTATAGAGCGTTGCAGTTCTTAAACGTTCTGAATCGTCTATGGGATAAATTAATGGGAAATTCTCTTCGGGCCATGAAAGGGGGAGGGACTGTGACACTCTATAGAGGCCGTTCAACGTGCCATTCCAATTTGGGGTAGATTGGAATTGGATTGGGGGTGGGCGGACATGACTTATACACAAGGATCATGAGGACCTTGAGGCTCAAATGAAATGTGGAGGTTGACAGAATGGGGACGCTGGCCTCTCCTCAGCACATCTGCTCTGTATGAAAAAAGAAAAATGGATGTGGGGCAGAGGATGCTGGGAGGTAAAGAAAGGGTGATATTTTAGCTTCGATTACTCTTTTGTCAACTGTCAACGTGATGAGACACCATGGAAACCAAACGTATAGGTCTGTTACCCGGGGAACACGTTATCAACCCACTCAAGTGTAATGACTCTAGGTACTGTATGCTACTGTACTTCTTCCTAAGGCTAATTGAAGTTTGAGCCACACATCTGTATTAACTACTTGAACCCTAGCATCCCTATTTTGGGAGCGAACGGACGGAACTAGCACTACGTGCTGTGAGCTTGTACATCACCTAATTTCCGCTAAGATAATTGCAGGATGGGGCCTAGTATACAGCAATGCAGAACTCCAGTAAATAAAGTATAATGCAGTTAGTGACAGTGTATCTTGTTGTCTCCACAAGGCCAAAGGCATGGGGAGAGAGTATGTTTTGCACTCCGTCCGTGTGTGTGCGCGTGTGTTCGTCTGTTACCAGCTAATCTCCGGCACCGTTAACCCGCCCACATTTTGCACAACACTCCCTGGACGCCAACGGTGAACCTCTGCCCCAAACTTTCCAGAACGGCCTGTTATAGCGCCACCAAGAGGCTGACCTTTGAAAAACACATTTTTTGATATTACTTCTCCAGATTCTGTCCAAAAATCCCGCAAATTGTTACACACTATCTCTATAGTCATGTGTCCAAGACGGATCTGACCGATATTGCAGATTCCATCCTAATTGGCTATTTATTTACTGACTATTATTATACTTATTAAACACGATGGACACTAGGAATTGACACTGCTGATTATAGGAAAATTACAATCACAGAGATTTGTGGAGAATTATGACAGAATGAGACCTCTGAGCTGTGAATGTTCTGCAACATGTGTCAAGCTGAGGCATGGGTCTCAGGAGTGAATGTTCTGCAACATGTGTCAAGCTGAGGCATGGGTCTCAGGAGTGTTCTGCAACATGTGTTAAGCTGAGGCATGGGTCTCAGGAGTGTTCTGCAACATGTGTTAAGCTGAGGCATGGGTCTCAGGAGTGTTCTGCAACATGTGTTAAGCTGAGGCATGGGTCTCAGGAGTGTTCTGCAACATGTGTCAAGCTGAGGCATGGGTCTCAGGAGTGTTCTGCAACATGTGTCAAGCTGAGGCATGGGTCTCAGGAGTGAATGTTCTGCAACATGTGTCAAGCTGAGGCATGGGTCTCAGGAGTGAATGTTCTGCAACATGTGTCAAGCTGAGGCATGGGTCTCAGGAGTGAATGTTCTGCAACATGTGTCAAGCTGAGGCATGGGTCTCAGGAGTGTTCTGCAACATGTGTTAAGCTGAGGCATGGGTCTCAGGAGTGTTCTGCAACATGTGTCAAGCTGAGGCATGGGTCTCAGGAGTGCATTCTCAAAATGTGTCAAGCTGAGGCATGGGTCTCAGGAGTGTTCTGCAACATGTGTCAAGCTGAGGCATGGGTCTCAGGAGTGCATTCTCAACATGTGTCAAGCTGAGGAATGGGTCTCAGGAGTGCATTCTCAACATGTGCCAAGCTGAGGCATGGGTCTCAGGAGTGCATTCTTTTAACAAACAGAATTCGCATTACGGGTGGTTTGAGGAGGCGCTTTCCGTTGTCCTAAACCGGTGTGCATAAGATAGCAATTATAGTGAAAGCGCATCAACACGCCTACAGACACACCTCCACCCGCAAATAAAGGTGTCTGTCGGCATAATAGTGGGTATAGTGGCAGCAAGATACCATTTACGCATAGTGAAAGCTCCTAAATGCGTAATTTACGGATAATAGTTAATGCTTGCGGGTAAGACATGACATACGTTAGAGCCCTAAATCCCTCAAATGCTATAGGGGCATGGATGTATTAAAGTTTCTTTAATTGCCGAGCTACAGTACTATACTTGAGCATGCATGAATGGCCATTTGTGCGTGTAATTTGCCAGGGGCTTTACTGTATATGAAGCGGGTTGAACTTGTGTATGTACGGGCATGTATGGCTGGGCATTATCTTTTGTTTGTCACTGTGTTTGTGGGTGTCTGCAAGTGCAACAGAAAGGCTTTCCCTAGTAATTGGGTTCACTCTCTTGCTCCACTGAGCTCTGATTGTCTGTTTGGTTCCTGTCCAAGGAATACCATTGTTGAATTATGCAACAGAACAATGAATGATTATGTAAATGAACGTCGCATTCTCATTCCAAAAGATACTCTGTTGTAAAATGCCGCTATGCTCTAGGTAGATTGAAGTGAATAAAAGTTATTTGTTTTCTATGCTAATGTGTCCACTCCTAAGAGATATATTCACAGTTGACAGAGTTCAGACTCATTTAAACTCATAACCTCAAAAAATCCCATGCCTAGGAGTTAAACTCAGTGTTGGAATTTATTGACAGTGCCTTGATTGACAGTTTCTGAGGTCAGAGACACCCACTGGCCAATGAGTGAGTGATGGTGATGTGGTAAGACAGACAGAGACAAGACACACGACACAATCTAGTAGGCCCGGGAGTCCAATCAACCCACTTGTTTTGGAAAAGACAAACAATCACACACTCTGGCATGGAATAGAAGAGATGTGATGATGGTGGTGGTAGGGCAGAAAAGGGGATCTAGAAAATACTTGAAAGAGACAAAGAAAGAGAGAGTGGGGCCATAAAGCTTAATTTATGTTGTCTCACAACAGAAAACATGTTCGGCGGGCAGACAGGCCACATTTTTAAGAAAAACAAATATCTCTCTCCCTCTCCCTACCCCACCCCCCCCCTCTCTCTCTCTCTCTCTCGCGCTCTCTCTCTCTACTCTCCTGTCAATAAAGTATTCAATCAAGCAATCAATCAAAGCAAAGATATATACTCATTTAAACATATTCAATAGAAACTTCTAAGACAAACCATCAATAATATATAGGTAAATGGCTTGAGACAACTTATGCTATGTCCAGACGAGGATGTATTCTGTGTTACCCAGGCAAGTATTTAGCCGATCTGCCCTTTCTGTCACACGGAGACGGCGTTTTTGGGGGCTAATTTTTAAACCACCTTCCAGAGTGGGAAAGTTTGGAGACGCGACTTTGTCGTCTCTGTGTGTATAGCGAATGCCGCCTATATTTGCTGAAACGGTGATGTCATAGTCCCCTCGCCCCCTCCAAACTAACCAGTGTTAATGGTTTATTTCACCATAACCACTTACATAAGTTCACAGCTATTTTATATTTGCATATAATGTCTACAAATCTCTTCTCCGAAAATAGCCGATCTGCGGCCCATGCATGAGCTTGTAAATGAGCCATTTTCGGAGAACAAATTATGGTGATTTACCAATCTGGAAAAACAAGAAAAATCAGCTTTATCTTTTTTTTGGGTGGCCATCTACAGGCCGGGCATGTGTACTACAGCTTTCTCTGGAATCCGGAGCAGTTTACCGCTCTCGTCTGAACGACATGCATAATTAACATAACCGCAATATGGGTCGGAGGAAAGTTTTATATCGTTTACAAACTTGCGCAGCTAACAGTCCTCGTGTATACAGGGTCTTCTTATAGATAACCTTTCAAATGCAGTGTCATCCTCATTATGGTAAATGGCTTGAGACAACTTAGGCTAACCTTTCAAATGCAGTGTCATCCTCATTATGGTTGGTTACGCTTCACAATGTATAAATCGATATTTGACCTATCTCTGAAATGTACCATTCAACACCATGGACAGTGTAAGGGTCAGACTCAGAGCAGATGAGGGAGGAATAAGTAAGCACACAACATAACAATAACAAATTAATAATAATAATAGCCAAAAGCATCAGGGTCATTAAAGGACCACTTCACCACTTTTCAACCTATCTTTATATAATAGGTCCTCACTAATAATCATGAAAAAATGGCGCATTATTTTTCTACTCGGTCTGTGTCTCATAGCAGGGCTGTGGGCAGTTCAGAAACCGTCTTCCAGTGACATCATCGATGGGGAATACAAGCTAATAGAAACTGCAGGCTTTCTAGTCCTGAAAAGTTGCATTGCGAAAATGGAAGCCATCGTTCTCACGACAATGAAAATCAAATCTTTGTAAAAACATCTTGTTTAAAAAAAAATCTGCCTAATGATGATGTCACTGGAAGACGGTTTCTAACCTGCCCACAGCCCTCCTATGAGACACAGACTGAGCCATTTTATCATGATTATTAGTGAGGAGTAGGACCTATATGAAGATAGGTTGAAAAGGGATGAAGTGGTCCTTTAAGTAAAAAAGGTAAAAATATGATGATCGCTAAAGTCTGTGAGGTGTGTATAATAACGTTGAAGTAAAAGCTGATTATGGTCACCAACACGGGGGTCTCTCAACCTTCTCTATGCCCCAATAACGTAAAGAAGAAATGCTGTGTCCCAAATGTCTTAAAATGGGCAGCCACAGGGTTACGCTCATCACCACACTTGATGTTGCTTCTACGTATGTTCACTGATCTCTGCTGCATTCTGTTTTACCCTTCGTCAGTAGAGTTGTGGCATAATTCCATCAGCAGCCATAAAAAACATGCATTTTCGTTGAGGGTTTGCATGCAGGGCTCCTTGGCTTAGGATAGCTTACTTGTCCACACAAAACCAGATATTACATGACATGACATTAATTAATACCCAATCGACATTAATTGACATACGTCAACAACAATAAAATAAAAGCAAATTATAAATCCTACTATAAATTTGATAATACGGCCTGTATAATACTGTGTGCATCCATCCATTTGTCTGAACGGGTTGGACAGTCAATCAATCTGAAATTGCATTAGCATTCACTCTTTTGGCATACTGTACTGTAGGCATACTGATGAAGCAGAATTTTCCAGGCAGCACTGACAGCTGATTTTTACAAATCTACAAATTGAAGCTGAAGTCTGTATAGAGTTGTGACGTGCATCTTCAGAAGTCTTTAGGTAGTATGGGGCCCATGCATCCATGGGAATGTATGAGTATAAAGACACAGTATAGTAGTCATTTAAATGGACGGGTTTGATGTTCCTCTCCTCCACAAGTTAGGTCATAGATTTTCCTGCTTTGAAATGGATTCGTGCGTGCGTGCAACTGACTGCCCTTAACCTTGAGTGAATTGATCGATAGACGCCAGCAGCTATCTGTGATGACACTGTAGAAATCTGGGTTCAGCTTCCTTGCCTCTCCTCCTGTCGCTATGACTACATCCATCAGCCTCTCTGCTGCGCGCTGGTCTCCAGACTAAAGTAATTAAAGTCTCATTTATGCTTTGACAGAAAAGTGTTAAAGTGCAACGTTTAAAAAACTACTTTTCAATTGGAAAAAGTGCTGCCCGCTAACCTTAATGTCATATTGTCATTGTTGCCACAAATGGACAAATAGAAAGTGCTTAAAAAAACGAGTTTTCAACCTGTTTGATTGATTGAATACTTTATTAGACAGAAATGTAAACAGACACTGGGATGGATTGCACCAAAAAAAGTCCTTGCGGTCTTGTTTCCATTCGGGTCCTATGCATTCAATTCATACACATGACATGAAAAATAACAACAAAATCCGTTATCATAAAAAAAAAAACATACATAGTTAAGGGAGGAGTGATCATTTCCTCTCCCTTTTCTCTAGGTCGTCCTCAGACGAGCACTCCATCGTCGCTTCCAGTCATCGCGGTTCTCCATACATCCGACCAGCTCGTTGGTGTTTTGTGCTCCTGCGTCTTTCATGAGTACATCCACATATGTTAGTGTGGGACGTCCTCGTGACCGGTGCCCGTGTGTTGGTTCCCACAGCACCACTTTGCTCGCTGGCAGTTCTTGATGTCTTTGGCAGTGTCCTGCTAGTCTCATTCTCCTGGCTACTACTTTCTGGCTCACCCTATATTCCCTCATACAGGGTATTGTTGGTAACATGTACAGTACGCTCTTGCTAAAGTACTGCACACAACATTCTGGTGTAGCCCGTCTAGAGACTTCTGCAGGGTTGGCTTCACAAAGACATGCACATCCAACCCAAACTTGGGCAGGTGCCGAGTGATGAGTATACTGTATACAGATACGGAAATGAAGATACTCGCACACTGTGGGCTCCGATGCTAGTGAAGTGCCTTTCTTTGCACACAAAAGGTTGACTGTGACGTTTCGAGTGCAATGCTCTTCCTCAGACTAAAGATGAACACTTGGCTTCAGGGTCTAGCATTCGCTGCCATATAGGAGAACAAATTCCCTTAGGCCTGCTAAAAGGTATCTAGGCTTGATATCATTCACGGATTAAAAAATAGTTCAAATAAACAGGTTTAGAGTCACATTCAGGCGGAGCTGTAGCAAGACATGTCTCACATCCTCGCTAGCCAACAGCAATTAAACTGACCAATATGGGAGCCAACCCCCCAAGGCACAGCCAGGAAGGGAAAGAGGCTCATGTGTGCAACATGACAACTGTTGTACAGTAACAACTAAAGTCTCTTTAATGTTCAATTAAATTATTGTACTATTACTACAAAACAATCTAAATAGATCATTAAAGCTGGGCTATTGCTCAAATGCATTTCTGCCTACTTCCGGTCCAGGACTTGTACCAGTCGCGAGTCCCCATTCTCAATAGAAGTCTACGTAGGAGAGCCACCATTGGACTGGCCCCATGAAGTGAACGCAGTTTGCGTAACTCTGTCTACAAGGCCCTGGTGTTGCCTATAGTGTGCAGTCTCTCATCGCATCCCACCTGGTTAGTGAATGTGACATGTTAGCTTGCTATTTTTAGAAAAAACATGCATTGATAAATCTCATGGGGGCCCTGGCACAAAATCTTTTCTAGTGGGGGTCTGCAGCCAAATGCATATCAATTTGGGGAAATTAATATGTGAGGGTTAGGGGTCTGTGTTCTTTTTGTTTAGTTTAGCTGCCAGGAATAGTTTAATCCAGGTTACTGTCGTTGCTATAAACGACATTCCCGCCTTTTGTTTTATGTGTTTAATCCGCCGTATTGTAATATATAAAAATAAACTCTGCCTTTGCCGCGGAGATAGAGACTAGATGGTTTCGTTTTGATGTCGAAACCGGAAATCGTCACATGCTGTGGGCTGCTAGGGCTTCTGGGAAATTGAGGCCAATGCAAATGAATGGGGTACAACGCCTCATGGAGACGGGTCTTGTGTGCGTCTTCCGGGTGTGCCAAGATGGTGGATGGTGCGATCGGATCATAACAAACCGAGGAATCTTTTTTCGCTGGATTTTCACGGATTAAAAGCCCAAATAATTCAGCGTATGCTCTAAAGGTAATACAACAATCTCTGCAGCGTAGGGTAGTTGATTAAAATGCGGTAACGCGTTTAAACCAGTCAAACTGTTTTAATTATTTTGGAAAATGAAAAGACAAAGTTCAAAAAATACATCTCCTAAAAATAGGCATATAAAAACAAACAAAAAAGTAACTGAAAAAACACGGCCCCACATATTAGGAGGGCAGTTTTTGATAATAATGATGAAATAATAATACAACTTTATTTGTATAGCATCTTTCATGACATGAAATGCAGCGTGAGTGCCTTACAGAGCGATAAAGAAAAAAGAAAAGCAAAGGCATAAAACAACATTCAAATAATAGCAGTGAATAAGGCAATACAGTGAGGACATGAATAACAAGGATTTTAAAAGCAAGAGTGAAAAAGTAGGTCTTGAGCTGTACTTTAAAATGTCTAGAGGCTGCCTGTCAATTAAGGTATCGTGGGTATAGTGGGGAGGCTAAAGCCCTAACCACACCAAAGGGTCACCATGCAGCTCCTTGGGTCCAAACGGTTGCAAGGAGTTAAACCGTCTCGACCCTTTGGTGTGGTTTGGGCCATTGAATTTAATGCGTTGAATCACTAGGTGATGCGTTGAATCACAGTGGCGGATTGCAACCCCATGCGCTTAGAGAGCAAGGCAGGGCTCTCGCACGCACCGCACGCACACACTGAATGCACTCAGCACGCTCAATCTTGACAGGACCTCCTTCGTGTACGTGGCTGTCTAGGTAATTAAGGTTTTTACATTGTTGCATGGGATATGCCACGTGCCTACATTATAACTGAGGTTATCAGGCTGCTTCTGTGAATGCACGCAGTGCTCTGTTACGGGAAGGAAAAGGTCAGTGGTAGCCTGAAGTTAAGGTTAGCCACATCTTCAACAAACAAACGCTGAGGTGTTGCACTGCACAGCTTGTTGGCATTTCACTATAATTTTTCTTGTAGTCCCGACTCCCGAGGCTTTTACAAGGTCACTTGTAAAACCTGATTAAATGCATACCCTTAAATGAATTCTTCACAGACTCCATCCCAAACAAAATGTCCTATTGTCCACCGTCCGGATTTATACATGATGTCACACACCAACCACATCTAACGCTTGACGCAACCAAGTGTAAATCATGGCCAACAAGATTATTGTTGCGTCATAGCAGACAAAAAACACTGACTGGAGTATCTCACAAGTTACTGGATTGACACTTTTCTCTCTTTCTCTCTCTTGCTACGTGCAGCCGATGCTGTTCGACTGTCATTGACATTTGACATTGCTTTTATATTATGCAGCTCGGGAGAATATTGTGTTGTGTCACCAACATTGTTCTCTTTGAAGCTTTTGCCCAAACGCTTGCTACCGACACAACATCAACACATGCAGGAACAAAACACTCACACACACAAAACAGTGCAACTGTGAAAGGTCATCGGTGTGGCAGTTTAGTCATGACCACAACCGACCACCTCCCACCCCAGTGCTGCATCCATCAATTATGTACACTGTGTGTGTGTGTGTGTGTGTGTGTGTGTGTGTGTGTGTGTGCGCGCGCTATTGTCAGAAACAAACTGGGTGTGGCTTTATGGGTGAAGACGTGGCTGAAGTGGAGGACGGAACAACAGGCATGTGGATGTGATGTATGTTAATGTTTGATCATCAATATGCTTTTATAGTTTTGAATTTGATTGATGTTTTTATTGGCAAGTACATGAACATATCTGTCACAAGGATAAAACGTATTTTCATTGTGGTCTGGGGGGGGGGGGGGGGGGGGGCTGGGCTGGTAGCAGTGACATACAGAAAAATTAATTAAATAATAATTGGTTTTATACAATTCCCAACGGTAACGGAGTGGCATTCCGAAGCACTGCCATTCCTACTGCGTGGCTATGGCGTGCGGTTAAGGTTAGGTTAGGGTTAGAGACAGGGTTAATATTGAGCGAGTCGGAATGGCAGTGCCTCGGAATAGACAACTAAAATAGTTAAAAAAAAACGGTTTAAGCCTGCACTATACAGGGAAAAGATAACCAAATCATTCGCGTACATACTGTATGTAAGATGGTTGACAAAAGTATCACCGATGACACAGCCAGTTTTACAGAGGTTCAGTTGTCCTTACAGTAAGGAAGAATTACACATCTGTTGGGCTGGGCCAGACCCGTATAGAAGAAGAGAGTCGCGTCAGACTTTGATCTCAGTGAGACAGAATGAGAGCCTCCACATATCATTCTTACAATGGGAGTCAACGCCTAGTGTCGTCACTATCATACCAGATCATGCTGGGCTGCTGGGCCTGAGTGTTTTCCTCGAACCAGGCGAAAAGAATGTATCCAGCTCACCGAGGAGAGATATATAGTATATATACACTGCTGGTTCTCTCTCTGAAATGTGTTATTGCCTGTTTCCCTCCCCACATTCTCCTCACATCCTTTGAACTGATCTTCCACTCCATGTACTCCCACTTGGCCAAGTTGGCCTGTGTGTATGATGGAGGTCAGATAAAGCTCAGCTGATACACTGTACACCAAAGGGATCGTGCATGCAGTGCAGTGTTTGCCCGGGACCCAAACTAGTTAAAATAACAGATCTACATTCTACAAGCACACCAAGTGGTGCTTCGTGAAACGTTGCAAGCTTGTAGATCGGCTATATTTCAACATTTGTTTTCTAATTTATGGAATTTCTTGGATTTTGTTTTAAATTAATGCATTTTTTTTGTTGCCTTTTTTGGGAATGTTTTATGAAAATGTTTTGAAATAATTCCAAACTGAATATAGGAAACAAAAAATGAAGGTACCCATAAACGTGTGTCCTAGACCCCAGAAATGGGTCCTGACTCCCGAATCACTGTTAGGGAAACAGTGGTGTAGTGTGAAGAATGTTAGAGAGAACAGAGCCACCTCAGCCACCTGACACATTTTGCATTATTATAAAAATAGAAAATTCATATGATGCAAATGCACCTATCTTTATTTGGCTCCGAGAAGAGAGGAAAAGATAGGCTCAAAGGTCGCACACATTATCATTATCCTACCCTAGGCTATTATACCATATTTTGTATGCTCTAAAAGCATAGATTAATTGTTCTTCACAGCCAAACATGTCTCTGTGGAATTCCTTTGTTCATTTAGTATGGATCCCCAACAACAAGACTTGCTGTGAATACCGTACCGTCCCTCGTAATGAGGATGGATTATGTCTCAGGACTCACTGAGCAGTGGATTTAGATTAGCTTATCTCCCTGCGAGTGGGGGATGTTTGTATTGTGTAAGCAAGGATGATCAAGTCTGATACGAAGTGTCTTGTGACTCGGTATGCCGGTATGAATGATCACTGAATTATTTGATGAGCTCGGCAGTAACATAATCCATCCATCTGTGAATTGAAGTTTCTTCCCACCTCTCTCTTCTTGGCAGTAAATAAGCCATATTCTGTGTAGACCAGTGGTTCTGTTTTAGCATCACAACGCATTGTGAGCTTGTAGATCCGGCTATTTTCACTACTTTATTTAATAAGGGAAAATGGCAAATCTGGGAAAAAAATGCTTACCACTAGCTTTCTTCACAGATGTGTTCATAAAGGTGTCTACTATCACAAAAAACATTTTCAAGCCAACTCCCTTGGGAAACTTTGTGGTATCTGGTTTGATACTCCCAGTAGCGGTAATAGTTCTGCAAGACTGACGAAGTGGAGAGGGCTATGGAAGTACATACTGGAGAATGGATGGAAGCTTGCTGGGTGACATATTAGTTATTACGCATGTCTGGGACATATAAAAGCAGCCAATTTTATGGCCAGGAAGTCATTTTTACTGAAAGGTAATGGCTGAAAGGTAATCAGCACCCCCATTTATCCTAGGCCCTCCGGGTACCCCAACTTTGATTGGCTCCCACAAAGTTTCCCAAGGGAGTTGGCTTGGAACACATTTTTTTGTGATAGTAGACACCTTTATGAACACATCTGTGAAGAAAGCTAGTGGTAAGCATTTTTTTTCCAGATTTGCCACAACTTAAGCTAATTTTCCCTAACTAATTATCTATTTTCCAATTTATGGAATTTCTTAGATTTTTGGCATTTAAGACATTATTTTGAAATAATTAAAAACCAAAATAAAAGGGATATGTACTTGTGACCCATACAAATGGACCTGCAACCCACAAATGGGTCCTGGCTCACTTTTTGGGAACCACAGTCACCAAAATCACAAATCGATTGAAAATTCTGGTTCTGCACCTGCAACAGTGAATTCCAGTCCTGCCAACTGTTGTATCACTGGCATCCCATGCATAATATAACTTTCTGCAGTCTTGTCCATTTCTGTTGATCAGAGTTTGTATCTCAGCTCTGTGTTCAACTGTTCATGGATAACTTGCATTTCATATATGATGCAATAATGGAAAGTACCAAACCAACTCATTAATGCACCTGGGACGTGTCCTCAGTGATGGATCCTAATTAAGGTCATCTGGGTTTCGGGTCTCGCAACATCATACCCCTCAGTCAGGTGACCCAGCCGGGGTAATCAAGTCCCGACTTATGTCCCAGTAGCTACCCTCGATCAGTCCCATTAGGGAAAGACCAAGGCCACACAACATCTATTGTGGAGGTCTTGTGATTGTGAATCACAAACTGCAAGCTTGTAATTGACAATATAATCCTATGGTCTGCAACTTTCTGTTATATTTATCTTGACTGCAAGGCCAGCCCTGCGAACCCCGTCCCAATACTCACATTTCTGCCTCCTCCGTGCTCCAGCATGGTGTTGTTATGTGAAAGTATTTGTAAGATGTGAACATTTAAATGAACTCAACAGCTGTTATATGATACTAAAGGCTCTATTTAAATAGCTGTGTTAATCTTTTCTCATGATCTTCTGTTCCTGTGTTGCCTTTATTAAGGGCCACTTCACCCCTTTTGCAACCAGATCTTATTTTAATGATGTTTGGGAGACACGAAACACTTTCCTCTGGTTTTTATGTGGGCAATATGTGTTTTTAGACATTTCAATATTTCAAAGTGTCCATGGACTCCATGATGTCATGGACACTGGGCTCACTTACTTCCTGGACTACATTGTCTCAGTTAGACAGCCCTCCCCCTATCCAAGAAGGAGCAGTGCACCAAAGCATTATGGGAATTGTAGTCCAGGAAGGAAGTGAGGCCAGTGTCTATGGCCCAATCCCAATCCACTCCCTTTCTGACTCAATGAGCCCTCACTGACTTAGCTGCGCGTTCATGTGAAGTCTGCGAGGGCTTGAGGGATGTCCCATTTGAAATCGGTAAGTCAGTGAGGGCTCAGCCCCGCCCCTTTATGTGCCCTTTACCAAAGTCAGCATCGATGCTGACTTTGGCAGCATAAATTACCCACAGTTCATAGCGTTACCAGGGGAATGAGGGGGATCCTCCGAACGTCAATCATTTATGTATGCAAATTAGTTATGAATGTCAACAAACACAATAGTGCTTTCTCACACAAGGGAGACGGAATGGAAGGATAGGCTATATATTTAATAATAATAATAATAAGGGAAACATGATGAGAAATGACTAATGAGCAAAGTAAAATAATATGGAAATGCAATTTATAATGAATATTATTATATGAATATTACAACCCATATCACACAGGAAAGTGTATTTAAGAAACTAATAATAAAACGATCATCTTAAATACTAAAATAGACGTGATAGACATGTATAAATAGGCCAAACATGTAGGTATAGGCACTGTCTGTGAATAAGGACAAGCACTTACAGCTGACGTCACTAAAGTCAATGAGGGTTCAGGGCTCAGGGCTTGAGGGAGGCAATTGGGATTGGGCCTATGACAGGGGTGCCAGGCAGTTGCTGCTGTCAAAATATGACCCCCAGTCAAAAAACACTTTCTGTTTGAAATTCATGCTTTCTAAGGTGTGATTTGGGGCCCTAAAGATGAATACAAAATGAATATCAACATCCTAATACTGTCCAATCTTTAGGGATGGGGGTGAAATTATGACAGGCAGTTTCTGCTCTCAAAATATGACATATGACCATGTCTGGCATGGAGGATTTCAATGGGATCTAGCTACCGAGTGCATTTCCATGTTGTGACCATATCCTAATGGAAATTATTGGCAAATAGCTTTTAGGTGGATTACCACCATCTTTTGGCAGTAGTAATGTGTCTCAAAATAGAAAGATAATTATGTTACATGGTCTCTACATTGAAAGAACTAGCCCAGTGCATGGCTGTAGAGCACCGAGTCGGTAACAATGTAAGTTGGAGATCCATCCATGCCTCACCCGGCTATGCAATACCCGTTGTACCCATGTCAGAGTACCCGTTCCACCCATCTGTCTGGGCAGAGGCCTTTTGTGGCGGTCTAGACAACCATGGGTCTGACCGACTCGACACGGGGCACTGCACTCCCTGTGGGGGGTGTGTAACGTGTGTGTTGAATTTGAAGTCGACGGGGCAAACGGTTCTCCAGTTACGTGGATTACAGACATACGTACACACACTCACAGAGACTTATAGATAGATGTTTGAACAATGATTGTATGAACAAGGCTCAAGTACATTTTTGTCTCGCCCCCTAGTGGGTGGAGAGACATGGAAAACCAGTCTGTGGCCAAGCTCAGCCAATCACACTGGTTAAAGTTGTTTTTTATAACCAATCATGTCGCTTATACAGGGTCATGTAAGGGGGATTTAGTCGACCAAGATCTTATGATATTTAGTCGACTAAAATTAGACAAAAACTTTTCAGATGACTAAATTACATGTTATTCAAAAGACTGACTAAATTAAATTAAAATGTGCTGTCGAAATCGAAACTGGTTACCTGACAAAGCATAAATGTGTCATGGAGTTTTGTTGTGGGGCATAAAAGGCGATAGCCCTTGTTGTTTGCGTTCTTGGTATTGAGAAATGGCCCTTGTCATCTCTGCTTTGGATCTTGACTATAGAGTCATGAAGAGTGCTGCTTTCTGCCCTCTAGCTGTGCATGTGTTCCTGTGATGATGTTGCACAGAAACCCCTCTGTCCAGTCAATATTAGTTTTTTTTCATAAGTCATACTGTATTTATTGTCTTTCTCCCATCCCATATTTCTCTTCGATGCTCCCCTCTGTTGCCCGGCCCCTAACCGTTTCCTGTAGCTAACCAGCAGTGATATTAGCGGTTTCGGATGTTATCAGATGATTTTCTCCTTGCGGCAAATTACAAACCACGTGAAAGGAAAGCAACGGATTTTAATTGGTTTTATCGGTTCAAACTATCACCCCCAGGTCAACATTAATGTAGCTACATAGTTGTGCAACATCAGATGACACGCGCGCCGCCATGAAAGCACCACCCATAGTAGGTCAATGACGGTGCTATATTAGTTTAGACCTGCACACGCAGATAGCGGTGAAGGATGACACTTATAGGTCTACTAGGTTGTCTTCTTAATGGCAGGGTTTTATTAACTGGATGGGTGCGTGTATGCTCTGTACTAGCACCACCACTGCCATTCATCCTGTTCTCCTCTCCTCTAACCCTCTATCCCCCTCTTCTTCCTGCTAACTTACTCTGCTACAACTCAGCCACACAGACGTGACAGTGGCTCCACTTCTTCTGTTCCCTTTTTAGCTTTCCCTCGGTTTGATGTTGCCATGACAATCCAGCCCACTTGCTACACCGCCAGGCTGCAGTTTTCCCTCACTTGCTACACTGCTTTAACTGTCCTCCTTATACAGTGTGTGTGTGTGTGTGTGTGTGTGTGTGTGTGTGTGTGTGTGTATACAATATATATATATATATATATATAAAATACACTAGTCCAGACTCCACAGTGGTGGAAAAAGTACTCACATTTTTAGGACTAACGCTTTCTAAATCCTGAACTAAGTTTTCTGGATTTGCCATTTGCCATGACAGTAGTCACCCCAAAGAGAACTAAATAGCATACATGTGGGGCAGCATCACAACAGTGTCCAACATTTCAAATGGCCATAACTCAGTGACCATGCTCTGATCAATATAGGACTGGATTTGAAGGCTGCGTAGTTGCCGGAAATATAGCATGTATTGTACATGGCCACAGTGGCTTCATGACAGAGGTTTTGCAAAATAAACTGGGTAAGTGCACTCCTCGAAGCACAGATATCCACCAGCACTTTTGCCTATCGAGTGCTACAGTTTTGGAGTGGAATACTGGAAAGCTCGCCTCGGGTGTACAGCCGACGGAACTGCTCCCTGCGGGCAGCCATTTCTGCTCCCTACGAGCACAAATTAAATCTGTTTTGGAGGTATGCTGCTGTGTAGAGGCCCCATAACGTGTGATTGAAGTTTCGGTATGATTGGATGTTGTGTGAACAGTGTTGATTTTGTTGACTAAAACTATGATGAAACAAAGAGACAGCTCCAGTAGGCGAGAACTAAAAGACTGAGTGATTTTATGTTTGGTTGCGCTTGGGTGACTCGGCTCACAACATGTCGCACTGCAAGCTTGTAGATAGGCTATTTTCAGCATGCGGCATGTAAAATCAGACATCAGACGAAAACATTTCAGATGATAAAATGTGACTAAAACTAAATGAAATGTTATTCAAGAGACTATGACTAAATCTAAACCAAACTTTGCTGTCAAAATTAACACTGGATGAATGATTGAATGAAAGGTATATTTTTTAATAGGTCAATAGTCTTCAAATGCAGTGGAAAAAAAGGGAAACGGCAACGTCTCGGCCTATGTGGCCTTCATCAGGCTATCTTTATCAGCTATCATAAAGATAGCCTGATGAAGGCCGCATATAAAGATAGCTTGATGAGGCCAAAACGTTTTTTTTCACTGCATTTGAAGACGGTGTGCGGGTGTTTGTTCTTTTTCATTGTCGGGCATCTTACCCTCTCCTACGCGCCTGTCGCCTGTAGGTGTGCAAAAGCCTTGCTTTTTAATAGGTCAATAGTGAAAGCAATTACAAACGGTATAGAGTACCATTTGTACTCGAGACACGAGACCATTTGTGCCTAATTAGATGGGGAAAATAAATAACGACCTCACCTGACCCGAGTCTGAGCTGTTCCATTCATTTTATTATGTATTATTGATCCCACACACACACACACACACACACCCCCGACCCATACCCATTCTAATTGCATCTGAAGCTGACCCATGAAGCCCAGCAGCCCGCCTGTGTTATGCCTTATGAATTGACCCACGCATCAGGCTGATTTGACACATTTGAGTTGAGTACCTTCTTCTTCCTTTGACTACTGGAAGTGTGCATGCAAAGAGTCATGCCAATCGGTCCAGCGGTGTCTGAGCACAGGCACACACACACACACACGCACAGGCAGGCAGGCAGACAGACAGACCTGGCAAAGGCAACTCATATTTTTGGTAACAGCTGTACAGGATGATGCAACATAAGTATTTCTGTCAACATGGCTACCGTGCAAAATGTGTGTCATTAATTTTCAAACGCACTAATGCACATAACCATCCGGTAATTTTTTGGTAATCAACTGGTCATGTCCACCATTTGTCCCCAAATGTGGCCTATGAATATAGTCAATATTCACAGCACGCAGCAGCCATTTTGCTCTCACATCATATTTGTGGGTTGGGAAGAAACCCCCGTCGGGGTGGCATTGACTAACGAGCGAAATCGCCACCATGTCAATATGGTGAATGTCAGGAGAACACACACACACACACACACACACACACACAGATATTCTGCTTGTTCAGTTCTGCTGCCGTTCTCTACCATTCAGCTATTGAAAGGCGCTCTTGTCTGGAGGCAGAGCACTGTGAGTGAAGAGTAGCGTGTATGTGAGGAGGGTCAAGAGGACAAACGAGGATAATAATGCAAGTCAGTGATGCAAGTGCAAGACGGACAAACATTAAGTGAGAACAATCTTGGAATAGTTCAACTGATTTATCATGGAAATTGCTGAAAAGGCATGCTTTCAGCCCTGCTTCACAAAGTTACAATTACTGTACACGGATTTACACCTGAGAACTCTAATGAGCGCAATCACAGTCTTTTAGCATTCGAATCGTCAGCACTTAGCACCTGTGGAGCAATTAGGGATAAAGATAAAGGCTCTTTGATGACTAGAATCATCACTGAGAAAGGCTTCATTGTTTTTGCCAAGCTGGAATGGCTGTTGGGAAAAATAATTCTCGCCCTTCTCCGTCTCTGTCCATCTATGAGCAGCTAATCTCGGGAAGCTGCTCCTAACCCTCAAACCAGACTGAGCTGCACCCCCACCCAAAGGACACAGTGTATACATTGATTGGTTATTAAGCCTCAGGTTTGCCAGTAGCATGGCTCATCAGTTGTCTGTATTCAGACAAGTGAAGATATAAATTGTGTTAGCCATCATGGTCCTGTAGACAGAGGATCAGCCCCCTAGCTGGCACAGTGGACATGAATGAACGGTGTGACAACAAGACATTGGCCTGTAATCTGTTTGCTTGATTTGTCCTCTGGCCTGCGGCTGCCGAGAGGGATTAATGCAGGGTGCTAAAACAGACGTTATAAATGGATGCTCAGGAAATAAAAGATTAATGACCAATGAGAGGGCACAGGATGTCTGTGTGATGTGCGTATATTTGCTTGTTTTTGTGTGAGATTGATGGACAGAGGCTCTCTATTTTTACCTTTTTATTATGTACCTCTGTAGGAGGCTGTCTGTCTATGTGTCAAGAGCTAATCTCACAAAACCACCTGACCGATCGAGAGATCAGTGCGAAATGTCTTGTGCACGTTGTCGATTGGCCAATGATATACCTCCACACATTTTTATAAAATATTTAACTTTAAGGATGGCCGCTATAGTGAAAACGCTTAATGTAGTAGACCCAGAACACACCTAGTTTCTTGGGACAGAATGTTGCCTCACACAATTTTCAAATGCTTCCGTTCCGTCATACGGTTTGTACAACGGAAGCACTGATATGGTTATGTGATATGATGCCCCCACACCACACACATTTCCGTTTAGTCTTTGACATAATCCTTTTTACCGTGTTACTGTTGAGGAGCATATAGTAGGCGTTCACCAGAGCTTTCTATCTCACTCTCTTCTGGACTGGGCCTGGGTTTTGACTTCCTGCCAGCTGAGCTCACACCAATGTTCTTTACGTCCTGGAGGGTGTTTCGTCTTTGCAATCGTGTAAATAATTCATACTTTAGATCAAATTAGTTGAACCATAGCTTGCTACTGGATATTCAAATTTCATGAAAGTATATAGCATTCGAAGACTATGAAATGGTCTGGCTTTAGAGACTATATAGATAATAATACAAAATAAACAAATAATAAAAATAAAAAACAATAACAGAAACTGCTTCGTTGGACAATCTACTGCATGCTCTTAAAATACTTTACTCCAGTGTGCCTGTGTAGCTGTAGTGCATGTAGGACAGTTGCCAAGGGAGGCATTCTGAGGCTATGGAAATTCAAATCGGTCTCTATCCCTTATTTGACTCATGGTTAACAGAGGGGGTAGGTATTTTACACATGGAAGGACTGAGGTTGGAACTGTCTGATAGTCCCGTAAAATGCTGTGGAATATTTGGTCCAGTGTTGCAGCACTTGAGGGCTTGATGTCGCAAATGAGAAGTAAATGTCTGTGTTCCCTTCTATGGCTTGTTTTCTTTCAATTCTTTATATTTCGTTTTATGTTGCTGTGGGACGTGGGGAGTGGATTATTGTTGTTTGTGTAATTGTCTTGTGGATCATATATTGTATTCAAAATGTAAAGGAGAGGAGATCCGAGCACTCAAGAAATGTGGGGGAGAGGGTTCTTCATCATGGCGAGAACTGGACCAACAAATATACAAACCCATTCAATAGTGTCTATTCACGTAACGTTACAAGTCAGTGAACAGGCAATTGATTACCAAAGACAAACCCAACACTGCAAGTGTGTACGAGGCTACGAGCATACTGTACACACAGGTTGTACTCCGGTAGGAACATGAGCATACGAAAACCAATAAGAAAACCAATCAAATGACACATTGAGAAATGCACATGAGTGCATAAGCAGTATTAAACACAAACACACACACACACACACACACACACACACGTGCGTGTGTACAGTATATAGTTGCCATGGGGATCCTTAGATTCACATGATTTCTTTGATTTATTTCACGGATTTATGTGGGTGGGTGTGAACGTGTAAAGCATTACATGTGCCTGTGTGTGTGTGTGTGTGTGTGCGTGTGTGTGTGTGTGTGTGTGTGTGTGTGTGTGTGTGCGCGCGTGCGCGTGTGTGCATGCGCACTACCTGCTGGAGGGAACTTCATCCAGATAAGATTTGTCCTGTGGTGCATTGTAGACGACTGAATAGACAGCTGAGAAAGAGTATTCACTATTGATATATTTGATATATTTTCTGCCTATTTCGGCCGAAACCGAATAGGCCGAAAATGCATTTTTTGCCATTTTCTGCCGATTTATTTTCTGCGGACGAATAGAGCAAAACTAGCGGACTGTCACTTCCTATATGGCTTCATTTAAAACCGGAACCACACACACACACACACACACACACACACACGTAATAAAAGAGGACATGAGCTTCCCAGCACCTGTGGACTAAGGCAAATGGGATCATGTTCACTACTTACAGGCCGCACAGGTGCATCAGGGCTGGACAATGACCTTAATATAATAGACGAATAAAAGGAAAACGCAGGAGGGTACGGACGGGTACAACGGATATTGCATAACTGGGTGGGGGAGAAATATCACAATATTATTCTTACACAAACTTCACAGCCATGTCTGACTAAAACGTCTTTGAAAGACCTCAAAAGCGTGGGACAGTTTGGATAGATACTGTGCTTGGGATTCAAGGTGTATGTCACCCTGGGCCGTAGGCAGCATGGGACTCCCTCCATGATGATTTGCCTACTGCATCTTGCCAGCCAGGAATAGTGATTATCATTAAACTGATCTGTGCTATTCCCTGTATGACATACAGACAGAAGACAATAGTGATCATTACACTGATCTGTGCTATTCCCTGTATGACATACAGACAGAAGACAATAGTGATCATTACACTGATCTGTGCTATTCCCTGTATGACATACAGACAGAAGACAATAGTGATCATTACACTGATCTGTGCTATTCCCTGTATGACATACAGACAGAAGACAATAGTGATGATCATTACACTGATCTGTGCTATTCCCTGTATGACATACAGACAGAAGACAATAGTGATCATTACACTGATCTGTGCTATTCCCTGTATGACATACAGACAGAAGACAATAGTGATCATTACACTGATCTGTGCTATTCCCTGTATGACATACAGACAGAAGACAATAGTGATCATTAAACTGATCTGTGCTATTCCCTGTATGACATACAGACAGAAGACAATAGTGATCATTACACTGATCTGTGCTATTCCCTGTATGACATACAGACAGAAGACAATAGTGATCATTAAACTGATCTGTGCTATTCCCTGTATGACATACAGACAGAAGACAATAGTGATCATTACACTGATCTGTGCTATTCCCTGTATGACATACAGACAGAAGACAATAGTGATCATTACACTGATCTGTGCTATTCCCTGTATGACATACAGACAGAAGACAATAGTGATCATTACACTGATCTGTGCTATTCCCTGTATGACATACAGACAGAAGACAATAGTGATCATTACACTGATCTGTGCTATTCCCTGTATGACATACAGACAGAAGACAATAGTGATGATCATTACACTGATCTGTGCTATTCCCTGTATGACATACAGACAGAAGACAATAGTGATCATTACACTGATCTGTGCTATTCCCTGTATGACATACAGACAGAAGACAATAGTGATCATTACACTGATCTGTGCTATTCCCTGTATGACATACAGACAGAAGACAATAGTGATCATTAAACTGATCTGTGCTATTCCCTGTATGACATACAGACAGAAGACAATAGTGATCATTACACTGATCTGTGCTATTCCCTGTATGACATACAGACAGAAGACAATAGTGATCATTAAACTGATCTGTGCTATTCCCTGTATGACATACAGACAGAAGACAATAGTGATCATTACACTGATCTGTGCTATTCCCTGTATGACATACAGACAGAAGACAATAGTGATCATTACACTGATCTGTGCTATTCCCTGTATGACATACAGACAGAAGACAATAGTGATCATTACACTGATCTGTGCTATTCCCTGTATGACATACAGACAGAAGACAATAGTGATCATTACACTGATCTGTGCTATTCCCTGTATGACATACAGACAGAAGACAATAGTGATGATCATTACACTGATCTGTGCTATTCCCTGTATGACATACAGACAGAAGACAATAGTGATGATCATTATAACTAAGTAAACCTAAACCAGTGGTTCCCAAAGTGGGTCCCCCAGGGGTCCTTGACTATAAATTATAGTTTGGAACCAAATGGACCCTTGTGGGTCTGTAACTCTGATAGTGTACAAATGGAACCAAATGGACTCGTTTGTACACTCTCAGAGTTAAATTAACATTCATTTTACAATATGAATTAGGTGTCCCAGATATAGAAATGCCATTAATTGGGGGTCCATAGACGAATGCACGTCAACCTGTGGGGTCCTTGAAATTAAACGGGTTGAGAATCTCTGCTAGAGCTGTACAAACCTTCTCTTATGGGGGTCCCTGGCATGTCTTTTTTTAAATGGGGATTCACAGGCTAATTGGTGTCAATTTGGGGGTCCTTGACATGAAAAAGTTTGGAAACCACTGGCCTAAACCACGGGACGAGGGACGAGACGGTTTTAGGTCCCAGCTGTGTGATGCGTGAATTCCGTTTGTGTCCGAGCATAGGCATGGTAACGCCCCGCCTGCCTGTGATTCGCCTACTGTCCTCCGAGCTCCGTCCGAGGTGGATATGCTGGATGCCTGGAATCCTGGATAGTCTGATGCGAGGTTACTCCGTGGTGGGAAATACTACAAGTAGTATGGTATGATACAAGAGAACGCTAACTAATATTGTTTATGCCGTTTGCTTTGAAGGAATAATTGATTGAACATGCACGCCATAATATGATTTGGGTGTGTTCTAAAATAAAGTGTTTGTGTTGAAACATTATTGTACTATAAAAAGGTATATTTTCTCTTCATCTTTATCCTTTTTAGTGTAATTGTAGATTAATACACGATAATCAACACTAACTCTTTATTTACCCAAATCAAATCATAGTACAACATTCAATCAAAGCAAACGGCAGGCATAAACAATAAGTTTGCCTCTTCTACAAAAATAAAACGTACAAGTTAGTTACAGGGCTGCATTCTGTCGCGTGTGCCAAGCTGTCATTCTCTTGTTGTATTATTTATTTCTCAATCTCACCGCAGAGTAACCTCACGTCTTGGAGGACAGTCAAGACGGACAGTGTCAGTAGACCAATAACAGGCAGGCGGGGTGTTACCATGCCTATGCTCGGACACAAACGGAATTCACGCCTGTGTGATATGTCAAGTGATTCAACTGGCCCAATTCAATGGCCCAAACCACCCCGATGGGTCACCATGCATGAGTTGCATGGTCAGCTTGTCTCTGTGACTGAGTCACATGGATGATGGTCATGATGCTTGGATCTCATGATGCTTGGATCAATTGACTTTCGCTTTTTCGCTTTTTTTTCTCTTTTCTTAAAAACTGCCTCTGATGCATATAAGTATTTGGGCTAAAAGCTTTTTGGGATACGTCTTGTTAGAGCTGTATTTTCAGCAACTTGTCAACTAACCCTTTTTAAGAATAGTTTGTAAGAAATGGCCAGTTGGCCACTCATACGAGATCTTATGATCTCTCCGTCTTCCTCTCTCCCTTTTCGCAACACACATGCACGCACGCACACACACACACACACACACACACACACAAACACATTCTCTATTCTCTATTTCTCGGTTCTTTCTATGCCAACATCCATCTAAGTCTTCTCTGTCCAGCCCCGCAGCCCTACTCTAAAGGTAGCACTACAACACGCACGCACACATCACACACACACACACACACACACACACACACACACACACACACACACACACACACATAATGATCTGGTTATCATGATTGGCTTGGCCAATAATTTGGAACACACTAATAGCAGTAGGACATAGTTAAAGGTCATGCACATTAACATATCCCTCCATGACGGCTAACCCAGGAAGCTCCACTGTGATGATGAGTGCTGAAAGCACTACTTATTACACTCATAAGAATTGAGCAGATGAGGGACGTCTATGCCTTCTCCTTCTCTAAGTGGTGCTTAGCTGGAATATTTTATTTCACCAGCAATACGCCAAACCTATGGCCACAGCCTTTTATCTAGAAGGATGAGAATGCGATTATCTTTGTGCTAATGGGTTTATATGACGGCACATGATTATTATTCTGTAGCTTTGCTCAAGTTTGAATATATTCATCAAGATTGAAATATTCATACGTGTACACACACACATACAGTACTGTATGTCATGTGAAATGTGTGTACGGCAGACTCCGCCAGACTGATCTCCCATGCGTTCACCACCCCGGTTGCTATCTCCCTAACCTATCTCGTTCTCTCTCTCTCTCTCTCTCTCTCTCTCTCTCTCTCTCTCTCTCTCTCTCTCTCTCTCTCTCTCTCTCTCTCTCTCTCATATATCATTCTGATGTAGTGGGTTCAGGTTGTGATCCTCCATCAGAGCAGCTATGGTGGACAGATTACAGGTGTCAGTAGAATAGATGGAGGTGAGGAGTAGAGGCAGATATAATCATGGAGAAGGATGGCAGAGGAGATGAGAAACAAGGACAGAGAATTGAAAGCACAGTACACCAATGGACGTAAATAGCATGTGGCGTTAAAGTTAAAATCCAATACTGAAACAGAAAAGAAAATTACAAATAATAGTGGAGGAAGAAGCAGAAACCTCATTGGTCTCCACCTAAAAATATAAAACAATTCACAGACAGACAAAGAATTCAAAATGAACATAAATAAAAATGTAATTTGTGACGATAACCACTCCAGTATAGTAGGCTTGCCTAGAGGTTCCGAGTGTTAATGTACAAACCCGCACCACATTATTTTTAATAAATGCTAATTATCAGTGTCACTGCCGTGTCATTTTATTACATTTTGGTATTGTGGCCATCAGACTGACCCACAGAGTGGCGTATAGGCGTATTAGCTTACTGGTTCCCAATGTTGGGTCCAGGGACCACCAAGGGGTCCAACCCTGACAATCATTTTTGATCAAATCTGTGAACTAATGCATATCAAATGTTTTTTAGACTAGTGAATATTGTATCTTTTCTCCCCAATTTAGTTGTGCCACTGCCAATTCATTTCTCCCAAACTGTGCTGCCACAACTAGCCCCTACTGGCTTTTACCTGCCAGTTTTTCTTTTCTTTGAAAGAGTAGCCAGTTATTACATTTTCTCCCAAATTTAGTGGGCGAGCGCACCGCATGCCGATTTTTGGCGGTGGTCTTTTTGTGGAGTCCTTCCCTTGTGCCATTTCATGTCAGTGGACAGTAAAATAAGCAATATGTCCTCATTAGTCTGAAACTAAAACTGAGTGATGGCAAATTAAAAGATAATTCATTATGATTCATTATGAAATTATCATTACTTGTCAAATGTTCGTCTTGAAGGGCCAATGGCATTTATTGGCCCCCCACACAAGCCCTTATTGGCCCCCCACACACAAGCCCTTATTGGCCCCCACATAAGCACTTATTGCCCCCCCCACCCCACACAAGCCCTTATTGGCCCCCCACACAAGCCTTTATTGGCCCCCCCACCCCACACAAGCCCTTATTTTCCCCCCACACAAGCCCTTATTGCACCCCCGCACAAGCCCTTATTTACCCCCCACAAGCCCTTATTTGCCCCCCTAGCCCCCCCCCTCTGCACGTGCCTGCTGTACTGTATATAGTGGATTCGAATCCCTAGACTGAGAATTGGGAAAGTCACTAAGTTGCTCAGTCGCAGCTAATAAATATTGAAATGGAAACAGAAACACATCTAAAAATCATATACAGTGGAAACATAGACACTGTATTATAGTGAGAAATATATTTTCAATAGTAGCCTATTCTTGTACTAACTTAGATGAACTACATTACCTTTTGTGAGAAGATTATTATTCCCAGGAAGACAATTAATATTAATTATTAATAATTAACACAGCTCAATAATTCCCTCGAGAATACTCTCAATCTGAAAAAGCCATAGCTCGATCGCCACAAGGGTGAGATTCACTAACAAATAGATGTTTGAACGGTAGTGGAAAGGTAAATAAAGCTTGTCAAAATACAGCTCAGTTAAGTCAAGGTTGAGGATAAACGTAAGATTGGCAATTCTTACGTTTTGAGGTTGAGGTGACAAATGGCTGACTGCTTGAAGACTGTGCTTTGTTCCTGTGTGACATTTTCACATCTATTTTCCATCTCTCTTTATCATGGATTGAAATCCCCATAGCATGGAGAGAACCATTGAAGAGCAATAGCATTGAATGATAATCCCCCCTTTACCTCATGAGTTATGAAAGGCTTTTCAAAGAATCATTGAGAAGACTACGGTTCAAGGTTTCTTTATCTTGTGTAAGGGTACATTAAACTTAGAGTACAATTATTTTATTCTTGTAGCAGACTAGCAGTAGCTGCAATAATTACATTTTCACAGAATGTCTTCCCCCAGAACATGGACGGTAGCATTATTTTTATTTTTTCTCTCTCCAAATAACCTACGTATAAAATAGGGCATATGTGTTAATGATACCTTTTTAATATTGTGTTTGTGTGCATTTTCTGGGGCTGAACTTGGACAAAAAGACTGTGTAGGAGCTGGATAGACATGGATGAAGGCCTAATATGTGGTGTACGCTGTGTTATTTTTCTCTCCTCTTAGGAGAGGAATCTGACTAATTAATGACCACCTTCCAGCACTTCAAACGATTGTAACAATCCCACCAAATAACACGACGAGACTCCACTTTTGGTTCAGCAGACTTGAGTTGACATTAGATTTGGAGTGAGAGAGGAGTGATAAAAATAACATTCTATTCTGGGCTCTTGTACTGGTTCATGTAGAAGTGTTCCTCGTTACACTCTGCAATTATCACACAGCAACTGTATTACTCACTGTGACACCCTACTGAGCACAATGTTAGACATGCTATGCTATGTTTATTAGCTGTCACTCTGGACTCGAGGATATTGGATGTGAGATTTGGTGTTCATGTCATCATGAGCTTTTGGCACAAACTTATTAATTTGATAATGATGTCATAATTTTATTTAGCCCCGTATGTGCCCTCAGTCCCTACACTCATTCTGTAGCTCAGAGATGAGGTCCCCCTTCCACTGTGTTGCAGAACGTTGCTCACCCTTTTCCGCACACCGTATCCAAAAAGTAAAGGTCCTATAATGAGCTTAACTCATTTTAATTTAGAAACGGACAAGAAAGTCGAAGTCACGGGTTGAAACGAGCGTTTAAATCGCTTGTTTAGTCAACCGCTTCCATGTTTTTCAATTAAGTTGTGTGCACGGTGGCACAGTTGGTAGTGCTGTCGCCTCACAGCTAGAAGGTCCTGGGTTCGATTCCCGCTCGGGACGCTGTGGGCGCTGGCGGCGTGTTTCCTCCTCCACGTCATCAGTGCCCATACCCAAAGGCGGGGTTGGCGAAAGGGCCTTTCTGTGTGAAGTTTGCATGTTCTCCCCGTGTCCCCTAGGGTAGGCACCCTCACAAAAAACATGCAGTAATCCTGGTCACTAAACTGCCTCCCCCTGGCCAGCCGGGGTGCCTGATGGAGGGGAAAGGAACTGGTTGGAATAACGTGTTCCTTTCACGCGCTACGTCCAACCAGGGAAACTCCCCCCTGTCAGGTGTAAAGGAGCAACTTGGACACTCAGGCATGAAGGAAGCATGAGTTCAAGTCCGTTGCTCTCCCCTTGTCCCCCATATATGGGGACTAGGTTGGTGGAGGGTGCCCAGGATCACATTAGATGATTGACACAGGGGTGAAAAATGGGTTTCAAAATCGTGGGATAAAAAAAATATATATATAAAAAATACATGCATTAGCTCTTCCCCGGTGCCTCCCCTGGTCGAATGTGGAATTAGATTTTCCAACTGACTTCAGTTCAGTCGACATTCGACCAGGGGAGGTGCTAATGCTGCCTCTCCGGCCGCAACTTCCTTGGATGACTGACTTGGATTTTCTTGTCCGTTCCAAAATTTAAATTAGTTAAGCTCATTATCTGACCTTTAATTTTAGGATACAATGTGCAGAAAAGGGTGAGCAACGTTCCTAGTGGAAACCATGCGCCATGGCTGTACGGACCTCATCTCGGAGCTACAGAATGAGCGTAGGGACTGAGGGCACATACAGGGCTACATTTTACTGAAAACTCTGTTGTGTTTATTGTTTGTGTCTAGTTATGTTTGTATAATTAATGCTTGTTCGTAAAGTCTGTGTAAAGTCATGTACCCCTACAGCACCTTCACCTTATTCCTTGTACACCTCCAGTATGTATAGCCCATTATAAAAAAATAATGTCTTCAGTGATACCGTGCAGGTACATTAGTGCACAGGCTATGTGTCAGAGAGAGTGCGAGCAAGGCAGAAAGAGACGGAGGGAGGGACAGAATTATGAAGTGGCGAGATGAGTAAACAGAGTCATTAAGGGAGATATGATTGTATAATTTGTATAATTATACAATTATACAAATAATTTGTATAATTAATGCTTGTTCGTAAAGTCTGTGTAAAGTCATGTACCCCTACAGCACCTTCACCTTATTCCTTGTACACCTCCAGTATGTATAGCCCATTATAAAAAAATAATGTCTTCAGTGATACCGTGCAGGTACATTAGTGCACAGGCTATGTGTCAGAGAGAGTGCGAGCAAGGCAGAAAGAGACGGAGGGAGGGACAGAATTATGAAGTGGCGAGATGAGTAAACAGAGTCATTAAGGGAGATATGATCACAGCTGAGCAGGGTTCCTCCAGAGGAGGTTACATGTGGCCCGTCCATCACAGCTTGGTGCAATTAACTCATCCTCCAGGGATGGACTGCTGGGACCTTGCAGCTTGTTACTGTCTCGTCCCAGCATGACTGGGGTTGCTGCTGCAACAACACACACCCCGTCCCCTTATAATAGAACTTTCTCACGAGTGTGCCTGTGCACACACGCACAGTCGCACACACAAATGCAAATGTATATGGCTTATGGCTTCTTCCATGCTAAATGTAATGGATTTTCCACTTCTGCGCAGCAGGAGCTATTGGTTGTCTGAACATTCCAAAGGTTGCTGTGGATTTGACCTATAAGAGCAGAAGTGTGTCTATTCAAAGATTGGACCTGCAGGGCATTGAAGGAATTCAAGAACCTTTTGGGGATTATCTGCTTGTTACTGTTGGAATGCCGCAGGTTCCTTCTAGCTATAAACATCAAAAGGTGCTTGAAAATATATGTTGCTACTGTGATAGGGTCTTCATTCTGACACTGTGTATGCCCTGTGCTGCTCCCTTGTGGTAATAGCACCTTACTAACAGTCTTGAGCTGGAAACCCTTACTTTTCAGTGGATAAAGAAAGCAGTAATGTATCCATCTACAGTAGTACCTCCTATAAATGCATGGAATCTGTTTTATCTGTTCCCCGCATATTGAACTTCAAACTCTGCATGCATGTCTCCGAGGATCCAGTTCCCCGTGTGAAGTCTGCAGGATCAGCGCTTCTCCAAAAGATATCTATAAAATCCTTAAATGGCACACTAGACAGACTAGTCTTGCCCCCGGGTGAGGGGAAATGCTTTCAAGTAGGAACTGCTATTATGGAAGATGTTGAGGGTATGGGGTGCGGGTAGAGGTACTGTATGGAGGTGTGGAGGGGGGGCTTTCTGTTAGGAATTATTTTCTGAAATGTGAAAAAGATCTATCTGTTAATACAGCATGCGTTCCCAACAGGCATCATTCCCCATTTTCCTGTCAAATTCAGGCAAACAAATGCAAAAACATAGTGTAGCCTACTGTACCAGTGCAATCAATGCCAGCTCAACATGTGAGCTGTTTCAGTGTCGGGGCTGAGGCCGCAGAACAGAAAGCAAACCCTATGGACTGAGGTGAACTTTCCAAAGATCATCTTGTCACAGTAAGTCAGGAAAGCTCCCCGAGGCGAGCTGGGGAGGACAGCTGCTGCTTCTTCACTGGCGCAGGTAAATGCCAGCAGCTGCAATCAGGCTGTGCCTGTCTGTCTGCCACGCACACCACACCTACACACACACACACACACACACACACACACACACACACACACACACACACACACACACACACACACAGCACGTGGTTGCTGATTGTAATAATCTTTGAGGTACAGCCTGTATTCAGACTAGACACTCAAATCAATGACAACAAATCGCAACAAATACACATACGTACGAGAATAGAGCATAGAAAAGATAGAGGCTTATCATGATGACATCTGTAAATGTCACACATTCTGCTGAGGGAGATAATGGCAATCTTGATGAAATATCGTTAAAGTTTTTATATATACCGGTACACACACATATCAATCTCAATATATATATATATATATTGAGGTTGAGTTTCCCCACCTGGTGGTGATGCATTATCTTTCTAGAAATTGGAAACATTAATTGCATTACTGGAACAATGTGATGTGCACTGAGCTTTAAACTGACATTTTTACATTGTAATTATGCTTAAGCATTAAGTGTGCATCCTTAGCTCCGAGAACAAAAACCTTTTGCCTCAATAAAAGGACAAAAAAACTATTTTGGGATTTCCATTGCGTTTGGTAATCTTATCTATTGGTGTCTGGTTATGGTATGGCCACATCACACGACATAGTAGACATACCTCCCCGTCAAAGACCATCGTACAGGTGACAGTAGAGGGAAAGCGAACAAGAGGCAGAGAAAGTACTGAAGCTAATCTGATACAGTCTTCTCCTTGCTGTGCCTCTACTGTTGAGGAGGCTGATGACAAGACGTTGATTGTGTTTCTGGATATATTGGGATGGAATATTTCAGTATAGATTGATTTGGAGGCTTCTACATGCTGCTGTTGCAGAGAACAGTGTCAGATTTGCTTTGCAGAATCTTGGAAGGCATTGTAATTGCGAGAAAGAAATGTGAAAATCGGATTGATACAGTATGCATTAAATATATTTGTGTTTAAAAGATATTGGCCAAAATCTACATATATTTTCATGTAAAGTTTTAGAAACTGTTTTCTGAGTCAATTATTTTGTATTTGTATTTGTTCTTGTCAGTATACATAGTTTGGTGAGTACATTTTTTGTAATATGACCCATTTCTTGTCAGTATACACTATACACGTATTGCACACACACGCGCGCGTGCGCACACACACACACACACACACACACACACACACACACACTGTGGTGCACTGGTGTACAACAATTTTGATATAATGCTATACGGGCTGCATGCAAAATAGAAATATATATTATTGAACAGCTATGTCCATTAGTAGCCTGCGGCAGAATTACTTTTTGTAATTAACCTTTTGACCTTTTGAAAAAAATATGTTTCCTCATACTTACCCGAGGGCTTGCTTGGCGTAAAGCAATGTGTTTCATGACAATTACCATCCAGTATTGCATTCGTTGGTACAGCTAGGTACTTGTACAGTTGTACCATATTAATTTCCCATAGGATTTTGTTCAGAATTCAAGAACAGCTGTAGTTCTTATCACCTCCAATAGGTGTCTCTGGTGTACCAGGAGTGTGCAGGGTGTAACTGGAGCACATCTGAGCCCATCTTATTTAGAGTTCATAGTTCATAGAGTATAAAGTAGACCTGAAGCTGATTCTACAAATCCTAACTGGAGCTGTTGCTATATCAGTCTGAGTGGTGCTCAAACGTTTTGTCAAGGACCTCCAAAATGACTGTGTATATATATTTGGCAAAGCCAGCGAGTCACACATTTTACACAGACATGTGACTCAGTCACTCACTGTCCAAACTAAAAGGCTGCCTTGAAGTCTATTTAGGTTTCATGACTACATTCTGCAGTAGCCGGTGCATTAAAGGAAGACCTATAGTACCTGGACCTTGACATTGGGTAGCACGTAAATACCCACGCAAACGTGTAACTGCTTTGATCTCCTGACAAAAAGACTTGTGACATATTGTCCTATGAATGCATTCATAAGCAGACCAACTATAATACTCTCCTAAATACCTCTGTGTGACTTTTATGGGCCACCATGTGGCTCATCCTACAGTGCAGGACATAATTATCTCCCACCGGATGAAAAAACGTTAGGAGGTGAGGAGTAGTCTCTTACAATAGCTGGCTGCAGATTATTAAAAAAAAATAATTCAAATGTTTATTTAGTTTTCAAAGGAGTGCTCTTGAAGATAAAGAATATCCACACTCTCTTGAGTATAGTTTCTTATGAACTTGTTTATTTTTTAGCAAACACACAACAGCAGTCTACCTAAAGAGTCTACCTAGTCCTACAGTGCAACTGCAGCACACGGCAACCACACTATAACTATTATTTCAGTAAAACTTTTTTAATAATAGGAATTGATTTTCCACACCCCTGTAATGACTTTCAGTGCTGAGAGAATTCCGATCCAGGCGACAAAAGCCATCTGAGAATTTCAATCAATGCTATAAACACATTCATTAATCTAGACCGGGGATTGTAATGTTGTAAAGTAGAATGAAGGGAAGGGCAAAGATGAAAATCATAATAATAGCCACTGCGATTGCTGCTGAAAATGAGACTTATATCACAGAAAAACACTTGTTGCTACAGTAACTACATCTGGTCTTGTCTGTCTTGTTTCCCCCAGCAAAGTGGAAGTGGCAGCCATAGAGACAGAGCTGCTGAGAGACTACAGGTTTGGACAGCAGCAGCTGATAGAGATATGGGGACATGCCTGTGCCATCGCCATCCACAAGGTCTGTATAACCCTTTAGTACAATATCCATCACTTAGGATCACAGTACAATATAACCACCTATAACATCACTGTCTCATATGTTTCTATCTACCCTTCCTTCAAACGAACCTTGGTGAAGATCCTGATAAGAGTGCTATAAATTTAGATTAAGAGAGACGAAGCAGAGGGCTAGAACATGTTCTGTTTTTTAGTCTTGATTTTATTGTCATGGCTCTTTTAGCCATTAGGCCTGTGGCGCTGCTAGGCAGAGGTCACTGTTTACTGGAATGTGAGCCTGTGTGTCTGTCCTGATAAGGACAGTTTGTCTCTGCTCTCTGATCCTCTCCTTTCCTCTCCTCTGTGCCTTTTCCCCTTCATTTTGTCGTTTTCTACCACACATTACGCAAAATTAGATTTCTTGAAAATGTCACATGGTGGCCTGTATACGGCACAGCAGGTCAAACAATCACTACTGCTTCCAGATTTCCACTCTCGCCCATTACCGTAACATCACCGGATGGTTCGCCGAGGTAAATGTTATGATTTAATTTTACATGGATTTTTTCCAAACATCTGAGCTGAATCTCCAGGCAGTGCTGCACCTGAGGACATTCATTCAGCTCTGCTATGGTGTGGGTTGTGTGGTTGTGTTCTGGAGTGTGTCAGGGGCCACAGAGTGTCTGTCTGTCTATGGAGGGCTGTTGAGAACACATGTGTTTCCCTTCCACCAGAGCGCTCCGTTGGTTCATTGCCACACCGTCTTCCACAGTAGACTGTGGTGAAAGTTTGTCTCAGGCAGCTACCAGACAAATGAGCTCTCCGTTGCTGTCGAACGCATGGAAGCAGTGGAGAGATGGATGAGGCGGGGTAGTGAGAGAAAGAGACAATCAGACAGGCAGGCACACAGATGGAGAGAGAGAGAGAGAGAGGAGAGAGAGAGAGGAGAGAGAGAGAAAGAGAGAGAGATGGACTTGGAGACAGAAACACAGACACAGACAAGATAAAGACACACGCAGACAGAGACGCATAGCAGTGAGGAGGGTGAGGAAGGATGAGGGTGGGACAGAATGAAAAAAGAAAGCCAGACTGGATCATTCTTGAGAAGTTGACAGGAACAACAAAACCCTGTCAGAGAGCGAGAAGGACAGATCCTGCAGGAGACGGACAGGCAGAAACACAATAAGAAAAATAAAGCCATGGATGTAATACAAAGAAAATTTGCTCGAGACGGAGTGAGAGAGTGAGTGTGTCTGTGCACGCGCGTGCACAGGCGCTGTGTGTTCATGATGCTCCAAGCATAATATGGTTAGCCCCAACAGATTCACTTCCCCTCCATTATCACCAGCCACCACTGGCCCTATCCCGGACCCCCCCCCCTCCCCCCGCATACCCGATGCATGGCGTTTCTACACAAACATGAGCCACCCGCGGCCACTGAGCAGGATGCTACCGGTTACCATCATGACATCATAGGTTACCGGTTACCGACATGACATCACTGTTATTTAAGGAAAATGAGTGGCGGGAGTTGCAGACAGTGTGATTTCACTTCTGGTCCACTGTTGGTTTGCCAAATGCACCGCAAACATGCATGTACGCACGCACACACACACACACACACACACACACACACACACACACACACACACACACACACACACACACATACAATTACACACACACACACACACACACACACACACACACACACACACACACACATACACACACACACATACACAATCTGGAGTTGTGTGGGCTGGCTCCAGTGGAGGGATTATTTACTAAGAAGAACCTATAATCTATCTGGCAACCAGAGGGTGGGTGTGTGTGTGTGTGTGTGTGTGTGTGTGTGTGTGTGTGTGTGTGTGTGTGTGTGTGTGTGTGTGTGTGTGTGTGTGTGTGTGTGTGTGTGTGTGTGTGTGTGTGTGTGTGTGTGTGTGTGTGTGTGTGTGTGTGTGTGTGTGTGTGTGTGTGTGTGTGTGTGTGTGTGTGTGTGTGTGTGTGTGTGTGTGTGTGTGTGTGTGTGTGTGTGTGTGTGTGTGGAGATAGGATAGGATAGACCCTTGACCCCTTGAGGGCAATTCAGCTGTCTTGGGGTGCGTGCGTGAAGACTGGGACATGTGACTGCCAGTAGCTCCAGTCTGGTGGACCAGGGACATGTTCAGGTTACATTAGCAGAGCCTCATAACGGGCCAGTTTCTGCTCTGATCCTCTATTATAGAAGGATAGGATATAGTCGAGGGATACAGAACACACAAATAGGCATTGGCTGGGTTTCCCAAACGCATATGGTGTAAGACTTGTAGTGCCGCACATGCTCAGATGCCCTCATAGGCCACACACAGAAGCCACAGAAGGTAGGCCTCAGGCCTGAGGCTTGGTATGGTAGGCCTCAGGTCTACCATTCTGAAATTTAATTTAGTAATATTTGGACTGCTGGACAGCTGACAGTAGGCTCTCTTTACTCTTAAAACATATATATACATCTATACGAAATGTCTATGTTCACAGGCTTTGGTGTGCGGCCTATGAGGGCATCTGAGCATGTGCGGCACTACAAGTCTTACACCATGCGTTTGGGAAACCCAGTTGAATTGTGTGTGTGTGTGTGTGTGTGTGTGTGTGTGTGTGTGTGTGTGTGTGTGTGTGTGTGTGTGTGTGTGTGTGTGTGTGTGTGTGTGTGTGTGTGTGTGTGTGTGTGTGTGTGTGTGTGTGTGTGTGTGTGTGTGTGCGTGTGATATTTGCTTAGGCTCAGTATGTGTTCCGAGCTGATTGGAGCTGAGACCACATGTCAAATTAGCATATGTGTCAAGAAGGCTATACCTCTGAGATTATTACATTCACCAACTGTGTGTGTGTGTGTGTGTGTGTGTGTGTGTGTGTGTGTGTGTGTGTGTGTGTGTGTGTGTGTGTGTGTGTGTGTGTGTGTGTGTGTGAAATTCTAGCACAGCGCTCCCTCCAAACCTTCTACATAATTGAGGCCCCACTCAGATCTGTGCTGTTTTACTTGGTCTGGCATGTCCTTCAACCTGGAGGTTAGCATGGAGTTCACACAGTCCATCCCAGTGATGGGAGTCAGACTGACAAAGAAAAACATGGAATGAAAGTTGAAAGGAAAACATTCTGGTGGTCCATGGGAGTTCAAATTACCAACATTAGTGTAGTTGTTGTCATTTTACACAACTTACTTTTAATTTATCCCTCAAAACTTAATCCCCATCAATATGTGAAACACATCACCACCGTCCAATGTCTATAATATAGACACATGTACTCTGAGTGAACTCATGGAAATAGACCTGTAAGGGTCCACTCATAAACACCAGCTGAGCCCTTCCACATCTGCTGTCTGCAAAATAATCTCCCTAGAACTATTTCCCACTTCAACCAATCAACCAACATATTTTTGCAATAGTTTGATGCTGTTCTTGCCAAATGGCACCCCTATTGGCATGTGCATCAGTGCATGCGATTTGAATGGTAGGCTATACCCACACAAAACCATCTGCAAATGGCAGAGGAAAAGATGCATGGACCATAACATGGATTCTAAGATATAACATCAGACTGACTTGGCACATGGCAGATATTAATCTTTCCAGAATGCCTTGGCAAGCTGTCGTTGCCTCTGCCACCCAACACATCCACAAAACTACAATGGAAAAGAGTTCTGAAACATGCCAAGTAGCATCAGCATAATGTAGCCAGTTGTAAGTAAGTGTACATGTCCGATCTCAAGCAGTGTATGCGTCACACAAAGGCCTCCGCAGGCCTGTAACACAGGAACTGTGCTTATTCTCCCAGAACACTCTGATGGTCTGGTGTGTTTAGTCATTTGATTGCAACTATACTTGACATTATTACCAACCATTTCCCAAAGATACCTTTTTTATTATTTATATATAGGAAGCCCTGGATTACATTTATTTCAATATGATCTGAAAATATACTTTACAGAGACTTGAAACTTTCTACGGATATGCAGTCCAAGTTCAACACAGTAAAACATTAATGCTGCATTGTTTATTTGTTCTTTTGTCAAAGTTATGTTATTGTTGCCTTTTAATGGCATTTGAAAGTGAGGATTGATTTGACAAAATAGTCCCTGTACAAAAGATTTAAACATTTCAAAAGTCCATGACTTCTTAAAGCTCATAGAATTATCAGCTGGGGAAGCAAATAATTGTGGGTTCATTACAGAAGATGTACAAGACAGATAATAATGGCCCTGTCCAACCATCTACCTACTGTACTAGTATGTTTCTGTGTGTGTAATTTGTTCAAATCACAATGCAGAGTTACTACACAGGCTGGCTGCTTGTGTGCATATCCATATCCTAGTGTGGTGATGGTCTACGCCTCATTTGGCCAAATGGAAAAAGCTATCATTTTGAATAGCCTACTATTAATATATTTCTAAACCAATAACGGCAAACTTGCTTCACAAGAACAATGTTGATGTAACTAAGAGATAAAAAAAGAAGAATAAATCACACCCATGTGAACTGAGTGGTGCAACTATACTTTTATTGTGATAGCTACTGTACTGTACAAGTATAGCTAACAATGAAACTGTACTGTACTGTACTCTGTACAGTACAGTTTCATTGTTAGCTATACTTTTATTGTTTATAGTGTGAAAGGCCCTTTAGGCTGCTCAATAGTGCCACTTTGGGTCACCCAGTGGTATTGCAGCTGTTCATACCCCAAACAGACAGACACAGGGTCTGACTCTGAGCACACTTTAGATTCCATGCGCGGACATGTTGCGTAATGTCCGTTTTTTTAGACAGCTGGTGGATGGAAAAGATGCTCCACCGCATGGAGCTTGGGTGGGTGGAGCTCCTTTCCATCCACCAGCTGTCTAAAAAAACATAAATGACGCAAAACACAACTTCTGTCCGCGTATGAAAGTTCAAGTGTGCCCAGGCTGATACAGGGACATAGGGACACACGCAACAAGTCATTGGAGTGGTGTGCACCGTTCAAAATAAAAAGTGCATAGATACTACCACCCAACTTCCGCTCTCCAAAGGTGCTTCTCTTTCATGACCTCATGCACTTAGCAGCATGAGCTGTGATTGGTCTACTTTTGAGGGGACACACATTTGAGGGGACAAACCCTACAGGGTTGGCCTATGGCCACACCATTAAAATAGCGAAATCTGGTAACTATTCCAAAATCGAACAAACAGCAGTATACTTTGAAAAATGGTCCGCAGTAATGTTAATGGCCTATGCATGCCAGACCACTGCTATGGTCCTTTAAAGATGATAGCCCAGACGTGTGTGTGTGCGTGCGTGCGCGCGCACGCACACGCACATGTTTTGGTCTTGTCTGCAATTTGTTAATACTCCCAGCAGGCAGTGTGGTGTAGTGTAGCCATTAATGATGGGCTTTCGTAATTAGCATTTCCTCCTTTAGGAGCAAGACAGTCTGTTACATGAGCACTAGACTCGGAAACCCAGACATTTTTATTTCCAGGGAGAAAAAAAAAGTCTGGGTCCGAGTCCACTTCAATATGGCATACAGTAGCGCGAACGTCGATCACTCTCTAGTCTCTACTGATTTCTGATCGTCTGCACCTTTGTTAAATTGACGCACACACGTACACACATATACCTGTACACACACTCCTCTCTGTCTAATGAATTAGTCTCATGTCGCGCAGCTGCGTCTAGATTCTCCCGGCGGATCCTGCCGGGAGCTGCCTATGCCATAGAAAGCATAGGTGGACCCCAGGCTACATCACAGTCTCACAATAATACACATAGACTACATTTGTTTTGGGAACGTTTTACCCATTGCTGGCTGTCTGAATACCAAAAACAAACAAAAAAAAGGTCATTACAATTTTGACATTATTGCTTATAGCAGCTTTAAGTCACAACTGTATTCAGACTGCTTTCATCCGGAGTTTGTCATCCTGTCATCTTGTTTGTCATCTGTTTGTGCGAGTTCTGTATACTTCCTTTGTTTCCAACTCCTTCCATGTTTCTGACTCTCTCTGTTTTCTCTCTCCGTCTATGCTTCTCTCTCTCTCAACTCAAAGGATCTTTATTAGCATGAGAAAACATTGGAAAAGCAAAAGCATTGTGTAAGCAGAGCTATGTCACATTACGTCATTATAGGTATAAATCTTTTTGAAACAAATAGCACCAATCTTTTGCAGTCACTTTGGGACAAATAGCAGCATTTTTTCTCAAAATAATTTAAATAGTATACAAAACAAAGAAACATCACACCCGTGTGAAGTGAGGGGCACTCTTATCACCATACATCATCTCATTCTGGCCAATCACAATTTTTGCGTCCTCACTTTTCCGTCTTCACTTTTCTGCCCTCACTTTTATCTTCAATATGTACTTTGCTCAGCCAATCAAATCATCGCTATGGGGTGATCAGCCAATCACACGCCAATGTTTGTGTTTACACAAACCCGGAAAGCTGGGCATAGGAGGGGCTAGCGCCTCAGATTTAAAATGTGTTTAAAGGTAGCAGTTCTGTTGTATGTACAGTAGTTCTACAGGTCTATCAAGACAGATGGTAGTCCTGGTATTCCATTGGCTAACCTTCTATTATCTCTCTCTCTCTCTCTCTCTCTCTCTCTCTCTCTCTCTCTATCTCTCTCACACGCTCCACGCGTGTCCATCATTCCCCATATCTCTCTGCTGTCCTAGATAGCCATAACTATCTATGTTCTGTGTTATTGTGTGCTGTTGTCTGTTGTGATGGAGATAACAGTTATTCTCTAGGCTTGATTGCACTTCATGGTTCTTGTTGTGCCCAAGGATTCTGCACTGGGAAAAGCCCATTCCTCCACTCAAATCCGCTGCCAACACATTATTGGAAGTAGAAGTGAATGTCAATTTCCAAAAAGTTGTTTTTGAGTTCTCTGCTTTTGTATGCGATCTTTTTTTCTTCACATATTACAAAATGTGACATTTTGCTGTATGTGCTTCATGAATTTCGCGGCATCAGACACTTGAAATGAAATACTATGGGGATCAATGGGACGATAATGTCAGGCCAAATTCTGCTCTATGGTTACCCATGGCAATGATGGCATATAACGATTCACTCAACCCATGATAGCGATTCAAATCACGATACTAGGTAATAAACACTTGAACACTAAAGGTTTTATTTATTTATTTCTCTAACACAAATCGAGTATTTTCTTCTCCTTTATTTGTTTACAATACTGTATTTTCTCTCATCCTCTTTTCAATAGTAGCTAATTACTGGAAACTATTTCATCAATTCTCTTACAAAGATCCAGTATTTTCTTTTTTTGCATCGCGATACATTTAAAAAAACAATTAAATCAAATTTATTTGTCACCAGTTTGAACCGATTTTAATTGATTTACGATAAATGGTTACATGCCTATAGGCATGTACTGTAACTATAGTCACGGCCAAGCTACACCAGGCAATTTTGCGCGTGAGCGTAGAGGAGGGTATGCGTTTACTGCGAGCGTTTACTGCGCACGTACAGTGCGTTTGGATAGGACCAATATATGTCAATGATACCAGCTACAACAGACACACGGATACCGCAGGCCATCCTACGTGTGCTCTAAAAATAGGATCGGTTAAAAAAAAATACGTGCGTATGCCCCCGCACAAATCTGCCGCGCGCCACAGATCTGGTGTAGCCGGGGCATTTCGCACGCATACTTTGTGCGCGCAGTGCGCTTACGTCAAACGCACACATGCCCGGTGTAGCTTGGCCGTTACCCACTATCCAGTCTAAATCTGTATTCATCTAACAGGTACTTAAAGGATATGCTGTGTACATCCTTACATCATGTAGACTTAGGCCAGCTCTATCCCCATGCAAGCATCAACTGGGCCTGTTTTTCATCATCATTCTTTTTTTCCCTTTTTCTTTTTTTTTACTTTAGGACGGTCTGGAATATTGAGCAAGAGCATCATAGATTAACCATTTTAATAACATTCACTTTAACCCCAAAGAGACATTTTCAGTTACCCCACCTTTTTTTTATAATGATTAACTACACCATTTTTCATTGTGATTAGTACTGATTACACAAAATGGAGGAATTCACATGGTAGTCTCTCTGCTTTCTATAAGTTTATATAAAGCATCTGGAATATGCCCACTCACAGCCATGGTCTCCCTCACCTCATGGCATGCTGACATCAGACACTTTCTGTATGGCAGTGGCACCAGGCTGTGGTTGGTTTCTGTATGGCAGTGGCACCAGGCTGTGGTTGGTTTCTGTATGGCAGTGGCACCAGGCTGTGGTTGGTTTCTGTATGGCAGTGGCACCAGGCTGTGGTTGGTTTCTGTATGGCAGTGGCACCAGGCTGTGGTTGGTTTCTGTATGGCAGTGGCACCAGGCTGTGGTTGGTTTCTGTATGGCAGT
This sequence comes from Protomyctophum bolini, assembly GCF_963924005.1. NCBI lineage: Eukaryota > Metazoa > Chordata > Actinopteri > Myctophiformes > Myctophidae > Protomyctophum > Protomyctophum bolini. The sequence goes on along the minus strand of NC_137869.1, from coordinate 29,938,105 downwards.
GGCACCAGGCTGTGGTTGGTTTCTGTATGGCAGTGGCACCAGGCTGTGGTTGGTTTCTGTATGGCAGTGGCACCAGGCTGTGGTTGGTTTCTGTATGGCAGTGGCACCAGGCTGTGGTTGGTTTCTGTATGGCAGTGGCACCAGGCTGTGGTTGGTTTCTGTATGGCAGTGGCACCAGGCTGTGGTTGGTTTCTGTATGGCAGTGGCACCAGGCTGTGGTTGGTTTCTGTATGGCAGTGGCACCAGGCTGTGGTTGGTTTCTGTATGGCAGTGGCACCAGGCTGTGGTTGGTTTCTGTATGGCAGTGGCACCAGGCTGTGGTTGGTTTCTGTATGGCAGTGGCACCAGGCACCTCTTGAGAGCGTCCAGGCGCATTTTAGGATGAACGAGTCAGGTTTTAGATGATTCCAGTCTTTGCACCTGTAACTAAAATCCTTTCAGGATTTTCATGTGTTGCATAATATGTTAAGATAATAATTGGGTTTTTTTGTCTTTCCCTTTACAACACTTTGAAGACATTATGTTAGTTCTGGATCCTGCATTAAATCCAATGAATGTCTAGCCAGCCAGAGGCTCATTGGTAGAGCCGTTTAAACCAACCATTGAAGCCCCAGGTAGATGCTGACGCTGTACAGCTTCTCTTTAGTTGTCCACTTGAACTGCCTCATGACTGTATTGAGCTCAGTCTACTTAACAGAATGAATATTGATGTTTATATTTTTGAGTCTGCAAAATCTGAAAGCAGTTCAAAGCCCAGGTTGTTTGGCTTACAGTTTTGGCTTCAAGTGTCTTCTTCTCTTCTCTAATTTGTCACGGTTGGCTGGTGTCATATAAGCACACCTGACAGGCTGGAATGGCTTAGGGTTGAGAGTACAGCATCTTGCAATGGGTCTGGTCTACAATATTCGCTACACCACCAAGATACCCATGTACCTGTCTAAATACTTCCTTAATGTCAACGAAGTCCACACTCGCAAAACCAGAGGGAGTTCAACAAACCATGTGCAACCCAGATTCGGCTCAAACAAGGGACTAAATTAATTTCGCTCCAATGCCACCAAAATGTAGAACGCCCTATACCAACAGTCATTAAGACCTGTGAATACTCCTGAATACTCCTTCAAAACTGCTCTCAAAGGGCACCTACAGACGGCTGCAATTTGAAACTGGCCCCCGTAAATAATGAGTCTGAGTCTCCCCATCCCCCACCCCTTTTTCCCCATACTGTACATAATTTTCCCTTTTTTACTCTCTTTATATGATGATTTGTGTAGTGTATATAAGTGTATATTTGTACGTCTCTAAATTGAAAATGGTGGACCCTGTTGTAAACAATTGTGTAATGCTTTATCATTCGTCCACAAGTAACAGTTTTTGTATTGACTTGTGCTTTCGTTTGAAATGTACCCATTCTACATACTGTGAAATAACAATGTCAATCAATCAATCAAACCTGGGTATTTGCACGGAAGTATTCAGGCTTCTTTCCTTCCCTTTGTCCTCCTCTTTTTTATGTCTTTTTGGCTTTTGCCTTTATTTTATATATTTTATGGAGGGACAGACAGTAGGCTGACAGGAAATGGGGAGAGAGATGGGGGGAAGACATGCAGTGAAGGCCGTTGGGATCGGGAGTCGAGCCCGCGGCACACTGCCAGACTGGATTACCAGCCAAGGTGCCTGGACCACTGAGCCACGGCCCAGGCCCTTTTGTCCTCTTCTAACAATCATTCATAAATTAACCTCCAACGTAAAATGTTGCTAGCGCATGTTTAGGCACCCTTGTATTTTAGTATTGCTTTGTAATTTTCTTTTAGCTTAATTCCTATTATATACATACATGTATATTATAATCATTAGATTTTAAGTTTCAAATAGCTTTTATTTAAGCAGCTTTTTGGAAATATCAGAAACATCTAAATGTTAATCTGACCTCATCAAACCCTGTAGACTCAAGACACGCTCCATATATGGCCAGACCTCATCAAACCCTGTACACTCAAGATACTCTCCATATATGGCCAGTAGGCCTACAGAATCGTGACCCCCCGCCCATGCCAAAGCGCCCCCATGCCAAAGCGCCAGCGCTCTCCCAGCAGTCTTCTGACACCCAGGCGGATGCGTACACCCGACCTCAGGGCGTCTCACTGGTATACTGTGTACTGTATGTACACCCAAGACACATACTGTGCATACTTGTTCAGGACTGGTCAACCCTGCAGTATGTGCCTACTGCCTATAAGTATAAGCTTAGGTATGCCAAGCTTAACAGGTCACAAAGGAAATGGCAACAGCTCCATTGTCTGCTCTGTCTATAAGAAACGGGCCAATGTCTTTAAAATAGCCCCTGGCAGCAGTGGAAAAAATACCAGTGCAGTCGCCATGGGATGTTTCCGTATAAAGAACACACTTTCCATCCATACTCTGAACCACACAGACAGGATACTGAAATGTCTCTCATTTACTGGGCATGCATTCCCCTGTAAATCACCTTGCACCTTCTTAAATGAGATGTATTTGCCTGCTGTCAGTGTGGGTGTGGGTGTGTGTGTGTGTGCGTGCGCGTGCGTGTGTGCGCACGTGTGCGTGTGTTAGAGTTCTCAAAGGCCCGACCCGACCCGACATTTTAGGGCCGGGCCGGGCCTAAAATGTATGCTAATCAGTAGGGCCGGGCCGGGCCTGGGGCTCCATGAAAAAATATATATATATATTGAATTTGTTTAGAATAATAAAAATAATAGTTCTGTTCTGTCTGTTTGTGTATTTATCTATTATGAAGATGGTGCTGACTGGCGTTTCACTTCTACTCTGTGTAGAGTTCTCAAATTCTGCACAAACCCGACCAGGCCCGACCCGACATTTTAGGGCCGGGTCGGGCCTAAAATCTATGCTAATTAGTCGGGCCGGGCCGGGCCTAGGGCCTGATCATTTAGGGCCCGTTAGGGCCGGGCCTTAATTTTCGGGCCCGATGAGAACTCTAGCGTGTGCGTGTGCGTGCATACAGTCATGGCAGAGTTAATGTCTTTAAAATGTTCTTGTCACAATTGCTATATCTCTTCCAAAATATCCCAGTGTTTTTTGCCAAATCATTCTTTACACAATTACTCAATTGTAATTATTTTTGTGTGGGTCAATATAATTGGTACTTAGGTGAGTAAAGGCATATTCATAGAAAAAACAGAGAGTTGTGTTGTGTGAGTGGTGAACACGGTGTGATGTCACTTTGTAGTTTTCGGTGGTCGCCTCTTCACCGAAAACTGGACTCTGAATAGGCCTTAAGGTCGGAGAGGCTTATTGTCGGTATCAGCCAGATCGCAGGAGTCTATCCCTGTTCTACAGTGCGCTAGATCCCTGGGAGGTGCATTGCTGAGGTGGCTAAATCGTAAGGCATTTATATTTATTTATATACGTATAGGGGTGGCAGTGGCTCAGGGGTAGAGTGGCCGGTACATCGGCTTGGTGGGAACGGCAAGGAAGGTGTGTGTGAATGGGTGAATGTACAGTACTGCACGGTCTTCTGTATGTAAAGCGCCTTGGAAAAAGGCCCTAAGCCTACGTGCGGTATATGAATGCACCATTTTCAATTTATCTCGGTTTCTCCAGTAGCCTGCCTCTCTCTCTCTTTCTCTCCCTCTCTCTCTTTCTCTCAAGCAATCACAAACTCCCTCTAACCTTCTTCTCTATCTCTCCCTCCAGGCCTACCCTCTCAGCGCCATGACCGTGGGGAAGAAACAGCCCACAGTTTTGGTGATCTGTGGTCCAGATCAGAACGGCTCTATTGGCTTGGTGTGCGCACGATACCTGCGCATATTTGTAAGTTGACGACTTTAAAGCATATCATTTGAAGGTAGGTCTGTAGTTATTGTGAATTATATCTTTCTATTGTGAGGACTCAGGACTTCTGAAGATCTGACATAACGGGTCCCACAGTATGTTTCCAGTGATTGTGCTGGAAAGATTTACACCCTTCTATGTGCAAGTGCAACTCATCAAAAAGCATTGTTTAGTGTAGACTGGGAGTCATTTTCATGAGCGCGACTTGAAACGCACATCAGGCCAGAGCCAATATGTGGCATGCTCCTGGACCACAAGGCCAGCGGGCGCCCGTGTTATTGCTTTTAAACCACATTACTCCTTTACTTGTGGGATCCACCCACACAGTGTTTAACTAAAACGTCTCAGGTAGCACTGGGCAATCATGATTATACAATTTCATGATTTCATTTGAAATGTGTTATAACTGTGATGGAATTGAAAAGTACGAACTGGGATCAAAACCAACAGCGAAACACAACACATTGCTGGAATCTGGATACCTACAAAATCTGGACCACACGTGTGAACTTTTGTCACAACATTTTGTCATTTTAGATCTTGACTCTGTAGCAGATAGATAGACACATGTGGTTCTGGACATCTGGATATCCCAAACGACTCAGCGGCCGACACCACACTCCCTTAGAGTCCTTGCTGATGCACATGCCGAGTTTGAAGTCGGTTGGTTCCATACTGTATAATGCATATGATATACTGTATGCACATAGCGGTTCAGAAAACTCTTTTAGAATTTGCCTCAGCTATAGGTCTAAAAGGGTTAAGCAACTAATCTCTGACACAGCTGGACCCATCAGCATGAAACTTTGCACGCACAATCCCCGTAGGAAGAACCACATTTTGGGGTGGCGCTTATGAGGGGCCGCTTCACGTTTTAATAAAAACGAGGGGCCAGATTTGAACCACAAACTAAACAACAGCGATGTGCTCAGCTGACCACACTTGTCTACTTTATACTTTAGTATAAAGTTACACACTGGAAATAGATCTCCAAGCACACAATGTGTTGCGATGCAACGCTTTGTGTGCTTGACTGTAGATCGGGAGAAAGATGCACAGTCTCTCAACACGTCTAATTCCCATCTAACTAACAGGGGCTCCCCTATACAGGCCCTCTGGGTTTTACATGACCTCAGCTAAGCCCCTGTAAATACCTCCCCATTATCTTATTATTGTTTTTATTTTCCCCCATTACCTTCTTTGGTCTCAAACCGGGACAACAATGATGTCATACTATTGTTATTCTCGTAAAAATCTGTCTGGCTTTTCCAGTTGGCAACCATGATACTGTAGATGCTATGATGTCATGCCCACATCGTCCCTTCTTTAGACCACATGCTGTAAATGGATGCTTCTGAGGGAACGGGCTCACAGAGGTCTACCGTCCATTTCAAATGCATTACAGTTCTCCGACTTTAAACGCTTCCTCTTAAGTTTGTGGCCGGTCTTTATGTCTCTATTGTACAGGGGGGTGGGAGGGGGGGTGTTGGATGAATGTTTGGGGTTTTTCAGCTTGGGACTGAACGTATGAAGTGATCTATATAATGTGCCATGTGTGTGTCTGAGGTGCTGGATTTATGAGGCATCTTATAGCTCTGATTAAAACCACCTTGATGGAGCCAGTTTAAGCTGTCCAATCGCTGTCTCTGGTGTCTCGCTCTCCAACCGTCTGTCTAGTCTCTATCTCTCTCTCTCTCCCTCTCCCTCTCTCAGTCACACACACACACACACACACACACACACACACACACACACACACACACACACACACACACACACACACACACACACACACACTTGTATTACTATACTTGTGAGGACATCAAAAATGTAGGAAGGCCATTCGTTCCTCTCATTCTCTTGAGTTTCACTCTTCATTTCTCACTTCTCCCGCTCCCCTTCATTATTCTCTCTTTTCTATCTCTCTCCTTCCCTCCTCTCTCTCTTCCTCTCTCCCAGGGCCAAGCGGTAGACCTAGGGTCAACTCTGAGGGAGATATATCTTGCACTGCCATTTCAGGAATGCATGAAGCGCTTCTCCATAACTTTGATCCAAAGAAACCAGATCATCCGGCGCTATGAATCATGGACACTGCATTATTCCTTTGTTTGCACTTGCCTTTCTTTCTTTCCTTTTTTCGGTGCCTCCCCCCAGATGGACTGTTGTGGTTTAGAGGTAGTTTAAGGAGTGGCATGCCGCAGATAGATAGGCTCAACAGATGCAGATGCTGCGGTTTGAGACCACCACTATAGGATGAGGTAGTCCTATACGCTGCAGTTTGAGACCACCACTATAGGATGAGGTAGTCCTATACGCTGCAGTTTGAGACCACCACTATAGGATGAGGTAGTCCTATACGCTGCAGTTTGAGACCACCACTATAGGATGAGGTAGTCCTATACGCTGCAGTTTGAGACCACCACTATAGGATGAGGTAGCCCTATACGCTGCAGTTTGAGACCACCACTATAGGATGAGGTAGCCCTATACGCTGAAGTTTGAGACCACCACTATAGGATGAGGTAGTCCTATACGCTGCAGTTTGAGACCACCACTATAGGATGAGGTAGCCCTACTGTATACCCGGAACTGGTAACTGCATGCTATTGACCTTGGACTATGAAGCCCTGTATTGGTGTAATATGTGTTTTTCATTGTGGTGCAATGTGATTCCTGTCTGCGCAGTAGAAAGACATGCTTGTATTCAAGACGAAGGGTGCATGAGCACTTCAGGAAAATGCAAACGTGTGCAGACTGCACGCGCACGCACACACACACAGATTCAAAGCTGTGAAGGTGCCTACAGAGATGAATGATTAGGCTCAGGCAAACAGACCAACTCGATCCTCACATCACTTCCAGCCGTTTGTGTTCACAGACCCAGTGTGGGTCTAAAGCCTAAACGGATCTGTCAATGTCCTCTCATTCTGTCCGCTGCCAGGTACACAAACATGGCAAGATACTGCATTCCATAACACACATTTATTCCCAAGCTAAAGTTCATCCTGAATCGTCACCTGTGCACATTAGTTCCAGTCTATTGTTCATGTTTGAATGACTGGACGTGATTCTGATCTGTTGGACTCCATGGACAATTCAGTTGTGACATTTATTTTAAATGTAAGTCCAGGCTGAAATGGCTAATAAATCCTCTGATGGTACTATAGGGCCTACAGTATAATACATCTTTACAAATACAAGCTTTGTTTGGATGTTTTTAATAAGCCATGGTGACTTTCAATGGGAAACAAAAATGTAATCTTGTGGATCTCAGGACACACATGGGAATGGCCATGGAGTGCCACTTTCCATTGTGTTGGGTCTCACAGCACACCAGTCATCCAACACATGCATTTGGATGGTCTGATATTTGATTTATACTTTAATTTCACGGCTTTCACGTCGTAGGATAAGGAGCCTTAAACAATATAGTTTACATGCATTGAAAATAGGTTTTAATGCAAAAATAGGTTAGGCTTCTTCTTCTTCCGTGTATCATCAGATGGCCAACTCAGTGTCATGCAGCCATGCCCTCGTCTCTGGTCCTAACGCAAAAAGGCCAGCTTCTGAGGGTGGGCTGTATAGGGGGCAGTCTGTGATGATATGCTCAGCAGTCTGTTTAGGCTCGCCACACTCGCATGCCGCACTATCCGATAGGCCCCACTTCTTCATGGATGACTTGAAGCGTCCCACGCCACAGCGCAGACGGTTCAGCGAGGTCCAAAGATGGCGTGGCATGTCTTCTCCTTTAACGCCACCTGCTGGGTCCTGGATGTATTGTTGAATCCGGGAGGGCCCGGCCGTCTCCCACGACTGTTTCCAGGATGCTGCCAGCCAGGCGTCTCTGGACAATTCCTCAGGAATTGACTGTAGCATCTCTTGATCTCGTTGTAGGGATGGCGATGCCTCGTTGTAGGGATGGCGAGACTTGAGCCTGCCTGGTGGTGCCGGTGTTGTTGTGGCTTTGTGCAAGATATGCCAGTCGTACTTCTGGGCTTTTCTTGCCAGAGCTAGCGTAGCCGCATCCCGTCGGAGACTGGCTGGAGCAATTCCAGCCAGGTTAGGCTGACTGCACTGCACTGACATTGACTGCACATTTATAGGTTAAAAATAGGTTGCATTGATTGACTCCACATTTCATAGACTCGCGTTTCTATGTCTGATGTCTGATGTATTGTTGTATTTGTTTGTTTGGTATGTTTTATTATTTTTTTGTGAAAAGGAGTATGAAATAAGCCCTCTGGCTTATATGATGTCACCAAATAAAATCAATCAGGTTTCAGCCGCATTCCTCATTCCAAAATACTTAACAATTATGGGACCCCCCCCCCACACACACACACACACACACACACACTCAGACATTTTTTATAGATGGCTAGCCTCCTGCACGCCATAAAAGCGGTTAGGAACTGAGACCATGTTAACCGTCAATATCAACAGCAGAACACCCTGTGACCTTTCTGCAACCCACGCTTGCTTCTCTCTGAAGGCTCGTTTCCACTTTATTCATGCTCAGTGACTACAGACCTCCCCTGAGCGCTTCCTCCCAGATTGACTGTAACTGCTGTTCGGGTCAAGGGCACACAGGACTCACCCGTACCCCCCACCCACCCCCGCCCCCGGAGGGCAGATATGGGGGATACTGGTCGTCTTGGCTGCTTGCTCTCAGTTCTTTGGCGAGCACCATGGAAATGACGTCAGGCGGCCAGTGGCCGTGGCCGTGGAGTACTGATTGGTTTAGCGTCCCCGAGGAGCCAGTAGTCTGTCTGGACTGACAGATCATTTCCTCCTTAAGACCTTAGTCAGAACTTAGTGGATAGTTCCTATATTGTTTCTATTTCATGGGATTTTCAGACATCTTTTCAGCCCGCCCTGGTCAAATGATAATGCATGATATACATATCATATTAGTTAAAAAGCTAAGTGAGGGCCGCTTTTTTGCTTTTGTACGTCTTACTCTAAACAAAGTGCTCTAAACAAACATTAAAATCATACCCATCTGAACTGAGTGGTGCTGTACTGTGTGTGTGTGTGTGTGTGTGTGTGTGTGTGTGTGTGTGTGTGTGTGTGTGTGTGTGTGTGTGTGTGTGTGTGTGTGTGTGTGTGTGTGTGTGTGTGTGTGTGTGTGTGTGTGTGTGTGTGTGTGTGTGTGTGTGTGTGTGTGTGCGCGCGCACACGTGCGTACAGGCTGGCTGGCTGCAGTGACAACAGTGACAGTGTCAACAAACGCTATTTCCGTACTCAGATGGTACTCGGACACAGGGACAGACATACGGACACACATTGCTGTCTATAGGAGTGGCTAGCACCACTCAAAAATCCCATAGACTTGATATGAGGTAATCTTCAAAAGTCATGTATTGGATGGGATAGCAGCCCTCAAAAAACTAAATCCACAACATCAACAACATACTGTACTGTATGTTCCACTCCAGAAGGCTCCAAAGCAATGATACAAACAAAAATCGTACTGCACTGTATTTGATATGAAAATCAGCATGGAATCTACTTCAATGACCTTTATAACATATTCAGTGTTTCACGTGACTTTGGTTCAGGCATCATGCATTAATATTTTAAAAGCAAAGAATGTTGTCTTGCTATCCAGTGTTAACATCAGTGAGTTTACTGTATATAACTCGCACGCACGCATGCACATACGTACACTCTCACGCATACACACACACACATGCAAAAACTAATCACAGAGCAACAGTTATTAAAGATTTATCTCTGTGCCTATGCAGAGGTCATGTATCGCTCACGGGTGGTCACGGTTTCAGTGTTGCATGCCTCTCAGACCGTAGGTGTCTGGATTTCTACTCTGCACAGCAGCATCCCTCTCATAAGCGGTGTTATTCAGTGAACAGGGAGACTGGTGGGAACCGCAGTATGTGGTAATGACAGGGTGAATAGTTTGTTCATGTGTCATGAACTGCAGCCTGAAGGTGCACCCATGCGTCATTCACAGTCAATCATGTCAACACGTGGTGCAACAGTTGACTGCAATATTGATGTTTTCCCGCTTTTCTGTTTTTATTGCCACCCCTGATGTCCCTATTTTGGGCCTGTGGTGGTAGGCGAATGTTTCCAAAATAATCCATCACAATCTGATGGGACAAAGACAGACGGTACAACATCTACTCTGACAAAGCCTGCTTGACACTATGACCCATGTAGACATATGGTCAGAGTGCTGCGTATCGCCCTGAACTCTAGATGTGAGGGCTGCATAGCGGTTCAGAACCTCTAATTGGCTAAGTAAAAAGGCCATCCACACTAAGCACTTAATGAACTGTCAAGATATTGTTTTAATTAAAGTGGATGGCAGGGTCCACACCACCACTATAACGACGCAAGTGTTGAAGGATAGTTATTGTTTTCATTATTGATATGGATGGCCCTTAATATCTCTCTGTCTTTCTCTCACTCTTCTGTCCATGCAGGAGTATGAGCCGACCATCTACTATCCTAAACGTTCCACTAACAGTCTCCATCAGGACTTCACAGTTCAGTGTGAGAAGATGGACATCCCCTTCCTGTCCTATCTCCCCACAGAGGTGAGCAGCATTCGTTTTACTTTTAACATCATATTCACAAATAATTACCCCATGAGGTCGCCCATCTCCCCTCCCAGAACATGATGTAAGGGCAATATAGCTACTGTCATTGACCATTCCAGGTCAATGACATTGGCCATTTATCAATGCCAAGAACATAACGAACGGACTTTCGTCCTTCAGAAGAACTTGGTAAGACTTCATGAGACCAGAGAATGCATCTTTCCAATTTGTGACAGATTTTCACCCGGACAATTACTGTATGTTTAAGTGATTTTCATAATGTTGCTGATGTCTGAGGTGTGTGGGTCCTTGGGTACCTTCAGGATGCTCAGTGAAATCATAAAATATAGGTGTGTTTCCCTGCACACACATTTTTTTCTACAGGCAGGTCGGGTGAATATAAACTTTTTTATTTTAATAATCATTTTGTAACACAATAACAGTAATTATTCAAAAAAATGTTTTGCATTTCCTCCTTAGTCATTGCTGCTGGTCACCCCCTCACCTCCCAATCAATAAAGTTGGCAGATCAGTTCAGCTGGATTACCAGAGACTGAACTGACCTTGGCTAGATGCGAATTTTTTATTTGGGACAGTACTCGGGCTGCAATTGATGATGACATTCCCACAGGAACACAAGTAAAGTACAGTTATTGAGAAACGGCTATTGTTTTTGGTGATATTGGACATGTGGACTGGTTTGATCAGTTACATGGCCAGAGTCATTCTTTGAATATGAACAGATACAGATACTGGGCTGATAGCCCTATTTACACACAGTGTTTTGTGATTAGCCGTAATGTAGATCTATGTACCTAAAGGAACCATTGTCTTTTTTGTAATAAACCACGTGTCAATGCTGTCTCCACTCTCTGCTTGCTGTATCTATCCCTCTCCTTGTGGGACACACTCTGGCTAAAAACATCACCCATCCATTATAATCAAATGATAATTCCTCAAAATCGAAATCAATGAATATTCTGACGTGACTCTAGAAAGAGAGGCAAACACTACTACTTGAGAAGTGGCAGACTCCTCTTCCCATTACAAAAAAGGATCACCTGTCTGCAATTTGCAACTGGACGAGGTCTAGGTCGAGGTGCTTTTCTGTGAATATACTTTTGAACTGATGATATCTTGGAGGGTATTGTAGGTCTTTATAATGTATTGATGAATTGAATACACAGAACCACAATGGAAACAGGCCCTCGGGACGTTTTGTGCTTTAAGCATTATTGTGCTTGTACAACTGTATGTCAGCACTTTTTGCAAACTGTTAATAAACAATTCCCGGTCCCTTCCAGCAAAACCACTCCATTGGATGGTGTGATAAATAAACTGGAAGAATGTTTTCAGGCAAATAACATAACATGATGACGATGTCTTCTGTCTTCAGGTTGGGTTGATTAACGATGCCTACAATATTGTGGTTGACGCCGTCCTGGGTCCAGAGACAGACCATGACAACATTAAGGAGCCCTTCACCGGTATACTGGTCACCCTCAAGCAGATCAAGATCCCCATTGCCAGTGTGGACGTGCCCTCAGGTAAATTGTTCACACTCCATGACATCATTTGGCTTAGAGTTCAGTAACACTACATGACAATTATCCGTCAAGCAACTCCCAAGCAATGTTGCACGGTTTTAATGTCTGGAAGCACAAGCAAGGGAAAATCTGATGCTGCGTTAAGCATAGTGTGAGCTCATCCCACCTCAAATACATTACCATAAGTGTGAGCGCAAAGCACTGTAATTTGTAGCTGTCTTCAGCACCTCAGTGTCTTTTTTCCTTAGCCAACTTGGTTCTACATCAGGAACTCATGTAATCGGCTGTACACAAACACACACTCTACATCTTCTCCAGCAGGTGTCTCATCTGTTAAACATCAAGTTTGCTTTCAACATTAAAGACATACAAAATATAATACAAACACAAATAAATAGTATCCCGTTTAACAATTGGAGGCTCTTCTATTTAGTGTTTAATGTGTTCCTCCCTTTGTCTGTCTGTCTGTCTCTCTCTCTCTCTCTCTCTCTCTCTATCTCTATATTCTATCCCAGGGTGGGAAGTAGACATGGCCAATCAGGAGGGGATAACCCCTGATGTTCTCATCTCACTCACAGCACCAAAGAAGTGTGCCGCTAGTTTCTCCGGGAAACATTTCTTGGCTGGACGGTTCTTGCCCTACGACATCCAGAAGAAGTACGACCTGAACCTCCCAGAGTACCCTGGCACAGACTGTCTAATAGAACTGTAACACACGCAACGCCACACGATGCCCAGTACAGCAACTCCTCCTGTTTGAATAATATGGTTAATCTATTCTCATGTTTTGTATTTTATAGATTGTTACTGTGATATATTGGTAATGTGCTATCTATCTCTCATGTGCTTAGAGCAGGTTGCACCTTGGTCTGCTAAACTACAGTAGGAGGCTTTAGAGATTTGTGCTTGGAGTCACATGGATCATGTTTAGAGTTTGTGCTTTGAGTCTCATGTCTTCTTAGGGAATGATTTTGAGGAGTGCTCGTATCTTCTCATACACTGCAACATTATACTATTCTGTGATTCATTTTTCCTTTCCTCTCTCAGCAAAACAGAGTTATTTGTAGTTATGTTTGATATATACAGTGCCAACAACGAACCACTCAAGGAAGAGTATGCAAAGCATTTTACGTGTGGCCACTTCAATTAAACCATCCGAAGTAAAACACTGGAGCACACTTACAGTACATGTATGCATGTTTATTGACAGCGGTACTCTCAAATGCTACAGTATTTTTTCAACGCATATTTTTCAAAGTCAACGTTTTTCTTCCCATTGAAGTGTGTTTTAAAGGTAAAAATGTATACACAATCAAGTTTTAATTTGACTCTGAAAGTATAAAATCCTCAGTGTTCATTTAAATATAAATGAACACTGAGCAGCTGCTGCATTTCTTTGGTCTCTGTCCATCAATTCGCTGATATGGTTGACCCACGGGTTTCTCATTGTCTAATAAAAATCACACCTGTGTGAACCGAGTGGTGCAACTCCCCTCTCTCCCCCCTCCTCTCTCTCTCTCTCTCTCTTTCTCTCTGCTCGGTCAGATTAGCTTTATTATGGATATCAATCCGCGTCGCTGAGAAATGAGAACTATGTTTTCATTATTATTTTGGCTCGGCCTTTCCTTCTTTAGCGATCCTAGACTGGGTTGCGCAACAGTGGATTTTGGCTCGGCCTTTCCTTCTTTAGCGATCTTAGACCGGATCGCGCATGCGCGCTGCCGTCCACCTACCATTATACAGGCAGACTAAAAGCTGAACAACTCCTAATCTACGGAGATCTCCATGGTTTGGTCAATTAGCGCAATGTTCGGAGGTCATTGCTGATTATCCGGTGGTCTAGATGGAAACATTGGTGCTTTGTAGAGCAAGGATGGCTATATTTTAGCTCGCTAGCATTGACGCTATTTATTTAGCACAAGACCCCCACAGACCGTGGCAGTCAGAAGTTACACAGGTGCGTGCGCACACCACTGGTGCACGCACACACACGGGTGCGGGTGCACGCATGCGCACACCACTGGTGCTCATAGACACAGGTACACAGGTACATGGACATTTGTGGTTGTAGGAGTGGTTGCACCACTCAAAAAAAGAGTCAATTACACAGAAGGTGTTCGAAGGGTGGTGGTGCTGGTGTTTTCTTGCTCTTTCAGAGTCAGTAATCAGGATCTAATGAGAGACATCCCAGTGAGCGCACTCACCATCTGAAAGTAAGTCCATGACCAACACATTCATGTTGTATACATCATCATATACTGTACTGACTGTACACATACGACAAGCATGTGTGTGGGCACGTCATCCAGCCATCACATACAATTACACGTGCATTTCTTTACGTGCCTGATGCTCACACACCGTTTCTCTTGTTTACCGGGAACCCAAATGGATCTGATCTGGCTAATCAAAGCCATAAACAGGTGTGGATGATGGGACTATAGTTGGTCAAAGTAAAGAAAGGTCTCCACATCATTCAATATGTTTATAGCCTACTTTAATGGGTTCAATGAGAATTACTGAATACTTTTCTATGTTTATGGATGATGTATTGTGTGCTTCTGCCAAGTAGAGGAGCCTCCACTGAATACTAATGAGCTAGTGTGTGTGCATGTGTGTGTGTGTGTGTGTGTGTGTGTTGTTAATTTATCAATTTCTGTCTGAGTGTACAAAATAATGACCAAATTAACCCACTTTGAGGTAAGCTTACACCCAGTTAGCCTCCGAGACTCAGGCAATTTAAGTTAACACATAGTTTACAATGTGTGTACCCCATGCGTGCATGGTAATGGAATGCTGATTTCTTTGCACACAGTGATGCTAAACCTCTTATAGGGGCAACATGTACAGTATAGGGAGCTTCTAGTATACAGTAATGGCCATGTTGCCTACGCCATTCCATTCCTATCCCATGGTGAGTGAAATTGGGCCTCTTTACTTCCTTCACAGGTCTTACCACTTATACTAATTAAGGCTCTGTTCCATTTAGTGTACCACTACAGTGCTTCTCAAACTTTTTAATTTCAAGGACACCCATGACTCTGAAAGTGTACAAATCATGTGTACACTCTCCCCCTAAGGGGACATTTGAAACCCTTTCAATTTGAGACTCACCAGAGTGTTTCCGGTCAGGCGACATGCACAATATCAGCAACCTGACTGCTTAACCACAATGGACCAGAGAAACACTAGCTGCACTAGCGACTCCTATAGGTTGGTCGGAGGCGACTATTCAGTGGAGAGTGGATCTGAGAGGAATACTCCACCTGCATTATGTCATCCTAGTGAAGATGCCGACGTCACATGTACACCCTGGTGATTTTGTGAGGTATGTGACTGTCATTTATGATATTGAGTTTAATTTAATAATGTCTGTCTTTGGATAAATTAGTTCTTTTCCACGGTCATATCCATATGAGCAAAATCACCGGGGGTGGGGGGGATTTGTTTATTTCTGGAACACAGTTCTTACATGATGCGATAGATTTGCCTATGGGAATTCCAATACAAGGGCCGTGACGTGTCCCGTTTTTACTACCCACTTTCGCACCAGTGAGGGGTGGGAGGGGCTAGCCCACACCGAGCCCGCAGCAGTCAGCACACAGAAGTCAAGGCAGGGCCACAGAAAGGGCCTTTCTGTGTGGAGTTTGCATGTTCTCCCTATGTCCCCTAGGGTAGGTACCCTCACAAAAAACATGCAGTAATCGTGGCCAGCCGGGGCGCCTGATGGAGGGGAAAGGAACTGGTTGGAATAACGTGTTCCTTCCACGTGCTACGTCCAACCAGGGAAACTCCCCCCTGTCAGGTGTAAAGGAGCAACTTGGACACTCAGGCATGAAGGAAGCATGAGTTCAAGTCCGTTGCTCTCCTCATGTCCCCCATATATGGGGACTAGGTTGGCGGAGGGTGTGTAGAGCCTAGGATCACATTAGATAATTGACACGGGTGAAAAATGGGTTACAAAATCGTGGAATAATAATTATAAAAAAAATAAGTCAAGGCAGAGGCTGTGTGGAACGTGATAAGCACAACGAAGCTGCTCTTATGAGAAACAACACAAATAAAAACTTCAGCGAAAACAGAAGCCCAACACGAGGATAAAGGAAACATTCAGTCCAAATGTCCAGTTTGCTAATTCACAACTATACTACTAGCCTACTTTGGTGTTGAAACTTTGAATTTCTCGTAAATTTACGCTATGTGGGGATTATCTGACGAGGATAAAACTTACATAGGCTATACTAAAGCCTACTAAATTGGTCAATATAAGTAAAAATTATATAGCCTTTCCATAGGAGTATCTTTTTTTATTTTTCCAAGAAGAATACAGCCAGTAGCATAATTATTTGAAATAACTAAAACATAACTCATTCACCTCAGAGAATGTTTTCATTCTGCATTGATAAAATCATAAAAATGGTCTATGGTCTAATCTAATGGAATACATGGCATTACATTGGTGCTGTGACCCGGATGGGGTTTCCCCGTGGGAGGAGGTCAAAGGGGGGGTGAGTGTAGCAGAGCAGCTCACTGCCTCCGCCTGTTAAAAGTCTAATATCTCCCCTGGTCCATAGGGATGTCCCTTTGGTCTAGTGCATGGGTTTTCAACAGGTGGTCCGTGAAGGTGTTGAATGTGGTCCCTGACGATGCATGTAATAATGTAGGAAAGTGAAGATTCGTATTTGAATTTATTGAGTTGACCACAAGTTGAGAAACAATGCAGTAAATGATCTGGTGACAAATGATGACGCGTCGATGTTGTCAGTTACTGGGAAGTCGGATGTCAAGAACTTCCACAGAATAGTGATTTAGAATCTCAAGGGAAACCGTACCGGATTGCCTGGTTGAGTCACCATTATAAGGAAATGTGCCCATAATCAATCGCAAGTGTCTGCTTACTCAATGAACAGCAACATGAGTTTAATATGGAAGGTTAATATATTTCCCCCACACCACGACCATATCCCCCCTCCCAACACAGCAATGGTCGATTGTTGATTCTCAGTCAGGGTGGTGGTCCCCAGGTTGATTCTCAGTCAGGGTGGTGGTCCCCAGGTTGATTCTCAGTCAGGGTGGTGGTCCCTGGTTCATAATCAGTTGAAAACCCCTGGTCTAGTGGTTAAGATGTTGGACTTTCATGCGGGAGACCTGAGTTAAAATCCTGGGCGTTACATCAGCCCAAGATACCTCAATATGTAATGTAAAAATGTGTTTCATCTAAAGCAATTAAGGTTTAAGCTGCCTATTATTATTTAGGCCTACAGCAATTTCAGTAGCTGGATGTGATTAAATAAGTGATTCAAATCAAATGCTACAAAATGCACTCTAATGACATTCTTTTCTTGTGTGTTGCAAAAGAGTTGCATGGAATTAACATGGATTAGGATTTTATGAGCATCATTCATAAACGATGACAATGCAGACGGTGTAAATGAGCGCCATTGCTTCTCACCTCATAAGAATGTCCCATGTCTGTGTTTTGAAGTGTTTTTTAACTGAATGGCATGCTACTCTAGATGACGACACTTCCACTCTCTGGCAGCACATTGCCCCGCAATCAGCGGCTGTTAAAAAGTTACAAAACTGAACCAGAAGTGGAATCGGGGGGAGCACAGCATCTGGCACTGTCTTGTGCCTGAGAGAGAGAGAGAGAGAGAGAGCGAGAGACAGACGCAGTACTATTTACAGGTCCAGTGACAGTAGAAAGGACGGAACGGAACCGTTTTAGAGATCTTGAAACTCTTGTACTGTAAAATCTTCAGTGTTCATTTAACCCTGAGAGTGTATGAATGCAACCAAATGGAATCAATTTGGCTATATTTTTACACTCTCAAAATGAACTGTGGATGTTACTGCCTATTGCTATTATATAAAATTAAAAATATAATAGTTACAGTTTTTCGATTGTTAACACACAAGAATTTGGCACAATTTGCACAACCTTCACTTCATGTACCTAATCACTCAACACAATTTGCACTACATCACACTCCCTTATCTGCATTAGACTCTGACTTTCTTTCTTTACACTCTGGGCGTGTGTGAGGGCAGTCATGTACTGTATGTGGGGGATGTTTCATTTAGGGAACAGTTAAGAGATTTGATAGCAAAGAGTCATCATGGAAAAGGAGAGTCAGGGTTTAGCATTTTGTGTGTATTGTTTTCAGATTTGTGTGTGCAGTTTTGAGAATGCCATTAGGTTGTGAAAAACGTGTGTTAACAATCGTGAAAAACGATGAAATTATGATGAATGACATGTCAAAACTCAAAAGCATAAAATTACACAGTAAATAGTCTTGGTTTTTGTCTGGGGGGGACAACCGTCAAAGTGGAATCATTGTCTGAGCAGTAGTGGAAAAGCTACCACAGTTCATAGACGTTCAATAGTGTATTTGATTACAGTAGGCCTTTGTAGTACCTACTCAAGTTTCCTCAAGTGGTATGTATGTATGCGCGCGCACACACTTGCAAGACACGTGCAAACACACATGCACACATTTGCACGCACGGGTGTGCACACGCACCCATACACCTGTCCTAGGGGAAAGCGCACAAGCATGGATCAAACTGTTATAATACCTGTAAGGAACTACATATGAAATCTTACTTTGTGGAAACTGATGGCCCTCACACACGACCAAGTCCCAACACACACTCTTTGGGGATGTATCTCTCTCTCTGAGAGTGTAAGAGAGATAGACCTACCATACCATTACTTTTTTGGGGGATGCTGATATGGGGGACGCAGATGTTACATTGCATTGGCCAATGGCAAGCAGAGAGGGGCTGGATTGGTCTGCACTCGGTATGGCCCTTTCTTTTAAAACTCCTGTCCAGCCCCAACAACTCTCATATGAGTGAGACTAACAACTGGGCTCTCCTCTATACCTCCCACAGCATTATACTCCCACCTGGGAAGCCATCAGCTCAGTCCAGTTGCCCAGAGTTCATCCATCTATGCCCCAGAGGATCCAGGGCAGACAGAGCGCCCGGCTGGGACTGACAGAGTGACAGCATGACGGACATTACAACAGTGTTACTCCTGCTCTCTGTGCTGACTGCAGTGGCCCTGGCTCAAGGTAAGAGTACACACGATATACTGTAAAATGTGTTTTTTACAGTATATTGTATAGAGATTTTTTTTTCTTAGTTTTTTCTTCCCTTTAATTAGTGTATTGTTGCCATGTGGTTTCAACTAATTTGTTGAATATTATTATTAAAGTTGCCAGAAATAACATAAATGTCACCAAAACAAAAGGTGACAGAGGTCAGGACTAAGAGAATAGTTTTCTCTTCTGTGATTCAGTAGGTCCACTTTCGACTCGCACGCGCCTCCGCTGTCAATCAAAAGTGTGGCACATATGCGGCAGTGGTAGATAATGCCAACACATGCACATCGTTAGTGACATAACTGCAGACTTTTTGTTGACGACATTTCCCAGAGGATGTCAGTGGAGGACTGGTGTAGAACTGTCTGGTGGTGGTGAGGTCACACGATAATATGATAAGAGAAGCGTGTGTGTGTGTGTGTGTGTGCGAGTGAGCGAGCGTGCGTGTGTGTGTGTGTGTGTGTGTGTGTGTGTTTGTGTGTGTGTGTGTGTGTGCGTGCGCACACACACGTGCATGTGTGTCTGTGTGTGCATGTGTCCGTGTGCACACGTGCACACGTGTTGGGTTACAGACCACCACAGGAGATGTTGATCCCTATTTTAAGTCATTGGCACGTTCCATCTTGGAGCTAATCAGCAGCATGTGGCGACAGTGGACAGGAGTTTAAAAGCTCCCAGCTCAATAGGTTTACTTGCTTTTTGTCCATCACCACATCCCCTTTATAATACAGTGTGGGTCTCCAGTCCACTAATGCTCACTATAGGATGGTCATGGTACCATTTTCGTGCTGTGTCTCAGAGGTGGACTGTGGACTGTTTGTGCCTACAGGTGGCATCATCAGTGGTCACTTGAATATGTATTTTCTATTACCATGGAACCAGCAACAATGATGTCATGGTATAGGCACATTTCTGAACTATTCCACAGTCCACCTCTGAGACGCAGAGCGAGTAGACAGAAATGGTTGTAATGAGCATTAGTGAGGAGGACCAGTTATATGAAGATACTAGATAAAGTGTTCCTTAAGCCTTAAAGCCTGGCTCAGTTGTTTTTCCCGTATTTTGTCGCATTCAGTTCCCAATTCAAAGGGCTTTACACAAGACATTTTTGATTAAACAAAAACGGTACATCATGAATGGACATTTGAATATAACAGAATGAAAAATACAATGAAACGGAAATATAAGAGAACAAAATACAGTGCAGAAGAATGATTTTAAATAAATCTCAATATAAGGCAGTGGTAAACACAAAGGTTTTTTTTTGGAGTGGTGCAACCATTCCAAGGAACAGCAATGTCCGTGTCCGCCATATGTGACGCCTATGTATGTGACATTAATGAGCACGAGTATGACTATTAGTACCAGTAGGGGCGCTGTTGTGCCAGAAACAGAGAGAGAGATAGTGCTGTACTGTTGCCTGCTAATGAGAGAAAGAGAGAGAGAGAGGGGAATTGCACCACTCAGTTCACACAGGTGTGATTTTTTTTAGCTTTTATTAACCTTCCGTTTTGAACCTGGTAGTTTGTTCTAGATACTGTGTGTGGTGCAGAAAGCAGACCTGTCTAATATGGTTCATGATAGACCTCAAGATTAGAAATATATTGTCCCTAAACCATTCAGTGCTTTATAAACCAACTGTAATTCTTCTGACAGAGGGAACCTGTGTAAAGATCTAAGAACTGTAGCGGAGAGTTACTCGGACTCAACTGCAGTCATCTGATCAATTTATTTTAGGGAAGGCGGTCTGCGAAGAGGCTCTATGAGTCTTTCTGTTATAGTCTGTCTGTCCAGGGGATAATCTCGCAAACCGCTTGACCGATCGCCACCACATTTCTTGTGAACACATTCCATGTGTGCACAAGAAATGTGGTTTGCGAGATTAGCCCCTGGAAGTCAGTTGAGGTGATATTTAATATTGCCCAAAACATGGAAATGATTGACAACAGTACTGACATCATAGAACTGGCGTCATACGACTGGAGTCCTAGACTGGCCACATGCCAGAGATCCACATGGAAGCCACTGTTCTTAGACACTGTCTTGTTTGTTCCATGTTAGTCAACTTTCCATGTTTGCACTGATGTGCAAAGAACAGGAATTTGGATTAAAATGAGATACTTCGACATCGAAGGACACTCGAAGGATGCGATTCGTCAGTATAGACTAGAGGGTATGCGCGTGACATCATCATCAAATCCGGAAGTTATGCAGGAACACCTACTGAGTGGCAAAAAACTTCTTTCTGGCCTTGACAGCCCATACAGCCAAACAGAAAAGTCCTATCTGGTTGCATTAAACAACATTAAACTATGTTAAACTCACTTTGCCTGTTGCTTTTCCACTTGATTTACCACTCACTTTAAGCATGCGCAATTGCGCATACCCTCTATGGCCACACAAGGTTGATTTGCAAGTGTCCTTATTTCACCTTCAAGCCCAAGCACTGCCAGCAGTCCCCAAGATATAAAAGACGGTCACCAAGGAAACTGGCAATAATAACAATCCAAGCGCTCCACTTTCCCTCCTGCTGGGTTTGTGAGAGAAAGAGAGAGAGAGAGAGAGGAACAGGGGGAGGCTGGAGGGGGAGGACAGGTGAAATTTATGCCTTGCTGCTTTTCCTTATGTTTCCTCCTTGTGACATTCTGTTGTTCACGGTCCTCTGTCTTTCTCTCTGTTTCAGGGGTGTAACCCTTAATCAAACTATGCTAATTTAATCAAACCGATTTTAGAAAAACATCTTTTCGATAGCAAAAATTGTGGAAAATAGCAGATGTACAGTACAAGTTCACAACAGACAAAACCTCACGTGGGGAGCTATTTTTTCTGCTGGACTATAATCGATTTGGTCAATTTAAAAAAGTTATAAAACATTTGTGTTGATTTGTTGAAAAATAAAACTAAAACACGTTTATTTGATTAATCCAAAAAGCAATTGTTGACTGTTCTGTTCTTCCGATCATCCCTCTCACCTTGTCCCCCCCCGCCTCTCTCTCTCTTTCTATCTCTCTCGCTCTCTCTCTATCTCTCTCTCTTTCTATCGCACTCTCTCTCTCTCTCTCTCTTTCTATCTCTCTCGCTCTCTCTCTATCTCTCTTTCTATCTATCTCTCTTTCTATCTCTCTCTCTCTCTTTCTATCTCTCTCTCTCTCTCTCTCCATCCTACTTAGCTCTCGTTCTGTCAAGCGAAATTCTATCACCATTTTTCTTCACCCCTTCCTCCCTGCCCAGCCCCATAAGGCTCTCTCTGTCCCCCACTGTCTCCACCTCTTTCTCCTCTCACAGACCTTCTTCATCCCAGTCTCTGTCACTCTCTCCATCTCCCCCATGCAGGGTTCACAGATTTATGAGCTGTTTCCCTATTTCTAGGGGACAGCTGTTGCTGGATGCCCTGTGTCACCGGGGTGGAACACTGGGGCGGACAGCCGCCATTCAGTCCACAGTAAACCCTACATTAACTACGGTGCTATTCAAGACTCTGTGTGCCATGCAGTTAAACCCAAATGAGCTGTATTATTATTATCCTAAGTGAAACCAAGCACCGTTTGAACCTGCAATGGGCCAAGAGGCACTGGAAGCACCTTTATTCTCTTAGTACAGAGTTGTACTTTGACAGAGTTGATTAGGAGAATCAGCAGCTGTTATGTTTGCCAATCTGAAACCCAGACTGATGCGTGCGTGCGTGAGTGCGTGTGTCTGAGCTATGAGGAGGCTGAAGACCTGTGTCTGTAAGACAGAAGGGAATGGCCAGTTCTCCAGATGTTGACCACAGTCTGGTCCAGTCACTCTAAACAGAAGGCTGTATAGTCTATTACAGTCCATTGACTAGAGTGACCAAGACCGAGACAGCTATAGGGCTCCAAATCAAAGGCACAAATTCCTTTATTCCCATTCCATCAACCACAAGATTAAGTTATGTCCAATAACTCTCTCTATCTCTCTCTCTCTCTCTCTCTCTCTCTCTCTCTCTCTGCCTCTCTGTCTCTGTGAGGGGCACGCCGCTATCCCCTCCAATGTCAGGCTTTTGGAATTACGTCATATGGCAGCCAAGTCTATGTACTTTTAATGTTTGTTTAGAGCACTAAACATGATGGTCATGTGGCAGCCAAGTCTATGGACTTTTAATTTTTGAGAGAGTTTGAGAGAGTTTTTTAAAGTTTGTTGAGAGAGAGAGAGTGTGTGTGTGTGTGTGTGTGTGTGTGTGTGTGTGTGTGTGTGTGTGTGTGCATTTGTGCATGCATGCACGTGTGTTCCCACTTGCAGGCTTACATGATGTAACTGCAGATGAGAAATGTAATATCA
Source organism: Protomyctophum bolini (assembly GCF_963924005.1). NCBI lineage: Eukaryota > Metazoa > Chordata > Actinopteri > Myctophiformes > Myctophidae > Protomyctophum > Protomyctophum bolini. The sequence goes on along the minus strand of NC_137869.1, from coordinate 29,914,750 downwards.
TTATTTAGTCTAAGGTTATTATATTTTGATTAGTTGCGTTTATAGCTGTGCTATTTTCATTTAGCTGTGCTATTTTCAGCTCCTGGCACTGTGCCGTTGTTGTAGAAGAGCAGAAGTTAAAGTGAGGATACAGGGTACAGGGGGGTTGTGTGTTTAATGTGTGTGTTTAATGGGTAGTGTGCAGACCGGTTGTGAATGACGAAAAAGTGTGGTGGAATCTGCTTGCAAGGAACACAAAGCCACTGTTATTCTTGTTTTGAATCCATCCGAATCTTGTGGTTGATTAGCTAATGTCACAGGAAAAATTGCATTTTGGATAATAGTCCACAGATGCTTAAGGAATCAGCCCAGGGCTTTGGAGATGAATAAGATGAAGTGAGAGAGAGAGAGGGGACAGAGACAGAGACAGAGGGGGGGGGGGGGGGGGCATGAGACAGACAGACAGACAGACAGACAGACAGACAGCAAAATTAGAGAGGCAGACTGAGAGAGCAGACAAGCATAAAACAGCTTCCACATGACATGGTGCACTGCACACGCACTTACGCACGCACACTGGCACACAGTTCCCAGGCATTCGCTCACATACATTAATTCATAAGAGGAATGGTTTGCCACATCCTTGTATAAATAAAAATAAATAAATGCCAATGATTTAGAACAAATACCTCCTTATTTCCTAAATCTGTGACTAAAGAAAGAGTTATATGTGACAGATGTTTCCAGTTGCACTCACACGCCACATTACGCACAGTGAAAGCCCATAGAAGTTAAATAAAAACTCTCAGAATATATAAATGTAACATTGTACAAATATATTTGCACTCAGGGTTTTGCTGTGTAGACTATGTCATTGTGCTTCTGCATGTAGAGGTCCAGAGATGTTGGTCAGTAACTTAATACTAAGTAATATAATATAATGACTTTCCACAGTAATGAATAGTGTAAATGACTTCAATTGCAAAACAATAATTTTATTATAGTTACTAATCAAAGTAACTCCATTTTTTTAAACAATATATTTATTGCGTTTTTCTAACAAACAGACAATACAACAAAACAATACATAATACATCAGACAATACAATTACTTAAAATGAAAAACAAACAAACAAAAAGCAAAACAAGAACATACAGTACATACATAAATATAGTATAATAAAATAAAATAAGGTCAACAACAACAGAGTCCTTATGGCCACAAGACCAAACCAAGCTGCAGAGAATACAATTAGACCTTTTCAGTTTCCACCATTAAATAAGATAAATCGTTAACCGTAATATATTGGATAAACCGTCCCCATATCTTATCAAACATCTTCTGTTTATTCTTCAATGTATAAGTAATTCTTTCCAGAGGAAGACACAATGATAACTCCATAAACCACTGAGCAATACTGGGTTTGCCTATCTTTTTCCATGATAAGGCTATAGCCCTTTTGGCTTGTAAAGTAACTCAATTTGACCGATTTGTGACTCCTGCTGAGAGATACTCTTCCAATAAAGGGACTAATAACTAGAATATAACAAGTAGTGTATAATTACATTTGATTACAAGTAACAAGTAAAGCAATAGTATTATTTTAAGGAGTAAAAGGCCCAAGTAAAAAACATATTACACTTCCTTGGTAACTTGTGTAAAACTGGACACCACGACTCAAACTGCATCAACAAATGCAACTTTTCACCTTTATTCTTTGTGGTATGGTGGTGTGTACATACCCATTTAGAATGTTTCTGTATCAGTGATTCTCAAACTATATCATGTCAAGGACCCCCAGAATTATATGTAATTTCCCCCATCTGAAAATATGTTGTTGCAGGGACCACCCAGAACCAAAGATTTGAGTTAAAAACGTTTGCTCTGAAAGAATATTCAAAGATTTGCACCACATTTTCACAAATGTCGAAAAATAGCAGATCTACAAGCTCGTATCACGGCACTCGGTGCCGCTCTGTGAGCTTGTAGATCTGCTATTTTTCAACAGCTAAAGTATAACATAATGCTTAAAACACCTAAAGGGGTTCCCGTCCTGAATGGGTTAAAAGGGGTGTATGTTTGTGATTTTTTTGTTCAACCAAGTGTTCAAAGAAATTAATATTGTTATCATTGCTAATATAAACTCATACAGGATAACAAGTGGAATTGCAAGTGACGAAACAAAGAAAATGAGCAGACAAAATTGCAACTGGAACACTACAATAAATAAATGAATCTGATAAAATATTACCACACAGCTCTCTCTCGTCAATGGATCTGTATCTTGATCTGAGAATGAATTCCTTTTTACTGTAGCTGGAGAGATGGGGAGACCAGTTTTAACAAGAACATTATTTTTATCCCATTAAATAGAAATCCTATCACACTCCCTAAGCATAAGCAAATCTCACTTGGACCAATCTGTTACTTAACAAGGGGAAGAAGAGGCGTTTTCATTTGTAAGTATCCTATTGTAAACAGCTGGGTCCAGACGTGCTGGAGGAGGCCTGTCTGCCGACGTACCATCTGGCACAGCGATACCTCTCCGATCCGACTAAATCAATTTTCAGTGCAACTTCATAAAGTCTATACTGCCCCCACCCCCCACACCCTCTCTCATATTCTGCAACGTTTTATTAGCCACTGGCAAAGGCCGCACGCGAAAAACTCCAGTCTTGGAAAACTCACGCTCACCTTAGAAAGTGAGGACAGAGTGAGAGATTTCCCTTTGCAAAGAGAAAAAAACATTTTCAGCTCACTCTTCTTATTTCTAATATTTATTTATGATTATATTAGCCTGCACGTAACCCATTAACAGGAGAACGTTTTGTGATGTTAAAACTTTGAATTCAAGACCGTGCAGACCTTCAATAGCACTGTTCAGCAAAATAAAGCTTGATTTATACTTACTGTAGTTGTATGCTGGCAAGTTGTGGATCTGCGGTATTTGTACACTTTATGAGTTACGCGCACACACAGTAAGGCCCATCTACCAGGCAGTCATTTAGCTGGGGGTATCTGGACCCCATGTAGAGAGAACCATTGCAATAAACTCATGGTTACTGCCTGAACCTGGCCATTAAGTACAAAAACGCGGGTGCTAATGTATGGTTTCCGTTGACTGAACTATGTGTGGCCCCTCGCCTTCGCTGTATCTCCTTACCTTTCTCAGAGTTTATGGTGGGTCAAGGTTGAGGTCGGCTGTAGGGACTTAATGTAAACCTTATTGTTGGGGGTTGGCGTCAAAAGGTGAAGCTGAACTGGAGGAGTGATGTGTCCTTTTCAAGTAGGATGGACAGTCCACCATCGTTCAGCATTCCTCTGGGTTTCCAGACAGAAGGAAAAAGGAGAGAGAGAGTGTGAGGCCAAATGAAGTGCAGGCACAGTGAGCACATGGATAGTTCCCAGACAAGCCCAGTTCACTACAACAGCAGCAGCAGCAGCAGCAGCAGCAGCAGGGCACCTTGTGATGGATTTACCTTAACATGGAAGAGGAAATCATTAGTTCCAACCCCTTAACCCATTTAGACCTTCTACAAATGTCTTCTAAAACAGTTTTATGAAAAGTATGCTTTATGTCAGCGGTTCTCAAACTTTTTCATGTCAAGGTCAAGGAGCACCCCCAAAATGAATGTATGTGAATATGTGAATAACTAGACAGACAAGCAAAGATTTGATTTAAAATAAAAATGTTCGCTTTAAAAATATAATATTCTCATAGGGAAATCTAAAATGACACGGTCTTACTTTCCCGGTATTAATGGGTTAAAGATCTGTTTGAACTTGACTCTCTAGATGAGGTAAGCTCTCTCGCGTACCAGACACATGAAGCAGTGCACGATAAAACGTAGTCCTTTATGAATTCATAAAGTGTTAACAAGCCACTTAAAATAATGATAAGTGCTGCTATACCACAATGAGAACCAGGCAGGGGCATACCCTCCATAAGGTCACTGTCCTAAGATTTTCTCTGAGTTTGTATTATCCTCACCTCTTAATGGGCTACCATTATGCCCCTAAACGCTTTTACTGCTTCATTGTGATTATGAACATCTTGAAGTGATAATCACAAACTAAATGGTCCTGCAGAGCAAAACCCAAACGCCTCTGTCATGGCACACACACAGGCAGGGAGCTATTATATAACAATACTCATTTTGAGGGGCACTAAACCGTCAGGCCGTTAGTCCAACTACGACGTGGCCGGTTAAGACTCACTCCGTGGCCGGTTAAGACTCGCCCGTGGCGTCTGCGTGCAGTTATGGTTAGGGTTAGAACTTGAGGTCGGAGTAATGAGCGGTCCGACCAGTGTCACTACCCTAGCCCCTCCAACATATGGCAGCCAAGTCTATGGACTTTTAATGAAGTAAAAAAAAAAACAGCACCACTTGTGACGTCATGTGGCAGCCAATGTTTTGATGTTTGCTTAACAAACAGCACCCCAAAAAACAGGACCTCAGCCAAGTCTATGGACTTTTAATGTTTGTTTAGAGTACGATTTTAGTTTAAAGAAGTACAAGTGTGATTTATTTGATTAACTAAGCTGAATATTTTAAGGGGACAAAATAGATGCGCTTGAGGAAAGGCAGCATAATGTAATTACGGCGCAGCCACTCCTGAGGATGTGAAGTGATTGGAAGCCATTTAGCACGGTGTTAATAATCAACTCATTATACGAAACAATGTTCAAGTTCACTTCCATCAATCAGAGTGTCATCCAAGGATCTCAAGCTTCACAGTGCTCATTTTAATTTGGACATTTGCCATTCACTTCATTCATTCATTCCTTTAGCACTGCACTTTGCTTCTGTAATAACTATTTTAATTGTATTTAAATGTCCTTTTATGATGCGTTTGTTTTGTTTTACACTTTTTGTTAATGCATGCTGTTAATATTTTGTGCAAGGCACGTTCAATTGTCTTATTGTCTAAATGAGTGCCACAAATCAACTTGCTTTCCATCAGTGTTGGAAAGTAACTAAAATAACTTTTAAAAGTAATATTGTTATATATTTTTCCAGTAACTAGTAATATAACTAATTACTTTACATTTTGAGTAATAAGCTTACTAATATATATGGAAAAATGGTGCGCACTTGTCTGTATGAATGAATTATCGGGTGTGGAACTTTTGGCAGGGAGTAATGTGTAAAGTAATAATATATACTTTTTTAAAGTAACTATAGTAATAGGTAAACTTTTCCAATACTGCTTGCCATTATAAGAAAGCATGCTCTCCTATCTTTTCTTTTTTGTTATCAGTTGTTTTTATTTAGCATGCTGTACTATTAACTCTTCACAGTTTGAACTTGAAGGTTGAAGGTATATTCAGTGATTAGTGTAATATTGTTTGGAGGAATAACATTCCATCCCGCACTTTTGTAATATCTAGCTTGTAATTGACAGAGTAGTAAACTAGATAAAGTGCCCCTCGGGGCACAAGTCTCCACCAGGACAGGTCAGGTTGTGGCCTCCTGGTGGTGCTATAATAGGCCAATGTGAAAAGGGTGGGATATATTAGTAGGAAAAGTCTGTGAAATATTTCACTTAAATTGCACGCTGCGTTCATGATTTGAGGCGTTTTGTTCTAAACGGGCCAATCCTGCAAACTTTGAAAGCCAGTGTTAGCCAATTAGGATGGAATATGAAATATCAGACAGATCCGTCTTGAACACATGACTATAGACGTAATGTGTAACGATTTGCGGGATTTTTGGACAAAATCTGGAGGAGTAGTGTTTTTCAAAAGTCGGCCTCCTGGTGGCGCTATAACAGGACCGTTCTGGACGATTTGGGGCAGAGGTTAATCATTGGCATCCAGAGTGTGTGTGCAGAATTTGGCATCGACCGGGTTAACGGTGCCGGAGATTAGCTTGTAACAGACGGACGGACGGACGGACGGACGCACACACACACACGGACGGACACACACACACGTGCAAACACTTTTAATATGAAATATCTGACAGATGCGTCTTGACCACATGACTAGACTATAGTGTGTAACGATATGCGGGATTTGGAGGAGTAATGTCTGGAGGAGTAATGTAAAAAAAGTCAGCCTGGTGGCGCTATAACAGGCCGTTCTGGAAAATATGGGTCTGGTAACAGAAGGACGGACGGACGCACACGGACACACACACACACACGGACGGAGTGCAAAACATACTCTCTCCCCATGCCTTCGGCCTGGAGGAGACAACAATGCAGGGGAGATGAGGGTTGTGATTGATTTGGTTTGAAACAAAACAAAACATCTGCCTGACAGAAAGTGCTGTGGAAACATTTGTTTCTGCTTATCAAGCCATTCCATTGTATCTGTAAGAGATTGGTGATATGAGAAGTGAAAAGCAATCAAATGGCCCCAAGGCTGCAGCACAACATTGACATAAAACCTATGTTATATATATATGGTTCTTGTAGTCTTTTGGCATAACAATTCTGCTATGAAAACGCCATCCAGCACAAAGTTAATGATTGAAAATGAAATCTGCTTGTATGTATATAAATAACAGTAATACAGTAACTTCCCTAGATTTGTTGAGCAACAATCCTAGTTTAAAGTAAAGAAGGGTTAGATTTGTTAAATGATGATAATAAAATACTTGTTTGTAGGTCAACAATAATTTTCTAGATCTGCTATTTTTGTTATTTAAAAAACAAAACAAAAAACTAAACATTTAAAACTTTTTTTTTAATTGTCCAAACTATTTTATCAATTTAAAAAAAACACCCAAAGGACGAGACATTTTAATAACCACACACGCGCGCACACGCGCGCGCGCACACACACACACACACACACACACACACACACACACACACACACACACACACACACACACACACACACACACACACACACACACACACACACACACAGAGAGAGAGAGGTTGTATAAGCTGCCTTGTCTCACAGAATTTCTGTCATAGAGCATGGCATTTATTTTTTCCACACATCCTGTCTCAAACGCCAAGATGAAAATGTCAAGCAAACAGCTGACGCTTATTCAAAAAACAGTTAAATTGGTACTGTAGGAAAATCATTTTGCTTCAAAGCAATAACAGAAAGCCATGTCATAGCGTGTGCTTAATAAATCAGGATTTGGAATTAATGAAGAGTGTCAGTGTGAATATCTTTCTCGGTTCAGTGAGGCCATAGTTATTAAAAGTTGTGGCTCGGCACTGGCAGTGTCTTGCCACTTGTGTGTAAAGGGTCTCACAGCTGTAGGCAACCCCCCGCCCCTCATGATGCCTGGCACAGCTTTACATGGGGTGCGTCTGTAATCAAAGACAGACTGCTACTCAGCACGGCTAATGAACAGATCAGATACAGAGAGAGAGCAGAGGTATATGAGGACAGCTGAACAGTGGGGACTCCGCTTCATCCCTAACATGCTATATGCTGCTTTCACAGTAGGGAAGAATGGTATGTTGTTCCAGCGACAACATGGCGATATTATATAGTACAGTAGTCATAGCATGCAGTCACAGCATGCAATGCAAAGCAAATTGGCACATGAGCACAGAGCACCATTACGCTAGAACTCTTTTGCTGCATGCTACTGTACAAAACCATCTAAAATTCCCCTAATATTTTATAGAGTAATACATTTCCAAATGGTCAAAAGCAGCCTATTGTATATCTGGTCTATGACAGACAGAATTCAACCTTTGTCAGCCTTCTGATTGGTCCCTGACTGACTAACCAGCAGCCTCTTTCTGCCTTGTTCTGCCCTGGTTCCGCCTTGTTTATGTTGAATTTGCTAAAAATGAGCATTTGCGCCTGTCGTAGACATGCGCAGAGCAAGTTCAGTCAGGGAACCTCAGTCAGCGCGCCGGCCGTTAATTGGGCCACCGCAGCATCATCCACATGATTCACTCAGCCAATCACAGCTCACCCCATCTCTCATACCGGCTACTTGAACCAGAGTTTTGCATTCCTCTGCCTTGCTTGCCCACTGCTGCTGTATCAGCGTGCTGCTGTCATACAACCTGCGCTCAATTCTGCTTGCTTGCTTGCTGCTGCTTTATTGTATACTGTGCGCTGCTGTATACAAAGTGCTCACCCACCTCCACCCCAGCTACCACCTGTCGTTTTGGATCTACTGTTTTAGGTACGGGGGGATTCAGAGTCCCTATGGTCGGGACTGATGCGCTTGACCTGAGTACCTAAAAAAGCAGATCCAATACATCGCCAAACCATAATAAATATATTGCATTGATTATCTTATATTCAATAAATATATATATTACATCCTCCTTGAGTTGTCTGACTGAACATTTTTTGGAAAAAACTAAAAACAAACATGACAGTCACCATGCTGCACCTGTGATGTTCCTTTTTACTGACACCAAGTTTAAAATAAGAATTGAGTGCACATAATTATCAATATGAAGCAACTGAAAAACCTGTTATTTCAGTGGTAGTGGATGGAGAGAGAGGATTTTTGTCCAACCACGAAACGGTAACCAATGGGTGCGAAGAGGGGCACAACCACGGGCGGGAGTTGACAAAGGGTGGCAGTGGCCCCTATTAAACAGCTGAAAACTACACCGACCAACTTCCCACTCTGGAAAACACACTCTGGTACTCAACGATTACGTGGTGTGTGCAGTTATTGTTGCCTGATTTTGCTGGCTCTGCCAGGACATGGAATAGAAAGGATCACAGTAGGTCCAGGTTCATGAGCAGGTAATCAGTCCAAACAGGATGAGGCACAAAATGGACAAGAGCAGAGGTAATTCCAGGTAACAGGCAAGATTTCAGAACAGTAATAAATAGGCAAAATAAAAACTGGCAGAAAATGTGTATGATTCATGAGCAAAGTAGAATGGCATCATCAGTATCAGTAGAAATGAGCACAGTCGTGGAATGGGCACAGGTGTAGAAATGGGCACAGTTGTAGAAATGGGCATGGTGTAGAAATGGGCACAGGTGTAGAAATGGGCACGGTGAGCTGCTGTGATCGCCGGCGTTACAGGCGAACAGAATGCATACAGTGACTTGTCACAGGTGGGGCCTGATGTCATCTGTATCAAAAGCCTGCTGTCTGATAGGGACAACGTTCAACGAGATAATTTAGCATGGGTGAGGAGCAGGGAGGAGAGGTGGACACTAGGGAGGAGAGGTGGAGGAGAGGTGGACACTAGGGAGGGGAGGTGGACACTAGGGAGGAGAGGTGGACACTAGGGAGGAGAGGTGGGCAGTGGGCACTAGAGAGTAGAGGTGGGCACTAGGGAGGAGAGGTGGACACTAGGGAGGAGAGGTAGCAGCAGACAGAGATGGAAGATGAAGGGCTGAGGGAGGAAATGCGGTAGGTGATGGAAGCAGAGGAGAGGAGAGGCATCTATTTTTAGCATTGGCACAGTTTCATAGAGGTGGGTGTGGTACAAAGGGAAATACTGTCCGTCTCTCTGTCTGTTTTAAACAGAATAAGGACAGCAAGGATAGGAAGGATAGAAAAGCAAAAAAAATAATTGAGAATAAATACTATTGGATAAAGAGAATAATACTTTTCCATATGGATCATCACCACAATTTTGTGGTGAGACTGAAGATTAAGCTGCTATGCCTGGACCAAGGACCAGAACATGCTTAGACCTCTGCGTAATATAATGTGTGCTGTCAGTGTGCGTGCATATGCGAAGTGTGTGCGCGTGCATCCGTGTGTGTGTGTGTGCATGGGTGCGTGCGTGTGTGCGTCATTTGTGTTTATGCATGAGTACAGGTATATGTACTGTATATGCATTGAAGCGTGAGATCCACTGTCATACACACAAACGCATCCATGCAGTAAAACACGTATGCACGCAGACACCTGTCTACTACATGAGCACACACGCACTGAAACACGTTCCCAGATGGGATAACAACCATGGATTTCCCCCGCAGTCCGTAGTCCGTACACCCACATCCTGGACTGAGACATTCCACTGACATTCACAGACAGTCTGAGTCCAACTGATGTAAAGCATTAGTGCAGAGGGTCTGGAGTCGGGGCCCTGTCTCCGGGAAGATGATGGTGGGGTTGTACCAATTATACAATTATACCAAGTCTGTTGAATTCCTTCCCCCCCCCCCCCTTTTTTTAGCATAGCCTAGTGAGTTTTGTCCTTTTTTTTAAGGTTCTGGATGTCATAGGCCAAATTATACAGTATGCCTCTATTTACAAATATGTACATACTGTACCAAGTTTAAATAAGCAAGAATCATAGCATTGTAAATGTAATATAATATATATCACTTTTTAAATATTTCATCTTCTAAATTGCAATATAAATCAAGTGTGGGAATCGCCAAAACATTTCCCCCATAAAAAAGTCCTTGTATAAAATGTTTAAGAACCCCTGGTCTAATGCTTAATGTATGCTCCATTGTACTATGGTGCCGTGTGCCGGAAATAGAAGATCACATTTCTGAAACTTGTATGACGAGGTACAAATAACTTAACCACTGGTCTTAAACCAAACTTACTTCATCACTGGGGTCCCCCAGGGCCAGGGGTCTGTACTGGGGTCCCCCAGGGCCAGGGGTCTGTACTGGGGTCCCCCAGGGCCAGGGGTCTGTACTGGGGTCCCCCAGGGCCAGGGGTCTGTACTGGGGTCCCCCAGGGCCAGGGGTCTGTACTGGGGTCCCCCAGGGCCAGGGGTCTGTACTTGGCCCCCTCCAAATGTCTTTGCATTTTTGTTCTTTCTTCAGAATGTTGGTCTATTATTCCCCAGAATAGGGACACTAGGGTTCATATGGTTAAAGGGATATTTCTCTTTCAAATCAAACAAACATTCTCTCTTGTTGATGAGCTTTGGATATATTGTGTATTATGTGATGTGCTTTTGTATTACACGGTAAAATCCTCAGTGTTAATCTAACTCCAAATGGAACCCAATGGACACATACAAGGTCAGAGTTAATGGATAAATTAACCCTAAGGACATGGGCTAGGGAGAGATGCATTGGTACGTAGATTATGCTGGAGAAGAACCTTTTACAGTGGAGATTTGCTTATGTATTTACTAGACCCATCAATCCTGAGAGAGCTTCAGCCATGGACAACTTGTCTCCATGGCTATGTTCTGGGCAGTCCATGACCAGTTCATTCCACCTCATGCTGGTTATCTTGGCCTGTGCCGCTGTCTCATTTCTCCAGGTGTTCCATGGACGCCCTCCTTTCCTTTTCCCTTGTGGCTTCAGGTCAAACCCTCTGTCTTGTGATGTTGGTGGAGGAGGCGTTTCGGAGGGAATGCCTCATCTGCCCCCTACCCGTCACCTGTGAATCTCCTCTACAGCAGTGGTTCCCAAACTTTTTCATGTCAAGGACCCCCAAATTGGCACTAATTAGCCCGCGGACCCCCAGATAAGATTTTTACGGCTCCAGCAGTGATTCTCAACTGTTTACCGTAATTTCAAGGACCCCCAGTTTGACATCCATTAGTCTACGGACCCCCATTGAATGGCATTTATATCTCTGGGACCCCCCAATTAATTTTTTCAGCAAATGAAGAAAATCTTATATTTTGAAGCAATACTGCCTCATCAAAGTTGGTGTCGTGACTTTATAAATTGTCAATTACTTGCATGAGATAAGGAGAGGGGGTGGAGTTAGTTGCTTTATAGCAGACAGTTTGAGGGTCCAATGGAGTTAAGAGGTTTTGTCCGAAGCGCTTTTTACTACTTTCCATTGGTTCAATATTTTTTCAACCCACACACAGACGTAAAGGGTATCAGTAAGGGTATTAGTATATGGATATATGTCAATCCTTCCCCATCCATCCTTCCTCTTCGATGTCTCCCTTTTGACTGATACCTGTCCATTTAGACTCTAGACAGGCCTGCCCCAAAGTTATTTGTGCAGCCGGCGAAAACTAGAGTTCTCAACAGGCCCGAAAATGAAGTCCCGGCCCTACCTGGGCCCTCATCAAACCCTGTACACTCAAGACACTGCCCCCGCTGCCACCCTTAGATCTCCATATATGGAGCTGACCTGTTCTGACATTCCATATGTTGATCTGACCTCATCAAAACCTGTACACTCAAGATACACTCCATATATGGCCAGTGCATGCGACCTCGCCCTTTATGGTGAGGTTGCTTCTCGCCCTCAGGCGTCTTACTGGTAATTATAATAATTATAATACTGTACAGTATATAATATTATATAAATATAATTCTAAATAAAATACGTTGTTCAGTATATCTGACTGCTTGTATTGTATTACTGCCATGTTGTGCAGTAATATAGAAAAGTGTGATGCATCATAGAATCGAATCGTTACCTCAACCTGGCGAATCCCAATCCCAATCTGTCTGTCTGTCTGTCTGTCTGTCCGTCCGTCCACTATCTGAATATATAGTTCTTACGTTACATCCCAAAAAACTGGTATTTCTCTCCAAAAATATATGGATTGATTGATTGAATTTATTTGGTGATAAAAAGAAGAGAGTAAGTACATCAGCACAATATCCGAGAGATTAAAACACAATAAAGCCCTGAGGCTTATTTCCATCTAAGCAAGGTTAAGCATCGTTGTTGGCTTCATAACCATGGTTTTAATAGTGCTAATGAAGCTATGCCCTGCACATTAAAGGCTTTTAAACCATATCCATGGCTCGTTTGTAAGTGTGCTTGCCTTGAAGTGAGCTGAAGGGATTTATTTTGTTCTGCATCCTTGGATATTTGGCTGTCCCTAGTTCACCTCCCAATGCATCACAGTGGGTGATTCAAGTTCACATCCATCCGTCTACTCGGACTGAACTAGATGCAAACTTTTTAATTGGGACATTTGTACTTGGGCTGTGAGGATGTAGCCTGGCTAATCAGCCAGACTCAAATCACGGGTCTAGCTTATTAGCCAGGCTAGTGAGGATGATGTTTCACAAGTACAGAAAATACAGTTATTGAATAACGACTAATATGCACACTTTTTGGAATTCTTTAAACACAGTAAAACAATAGAAATACAGTTTGTTTAAAGCAATACAATCATGGGGTCCCAATGCAGCCTTTTCATAGCGGCCACTGTGACGCTGGAGATTCATGATGTTATTGTGGGAGTGTTTATCCTTCAAAATGTTCACTGGGAAAAGTGTCTATTTGCAATATTCAACTCTGTCACGGGGAACCCGTGCCCTATATACAAAGACACATGAAACTGCTTTCTATAACATGCAAGGACTAATGTTTTAAACTTGTGTAGGGAAAACTGTGTTCACTGATTATTTGCTTTGTCTCTTCTGCACTGCTGGTGGCATTTCCCTTGATTTAGGAAGGGGCCAAGTGCTATGCAGGACAGGGGTGTTTCTCCTTATGCTTTGAGTAATTGTCATAGAGTTTTCATTCTGATTTATACTTGTTTAATTGTAACACATTATTGAGAATGTTTAGGTTACTGTTTATTCAAGGTGGTTGATGAAGTATTTATATTAGTGAAGTATTTGAGAAGAAATGGTGCTAATTGATTCTGTGTCCTGTGGTAGGATCCACTCCTATTTAAGGGAGGTTGCATTCTGCTGTTGTCACTGTTTCTAAGCCGTTAAGTAGGTTTCATTCCATTTCTGTATGGGTTTAGATTCTATCCTTGAGCTCCAAATATTGCTGAGAGAGATGTATGCAATTCGTGACTAATCTTCATCATGTTTAATCAATGGCACAGTGATGGTCAAGTACAATTTCAAATACAGGACTTTTACTTGTAACAGAGTACATCTACATTGCAGTATTGATACTGTTACTTAAAGCATGTGCGTACTTCTTCCATTACTGTGTTTAATGCGTGTACCACACAACCACAACGTCATGGGTTTGATTCCTGGCCCAGGGACCTTGGTTTTGGTTTGTGTCTCTGGCCTCACTTCCTTTGTACTGAAACTGTCCACGGTCCACCATCCACATCATGCTTAATAAACAATAAGAACAAGGACATCTCTTGTTGAACGCTACACTGTTATTTTCCAGGAACGGGCTCTTGAAATTGTCACAATAATAGGATTTAAACAATAAGAACAAGAACATCTCTTGTTGAAAGCTACACTGTTATTTCCCAGGAACAGGCTCTTGTATTTGTGACACAGTACACTACACTGCAATACAAGGATTTAAGAGGAATGTAGGAGAATATTAAAGGAAACCCCTGAATCCGAGCGGACCCAGAGGGCATTGACAGAATAGACTAAAAGACGTGAGACCCAACTGGGAATTGAAATGTGGTGAACATGGTGATATCACTGTGCTCTTCCATTCTGATGATGTCATCTTTTCCGCTCTGAAGTTTGATAATGTCAAGTTTCTTTCTTTTTGTTGTTGTTTTGCAGGGCCTGCCTGGAACAGCTCTCTGCTCAGAACTTGGCGTCAGAACGACAGGAGCAGAAAAGGGACCCACAACAGGCTTACTGATACACATACTGCAGGTAGGCTATACTACCATTAAAACATCCCACACCCATCTGCACGCATGCACGCACGCACGCACGCACGCACGCACGCACGCACGCACACACACACACACACACACACACACACACACACACACACACACACACATAAAATAATGTGAGGAGTTACTTTCCAAAATTGGAAAGATTACTCGTACATTATATTTTTTAAATAAAGCAATCAATGTTGGTATTATGACATTATATTGTCAATTACTTGCATCAGAGGGAGAGGTGGTGGCACTTTTTAGCACAATTAGTTTTTTAACCAACACACAAGGATGTTCAATAGCATTGATTTATGAATGAAAGCTGGTTTCTGCTGGACAGTGACGATATATCAATTAAGCCTCATTTTATACTTTTCAAAGTCCCCAAATTCACAGCAAGACGGTGTTGCTCCCAGAAACACAGGCGTGTGCACATATTTGGACCCACATCATTTTGTGAGAATCAAAATTTTTTCTTTGAGTCGTATTTCTTTTACAACTGTTTTTAATTAAACACTGGGCGCCAGTGATAGTCTGCATTCTGCAGTGCATATTTTGACCTCAAACCATGTCCATAATGGACAGGTTTCTACATGGGGCTGAGCGATTACACTGGAGCAATACAAAGTGACAGAAAAGACAAAAGACACTCCATCAGTATGGTGCTAATGTATTGCATACAGCCTTTCCTTGACACGCCCCTCACACCCCGCGCCCCATGGAAATGCTGTGAGCTCAGAACATGTGGCAGACAAAAACCTAGACAACGTGCCTCGACCGTCAAGCCAGGGGTCTTGGAAAGAACCTGGACAATGCAGACCTCCCCTGGGTGTATGAACTCAACCCCAAATGGCAGTAGCAGACCTCCTCTTAAACTTTGCAACTCCTCTCGCCTCTTTCTTTCTTTCTTTCTTTTTTTCTTTCTTTCTTTTGTACCATTTTCTCTCTTTAACTTGGTTCTGAACCATGTTTCCCCATCATGTTAGAGCAGCTCCCCTTTCTTTCACCCACACCTTATTTGGGGTTATGATGAGTTGTCTTTCTTTCTTTCTTTCTTTCTTCTGTTCTTGACTTTTCACCCATGTCTCGCGTCCACGTGCCTCTACAGGAGTGACCGAGTGGACGTCCTGGTTCAACATCGACCACCCTGGGGGGAACGGAGACTATGAGCGCCTGGAGGCCATCCGTTTCTACTACAGAGAGCGGGTGTGTGAACGGCCCACGGCCATGGAGGCTCGCACCACAGACTGGGTGGTAGCGGCAGAAACCGGGGAGGTGGTTCACTCCAGCCTGGACAAAGGCTTCTGGTGCATCAATAAGGAGCAGCCTTACGGACGCATCTGTTCCAATTACCACGTCCGCTTCCAGTGTCCCCCAGGTACGGTAGCACTGAGACAACTCAGGGTTGTGCGGCCAAGACAGTGCAAGAGGTTCTCACATGCACATAACTGACAAACTGCAGACACACACACATGCCTCCGTCTGCTCATGCACACACATTCTTACGTAAGTGCACATGTACGGTTACAATAAGCAGTGAGTGAGTACAGCAGTTATCTGCCATGGTAAACCCATCAAAACTGCTTTGTATTTTTCCCACCATGAAATTAGTCTACCCGTCGTCAAGGGACCGTTAAACACTACATTATTTTTAACCAACAAAGACCACGCCTCAAGAGAATGTACTGAAAAGGTTTATTGTGATAGCTTGCCAAGCGGGTAATGAATAAAGGAGGACTGCGGGTTGATGGAGCTTATAACCCAGGGAGACTCTGGGTGGGGGGGCATCGTGTTGGCTCCGAGTCTGCAGACGGCGTAATGAGAGTGTAGTTAGGCATGGTCTTAACCTTCATTAAGGTATTACGTGATTGCATGAAAAGACCAATTCTGTGATGCCCATGGTGTTTATGGCGTGTGTTCAGTCCAGGCCTACTGGACAGACTGGAGTGAGTGGGGTCCCTGTTCCACCGTGGCGTGCAACGACGTGGGCGTCCAGGTCCGGCAGAGGACGTGTGTGAGCGCCCAGGTCCTCCCACTCCTGTTGGTACCAGCATGCCAAGGGCACCACTCGGAGAGGAGAGAGTGTGCCACCGCGCCATGCACAGGTACAATAGCAACGATAGTCGTACTCCGTATAGTCATATTGGAACTGAAACAATGTAATTATGCAGTATCATATTGCTGCAGGGCAGAAAATCAGGCAGAAACTCCTTGTATCTCCATATTTGAACTTTTTAGGTTATTTCATAAATTAATGTCTTACTTTGCCATACTAGTGTCACAGTGGAAAAATGTTGGACATACAAGATTTCCACCCGACAGTGACGATATGCAAACATAAAATACCCAGCTGCTTTTGTTCATTTGTTTTCTACTGTATATACTATCCTTATTTGTAGCAGTATATGGTCTAATCAATGAATGGTCTAATGGATGAGGGCGAAGATAAAATGCAGTGTTTTGATAACTGGCAGCAGCCTAGACCGGCTTCTCACTTTCAAAGTTTTATAACAAATGTGCTCACAACTCTTCTTTTAGTTCAACCCAGTGCTGGATCACGCCATAGCAAATATGCAATATGATCCGCAAAACATATAATCTGTATTATTATTATTATTATTTATGCATCTTTTAAAACGACATGGGATGGTTAAAGACAGCAATGGGCGCCAGGCCCAAACTGTTACTTGGGCCTGACAGCTACTGACAAAGGGCCAATTAAGGCAGAAGCTGAAAGAATAGACATCCCGTTTCTTTAAAAGGATGTCGTGCATATCAGTTTGAATTTCATTGGAACAACTACATTGTAACTTCAAACAGCCAGCCTGTCATGGGCATTTCAGATTCCAAATCAATCAGGAGGAGTACATTAACAATTCCTTCCCATTAAAAAAAGAACATGGAAGCAAAAATATGCAGGAAGCTGGATAAAAGGAAAATTAGCGACTGGCAGGTCAGTAGGGGTTTATCATATGACAGTATACGCAGCTTGTCTTCTGTGGGTTTCTTTTTCTTTTGGGGGGAGGGTGGGGGGGGGGGGGGGGGTGTACCTTTGATGTGAGCAGAGCTCTAGGAATTTTGATTAGTAGAGGTCTCTTGACTTGAGTCTCCAATCTGTCATGGCGGTATTGTAATTTGTCTCCAGTACACCTGTAGTGCTGGAGAACACATGCAGGCCACAATGGCTTCCCTCCCTCCAGTCAGTCAGGCCGTCGGCATGTTTTATTGTTTAACCCAGTGGTTCCCAAACAGCACTGTTGAGACAAGTCTGAGTGTGCCTTGGGATATAATACGTACCATGACACAGCCACACACTATTATTTTAACAGTAATACAGTAATTAACTATACAAAAAATTCTGAATTAGTGAAAGAACTAGAGTATGTCACGAGATAATGTATATATATATATATTTTTTTTTAATTATTATTATATATTTTTTCAGCATTTCAGCATTCAGCACTCAATTCCCGATTCATATTATAACCATAAAACATATTTTAACCATTTTCAACATGTTCTCCTTATTTTGGGCATGTACAGTGGTAGACATTAATCATTCAAATATATATACTATTTTATTTGATATGGTGTGTTATTTTCACTATGAATAGGCCTATAGGTGTGGCTTTGACTTGCCCCATTGGTGTGTTTTGGCCACAAAAAGCCCTGGTTTAACCAGTTCCTCGTGAATTAGGCTATATTGATTAAAGAAACCAGTTGCAGATGTGTGTTTTAATCAGTTGCAGCTGTTTATGCCATACTCAAGCATACAGATATTATATGTCAATGTCTGAAGTGCATGGCTGGCTGACACCGCTTAAAAATATGATGGGTGTCTGGTAATGAAATAATGTATGTTACCTGTTGTGACTTGTTGCCCTGTCTTTTCTGCTGTCTTATAATGCGAGTAGCCAAATGGAACCCGTGGGGCCCATGGGGATCCTGCTCAGCGACCTGTGGAGGAGGTCGAATGGTCAGACGGAGGACCTGTGCGAGGAACTCGCAGAGAGTGCAGTGCGTTGGACGACCTGTGGAAGTCCAGAAGTGTGGGAAGAGGCCGTGCCCAGGTAGACGTGCACGTCAAATCATATGAACAACAGATGTGAATTTATGCCATGATAGATAGAAGATAATGTTGTATATAACACTAATTCCCAAACGCTGGGCCAGTACCCATTTGTGGGTCGTGGACACATTGTTATGGGTCCCTGAGGAGCATTCAGTGATTTGGAAAAAAACCCTGGTCCACCCGGTAACAAGATGTGCACATGCACACGCTCTACAGTGGGGGGACCTTAGAGTGTATATGAATAGAGACGGCACCCGGAGGAATTAGCATGGTTTAGCTTGATTTTGCTTAGGCTAATGGTTGGCTAATAAAGTGGGGTCACTGGCGGCAACTATAAAGGTCCTTGCAGACTGCTGCATTTTTTCGCGGTTTTAATGAAAAAACACATTCTATTTGTTGCAAATTAATGGTTACATCTATGACTGGGTGTACACAACTTAAATATGCACAGCAAAATCCTCAGTATTAATTTAACTCTGAGAGTGTAACCCATTTTTCACCCCTGTGTCAATTATCTAATGTGAACCTGGGCTCCACACACCCTCCGCCAACCTAATCCTCATATATGGGGGACATGGGGAGGGCAACGGACTTGAACTCATGCTTCCTTCATGCCTGAGTGTCCAAGTTGCTCCTCCTGACAGGGGGGAGTTTCCCTGGTTGGACGTAGCGCGTGGATGCCGTTGAAGGAACACGTTATTCCAACCAGTTCCTTTCCCCTCCATCAGGCTGGCCAGGGGGAGGCAGTTTAGAGACCAGGATTACTGCATGTTTTTTGTGAGGGTACCTACCCTAGGGCAGGGGTTCCCAAACTTTTTTGGACCAGGTACCCCTTTTGGGGTAGATATTTTTCCAGGTACCCTCTCATCCTCGCAACACGGATAACAATATATTTACAACCACAAGCAGTGTTTCCTGCAGGAAAAATCTTTGGCATGGTGCTGGGCACAGGCCGCAATTTTGATTAATTCATTAATTAATTTGATTCATTAATTAATAAGATTAATACATTAAGATTAATTTGTATTATTGCTCTTGTATTGCTATTGGAGACACTGGGGGGACACTGGGGGACACTGGGCAGGCACTGAGGAGGCACTGAGGAGGCACTGGGGAGACACTGGGGAGGCACTCAGGGGCACACTGGGGAGGCACTGGGAAGGCACTCGGGGGGCACACTGGGGAGGCACTGGGGAGGCACTGGGGAGACACTGGGGAGGCACTGGGGAGGCACTGGGAAGGCACTCAGGGGGACACTGTCTAAATGTAGACGTCTAAATGTATACGTCTAAATGTAGACGTCTAAATGTAAGTTTGGGAACCACTGCTTTAAACACTTTAGCACTTTATGAACATGAACAAAATAGATGGGTCCCCCCTGGAACTCCCTCAGGTACCCCTGGGGGTCCCCGGACATCACTTTGGGAACCACTGGTCTAAATGTATACAGACGTCTAAATGTAGACGTCTAAATGTAGACGTCTAAATGTAAGTTTGGGAACCACTGCTTTAAACACTTTAGCACTTTATGAACATGAACAAAATAGATGGGTCCCCCCTGGAACTCCCTCAGGTACCCCTGGGGGTCCCCGGACCCCACTTTGGGAACCACTGGTCTAAATGTATACAGACGTCTAAATGTAGACGTCTAAATGTGTACGTCTTCTCTTATGGGGGTCCCTGGCATATCTTTTCAAATGGGGGTCCACGGGCTAAGTAGTGTCAATTTGGGGGTCCGTGACATGAAAAAGTTTAAGAACCACTGCTTTAAACACTTTAGCACTTTATGAACATGAACAAAATAGATGGGTCCCCCCTGGAACTCCCTCAGGTACCCTTGGGGGTCCCCGGACCCCACTTTAGGAACCACTGCCCTAGGGGACACGGGGAGAACATGCAAACTCCACACAGAAAGGCCCTTTCGCCAACACCGCCTCGGGTATGGGCACTGATGAGCACCCACAGCGTCCGAGTGGGAATCGAACCCAGGACCTTCTAGCTGTGAGGCGACAACACTACCAACTGTGCCACCGTGCCCTGAGAGAGTGACTTTGATCTGTTATTTCTTTACACGTGTGTTTGTGTCCTGACATCTGTTTCTCTCTCCTTAGCTAAATGTCAGCATGTGTGTGCTGAGGGTCGTCCCAGCGAGGACTGCAGTCGGTGTGTCTGTGACGGCCACTTGTTGCATGGCGAGGTCTACACAGTGACTGGTGTTCCAGTGGCAGGTGCCAGGGTGGCGCTGGCCAGCCGGCCAAAGATAATCCGCGCTCGGACAGATGCCAAGGGCCGGTTCACCCTGCCAGGGGTCTGCTCCTCTAGCCTGACTCAGCTCTCTATCAGAAAGGAAAAGTTTGCACCGGCTACCGTCTCCACGTCCAGCAATACCACAGAGTCATCCTCGGTTCGGGCTGTGCTCAAGTCAGCTGGTGAGTATCACCGAGTTTAAAAGACCATACCAACCAGAATAGCAAAACGGTAGAGTTAAGATCTATTCATAGTCTGGATTTTCGGTGGTGAGGTGACCACCGCTCAAGTGGTGAGGTGACCACCGGAGCTGTAATAACGTGGAGCGGTGGTGAGTAAAAACAGAGAGAAGGGCTGGGGAGAGCGGTGGTTTGCTCTTCACCGCGGCTCTGTGACGTCATGTTGTATTTCGGTGGTCACCTCACCACCGATAAATCAGACTATGAATAACGCTTTAGGGGCTGTAATGAATTCACTTGTGAACAATGCAAATTGACCTACAAGATAAAGCAGTTCATTTATTGTGGTACAGTCCATTAGCAACTTTATTTGTAATCTTTAGGTTATTTATAATGTCAGTAAATTGAGAGTGAGTGTTGTCATTTATATGGTCCTACAGAGGCAATAAGGGGCATCCATTAATGGAGCATATAGTCACCTCCTGCTATATGGAAACATACATACGGTATATACATCACATGTACAGTAAATATAGTAGTGTCATAGACTGCAAGAGGAAAGCCGAAGTAGTCTGAAGCAGCTCAGACTACACACCTCCATATGGAAACTAAATAAACAGAGTATTCACCTCTGCAGTATTTCAGTCTACAATCCCTTCACCAACCATTTTTCATAAGCACGGAGACCAACAAGAGTTTAGGGTTTAAGGCTTCATTGAGTTTTATGTGTTCTGAGGACCCTGTGGTACCATTTACCACAGTCAGAGTGAGGTCCTGAGGGCTTCTATTTCCTTCTGTTGTCTGCAGAGAAGCCGTACATCGTCAAACACCCAGAGGACAAGGTGCGCTATGAGGGAGGACGTGTACTGTTGTGTTGCAGGGCAACAGGAGCGCCCACGCCCGACAAATATTACTGGTGAGATGACGTATCGCATTCTCAACTTTTAAAATGACAAATGAGTAACAGTCGCAATGCTAGTTTGGACCTTGTGTGAAACTGCCAAGTGGAAGCTGTTGTGCGTGACTATGCATGCATGTGTAGATTTGTGTGCCTGCACAAACATATGGAAACTGTTTTAAATGTTTGGCTGGCTGTCTCCTTGATTGAAGTGTGTTCTTCAGGACGACTTAGAGAAACTCTGCTCTCCCTCCTCTTTGCCCCCACCCCTGGCTCTTTCCCCTGCCATTCAGGTACCATAATGGGACTCTGCTGGACAGGAAGTTGTATAAGTATGAAGAGGACCTTGTACTGAGAGAGCTGAAGCGTGAGCAGGCAGGTCACTACCATTGTAAAGCCAGCAGCTCTGCAGGCAGCATCAAGTCCTCCCAGGCCTTCCTGACAGTCCTTGGTACGTACAGCATTGGGTCATATTACCATAAACATGTTTAATGAAGCATGTATTTGTTTAAGATGGGTGTCAAATAATTTCATGGCTTGTCTCTGGATCTCCGATGTCATATTGATTATTATGGAGGGACTGTGGCTTACTTTGAGACTACTGGCAGTGTGCATAAGACATTTGGCTCTGAGCGGTCCAGTGGTTTGAGAGATTAGCCGCTTGTAAGGTTTCATTTTATTTCTTCTTATTTTTTATTTACCCAGGGTTGTAGCTGAGCACTACCAAGTGCTGATTTCCAGCAACACCCCCCCCCCCCCACCCACACACTCACACAGACATGCGCACACGCACGCACGCACACACACACACGCACACACACACACACACACACACACACACACACACACACACATGCACACACATACACACACACACACACACACACACACACACACACACACACACACACACACACACACACACACACACACACACACACATACATACACGCTCTTCTAGACAGCTCGCCCACTAGGTGCCACGCAATAAAGACAGCAGACAAAGCCAGTTGTTTTTACCTGAGATTTCACATTTTGACAAAAATCCTGGAAAGGAGCATTGGTTGGCACATTGAATTTCATTGCAGCTGCAATGGCAATTGAATATACAGCTTCATGGGAAGTTCCAGCCAGCTGATCCACTGTGGACCTCACCTGAAAGAAGTGAGAGAAAAACGTGCTCTACCTGTGTCATTTAATAGAACTATATACAAGGAAAGTAAGATCAGAAACTATTTAGACTCCCAGCATCTGGGTGCTTTTGGAGCATTAAGTTTTTATTATGTTTACATTGGTTGAAATGGCTCCTTTCTATAAACAAATATTCTTTACTGTGAGAGATGGCCCCTAGACACTGTAAAACCCTAAATCCAACTTCTCCAGAGCTCCACATTACACATACTGAATGGAAATCCAGGATTGTCTATAAATCCTGCTTCTTTTTTCAGCGGTGGAGTCAGACAAGTCCGTTTCCATATCCGTGTGGGAGAGATATACACTGTGCATATGCATATCCCACAGGGGCTTGTTATAGCTTGACAAAAAGTTTCTGCGTGGGGGTGTGTTAAATCAATCTACCCCAAGCCTCTTCAGAAGAATCACCACCACACCTCCTGCTGGTGTTAATACAGCTTGGATGAAAACCAGAAAATAGATCAGTGTGATCTCAGCACGACAAGGCAGCTTTTGTTCATTATTAGCCACTTTTCATTCAAATATAATAAGCTATATGTAGAGTTTTATTTTCAGATGAAATACAAAAGGGTCCATTAATGGTATTCCGGAGTAATCAGACGGTTCCATCTCTCTGCAATAATCAACTTATTTGGGAGATGGGGGTTTTAACAAGAATATTTGACGGTAAACCAGACCATGATATCATGCACATTAATAATTTTGCCAATGTCTGGCTGAACAATAATTATTTTCTTTCCAGTTCCCATCTGGATGGTTGGTAAATAATGTTCTCCTCAACTTCATGTCTAATTACCACATCGTGGATGTTTCACAGCCCCGACTTGGCCCGTTACACATGTTCTCAGTTGCGTTTAAAAGTGCGTGCGTTCATGTCTGATTGCGTGCGTGCGTGCGTGCAAGAGAGAGAGAGAGAGAGAGAGAGAGAGAGAGAGAGAGAGAGAGAGAGAGAGAGAGAGAGAGAGAGAGTGTGTACATGTTAAAGCCGTACATCGGCTTTTAGAGAGAGGGGAGAGGGGGATAATTTTTTTGTATCAAGTTCTTGTTCTTAAGTTACAGAACAAGCTGAATCTGTATTGCAAATTAAGCCCCTGCGTGGGCCCTGGCGTGCATGAATGTAACCCTTCCCTTTCCCTACAGAAAATGCAAAGCATAACTCTGCCATTTCTATAAAAAAAATAATACAATATTATTTGTTTGTACTGTATTTAACATTATCTTAAAGGGAAATACCTACAATATTTACAACATTTAAATAAGTAATTTATATAACTTTGAGTTATAACAAATAGTAAATAAGTAAATAACAAAAGGTCTGTTTAGCTTAGAACTGGAGGTCTAGAATTGGGGTCATGTGATGAGTGTCATCACGTCGTTGTACTCTTTTGGTGCATTCACACGCGCTGTGAGTTGATTTGGAGCAGCTACATGCATCATTCTGTCTTTGCAACGTCATGTCCCTGGCTTCCATTGACAATGAATGGTAGAATGCATCGTTTAATCTGCCTGTGTGAACGCAACATTTGGCTTGACCCCTACTGACTTGCCAGTCGCTAATTTTCCTTTTATCCAGCTTCCTGCATATTTTTGCTTCCATGTTCTTTTTTTAATGGGAAGGAATTGTTAATGTACTCCTCCTGATTGATTTGGAATCTGAAATGCCCATGACAGGCTGGCTGTTTGAAGTTACAATGTAGTGGTTCCAATGAAATTCAAACTGATATGCACGACATCCTTTTAAAGAAACGTGATGTCTATTCTTGTAGCCAAACATTTCAGATCACATGACCCCAAGATCTAGACCTCCAGTTCTAGGTTAAACAGAAGGGGGTACTTTTTACTAATAATTTCGCTCGGTCTCTTCAAAGTGACAGCCGTCTTTTTCAACCGTTTTTATGTGTATGCAAATCTGTGCCTGGTCTGCTGGGACAGATTACACAGATGACCATTTCTCTTACGTCATCACTGAGAGCTAGTCATACATATACACACCATGTACTCTGGTCCCAGCTCTCAACGATGACGTAATGTGTAATCTGGTCCCAGCAAACCGGGCACAGATTTGCATACACATAAAAACGGTTGAAAAAGACGGCTGTCACTTTTTGGCACCAAGTAACCACAGTATACTGCTAATCAAATTACAACTACATACTCTATATGTAGTTGTAATTTGAAATTTGTAATTTGTAAATCTGTGCCTGGTCTGCTGGGACAGATTACACAGATGACCATTTCTCTTACGTCATCACTGAGAGCTAGTCATACATATACACACCATGTACTCTGGTCCCAGCTCTCAACGATGACGTAATGTGTAATCTGGTCCCAGCAAACCGGGCACAGATTTGCATACACATAAAAACGGTTGAAAAAGACGGCTGTCACTTTTTGGCACCAAGTAACCACAGTATACTGCTAATCAAATTACAACTACATACTCTATATGTAGTTAAATTTGTAATTTGTAAATCTGTGCCTGGTCTGCTGGGACAGATTACACAGATGACCATTTCGAATAGGTAGCAAATAGTTACACCTAATGATTATATTCAAATTCATATTCAAACGTTCCTTCACAGAGATACTGAGATGTGACAGTTTACAGCGGTCAAAAGTACTTGCGCGCTCTGCTTGCGCACTAGTTGGCCATTTATGGCCTACTAGTGTGCAACAAGCAAGTATGCACTCGGCAGAGTGCAGTTCTAGTTATTATTATTTCCACGCAACAACTCAAAGTTATCTTAATTACATAGTTCAATGTTGAAAATGAGTGGTATTCCCCTTTAATCCCCAGCAACATTACAGCAATAATATTACTGTGATAGTATAACTCTTAGTTTCCATATAATTATGTGTGTGTTGCTATGTATCAAGTGTAAATATATTCTGTGTCGGCACTAATTTATCATTTGTTGTGTAATTCACAGCCAAAGGAACACCAGCATGTAATTCCTCCCCGGAGAATCACTTAATCAGGCTGCCCATGGACTGTTTTCAGCCTGGGACTGACTCCAAGCATTACAATGCTGGCCGGTGCCCCCACAACAAATGCGCTGGCTCCTTGGATTTTGATATGCGCTGCAGAGATGGCGGTGCTTTCTGCTGTGCCGTTGAAAGCATGGAAAGTCAAACCATTGACTGTGGGAGCTACAGCTTGCCCGTCCGTGTTGTGTCCAAGTGCAGCTGCCAGAAGTGTGTTGAGCCAATTGTAATGGTTCGTGGCAGAGTGGTCTCAGCTGACAATGACGAACCACTTCGTTTTGGACATATCTACATTGGTAAAGAGCGAGTAGGCACCACTGGATACCAAGGCGGTTTTACACTGAATGTTTCTCCAGAAACAGAGAGGCTGGTGGTGACTTTTGTTGATCCCACACTGAAATTCATTGACACTCCAAAAGTGTTCATCTTTGACAAGAGGGGAGGGTCCATTTACCATGATGTGAAGGTGATGAGAAAGCAGACACCAATTGATATCGATGCAGGGGAGACCAACACCATTGAATTAGGTGAAATCCAAGGGGAGGATCCCATAGGCCAGTTAGTTATCCCCCCCAATTCCTTCCACAGGGAAAACGGAGAGATCTATGAAGGAACTGTAAAAGCCAGCGTCACATTCATTGACCCCAGAAATATCACGACAGCTGCCGCAGCCCCCGGTGACCTCAACTTTGTGGATGCTGAGGGTGACATGCTCCCGCTGAGGACCTACGGCATGTTTTCTGTCGACTTCAGAGATCAAACAAACCAGGAGGTCCTTGGAGCGGGCGCCGTCCAGGTCCTCCTTGACACACAGCATATCACAATGCAAGAGCATATCCCCAAAATGAAGCTGTGGTCCTTGAACCCAGAAACAGGGGTCTGGGAGGAGGAGAGTGAATTCAGCTACACGCAGAGGACCACTGGTGGGCCTGGGAGGAGCAAACGAGAGGAGCGCACATTCCTCATAGGCAACATGGAGATCAGAGAACGTCGGTTGTTCAATTTGGACGTGCCTGAAAACCGGCGCTGCTATGTCAAAGTCCGGGCCTACATGGGTGACAAGTTCCTCCACACCGAGCAGCTGGAAGGCGTTGTGATCAGCCTGATAAACCTGGAGCCCAAGCCTGGCTACTCGTCCAATCCCAGGGCATGGGGCCGCTTTGACAGTGTGATAACTGGACCCAATGGGGCCTGTTTACCAGCGTTCTGTGATGCCCAGAGGCGTGATGCTTATACAGCTTATGTCACAGCGATGATGGGAGGGGAAGAACTTGAGGCGGCTCCTTCTACCCCTAAGATGAATCCAAATATCATCGGAGTATCCAAGCCATATCTGGATAAGTTAGACTACCAGCGCTCAGACCATGATGATCCCGCCCTGAAGAAAACAGCCTTCAGGATCAACTTGGCAAAACCCAACCCAAATAATTTGGACGAGACCAATGGGCCAATATACCCCTACCGGAGTTTAGTAGCCTGTGAAAGCGCCCCTGTTGATGCAAACCATTTCAGATTCTTCCGAGTGGAAAAGGACAAGTACGAATACAATGTCGTTCCCTTTCAGGAGACTGATCTGACGACCTGGACGGGCGACTACCTCTCCTGGTGGCCCAATCCCCAGGAGTTCAGGGCCTGCTTCATCAAGGTCAAGGTGCACGGGCAGAAGGAAGTGATGGTCAGGTCCAGGAACCTGGGAGGAACACACCGTGAGACCAAGGGCACGCTCTACGGCATCAGGGACGTACGCAGTACCCGGGACATGAGAGAGGCCAACACCTCGGCAGCCTGTGTGGAATTTAAATGCAGTGGAATGCTGTTCGACCAAGCCGAGGTGGACCGATCTCTCGTATCGGTCATCCCACAGGGAAACTGTCGCAGGATTAACACCAATAGCCTTCTACAAGAATATCTCACCAAACATCCACCGGTGGTTCAAAACAATGATTCCTTTGCATTCAATATGCTGGCACCGTTTGATCCACTGGGACATAACTATGGCATCTATACGGTCTCAGACCAGAACCCGAGGGTGGCGAAGGAGATCGCTATTGGCCGCTGCTTTGACGGCACCTCAGATGGTTTCTCCCGGGAGATGAAGTCAGACTCTGGAGTAGCGCTGACTTTCAGCTGCCCGGAAAGGAAAATCAACAGGGAAAGCCTCTTCCAGCGTCTCCAGACCAACCCAGCACAGACCCTCTCTCAGATGGCCAGGGATATGAGGGAGTCCGAGGGACTGCAGGTCCAGAGATCGTCCACCCAGGTGGTGGCCTATCCGTCCGAGCAGCAGGGCAGAGCCCAGCGACGCAGAGCCAGCTCTTCAACCAGGAAGAGAGTTGTGCGCACACAGCAGACATAGATCTGAGGTGGGTAGAATTGAATGGATGAGAGTCACTGTGTGTGTGTGTGTGTGTGTGTGTGTGTGTGTGTGTGTGTGTGTGTGTGTGTGTGTGTGTGTGTGTGTGTGTGTGTGTGTGTGTGTGTGTGTGTGTGTGTGTGTGCGTGTGTGCGTGTGTGCGTGTGTGCGTGCGTGCGACTGCGTGCGCCGCAAACCAGCAAGGCTATACTACACAGTATACTGTTTGGAGCTTTTTCCATTAAGTATCTGATTTCAGAGAGTACAAAAGAGAATGCCGAAAGGGATGCAAAATTGCAAATGCGAACAGATAGATTCTCCACAGCTATATGTTACCCCTTATCCCTAAACTTATTTGCCATGTTGCACTATTTTAAAACATTTTTAAATAGTTCAAATAGCTGATCTACAAGCTCACAACGTGTCAATGTAGATTGGCTGAACTATATTTGGGTTGGGCTTTCTTGAATGTAGCAATGATACTATGATACCGACCATATATACTGGCATGATACTGACTTGATACTGACTCTGATTATTGCATAGTGTTGACAATTACATTAGAACAATTAAGGACAACTTTTTTTTTTTTACAACAATGGTTCATTTATTAGTTTGTAATGATAATAATTAAAAGATGAGTGTTAAAAAAATTAATTTATTGCTTTCTATCGTTTTTTTAACTGAGGGGCGGGGGCATTCAGTCAATTGTCTTTTTTGCAAAAAAGCTACAAATCTGGGAAATAAATCAATTTTAATGGAGTTGGCATGTCCTGAAACTGGAAGACACAACCATCGCATTAAATCTAACTTAGTGCCTTTAATTCTGTGAGTGGACAATTCTATCATTGTTTCAAAGGTGCTGAAACTGTATGCCCATACTGTATAATATTGTCACTTGACAATAACCATTTATTTTCATTTCTAGGATTTGGGGATGGAACTGAAAAAGTCACCCATACAAACAAGCCAAGGAAGGAAAAGCCATTCTTGGTCAGTCTGTTGATGATGGATATGAACTCTGTCCTGTCGATGAAAATAATAAACTGAGATGGACAGCAATCTGAAAACCATTCAGAGCAACGGAAATTCATTGGTTGAACACATTCATTAGTACTTACTTGAAGCTTGGCAACAAATATCAGAATTAATGTGCTCCTTCTAAAAGACATGCATTACTTGCTTGTACTGTATTCATTCAGTGTTTTATTTTTTATATTTTTTTATTTAATTGGCTTTAATATGCATAGAAAAGGAAAAAAGATGAATCAATTGTTGGAAATGTGACCTTTACAATTCTGATCTTGGCATTCGATAATCAACCATGCTGACGCCCATTCTACAAATGTCTGTTCTGAAAAACGTGTTACTAGAATCAGTGGTTCTCAAAACGTGTTACTAGAATCAGTGGTTCTCAATCTTTGAAGCAAAACAAAATAGCAAACCCATGACAAATGTTTTCTCAGTCTTAATGGTTTAATGCTTGAAGAAACCAAATGTAACTAAGGCCTCACTCACTCATAAATACGTAGTGGAGTAAAAGTACAATTATTTGCCTCTGAGATGTAGTGGAGTAGAAGTAAAAGTACTGACAATTTTGACATACTTAAGTAAAGTAGAAATACCTCAAAATTGTGCCTAAGTCAATTTAAATTTACTTTCCACCACTGCCAAGCCCCAACCACTTCACCACTGGCAGACACTTTCAACTTATACAACCCTTTCAGATCAGAGGGAAGAAAAAATGGCATTGGCATTATCAGTAGATAAGTATCAGTACTTTTTTTTAATGTGGCTGAACATGTTTAAGAGAGAGACACTGGGGATGCATTTTTTCAACAACAACAAACAACCATTGTCCTACACACATTCCACATTATTTCCTCACTCAACAATCCTCAAATATATCCCTCAGTATCGCTTTCTTATGTCGAACCAGAAATGATAACTGGTTCAGAGGCTTTATTGACACCGATGTTGCTGTTTGGTGTGGGTAACTGTTATAATCTCTTGAAGTGCAATAATTTAATAACATTTTAACTTGAGAAACCTTGCAGCTCAAACCATGCAGCCATATATGTACATAAAGGGTTGGTATTAAGCAAGAAATCCTTCAGTATATGGGAGGAACTTTGTCTAGGTATTAGCAATGGAAATATTTGTAATAGGTTGGTTTTTGGGTCATTCTTTGACATTGTCCACGCCACCTACATTTTATGTACCTTTTAATATCTTGAGGCATGACTCAGTAGATTGCAGTAGAAGTAGCAAGTGGAAAGACATTCAAAGAGGACTGTTTAATTGGAGTTGCTAATCGGAAAAAACTTCACAATTTGATAATAGGTTCAGACTTGAGAGTGCCTATGGGTCTCTCTTTAGACCAATGGGGGAAACTCAAGCTGAACTAATCCAAAATCAAATGATGTGAGCCAGTGGTCCATGGAGAAAGAAGCTTTGGCTGGAAAGTAAATACCAGTCTGTTGTTAATTAGGAAATTAATTATGGACGCTCTTAACCCTTAAAATAGTTTGACCATGACTTTCATAAACAGCCAAACAAATTAATTTCCAAGATGAAGCTTTGTTTGTATACAGCTGTAAATCAGGCCCAAGTGTTGTGTGGTCAAACATTTGCAATCGCCATAGTTCACTTTAGGAATAAATATATTTTCTTCCTCCTGATTATATAAACAGAATTCCAATAATGTTAGGACTCTGGGAAATCATTCAGAAATGTTCAGGAGTGAGGACTTACGTCAGTGGCCAATCTTGAGTGAAGAGCTTCCTGTCGCAGATATAACATCCGGGCTGTGTGGAGGATGACAGTAATTTGTTACAGGTGTAGGGAGATATTAAGAAGCAATGCTGTGTGAGGTGAGGTCAATGAGGGAGACCAACAGCTGTACAGCAACTGGAGAAAATGTTAGACCAAAGAGGACTTGAAAGAAGAGGAACAAGATTATCCAGTGATGGATTCTGATCATTTGCGGGAGCTGTATGAGGAGGGGGGGGGGGGGGGGGTATATTGAACTTTGGCCCCAGAGTCGATCACTTATGGATTCCCAGGCATTGAAAGTGGTAACATATGGAGGAGTGTTGAACGCTTTGACAAGAGAATTGTTTTGTTTATGTGGAGAAGCTACATTAGAGTTTGAGGGTCAGGGTAACACTAATAGCCGGGGTTAAGTATGTAAGGCTAACATAAGAATATAACAGAGCTATCCCTTCTTTGTTTTGTGAAGAAAGTCAAAATAATTGTAATGAACCAATATGGATGGAGTTGATGATCATTTTGTAATTTGAATGAGGAAAGCAATCCTATTTAAATGTTTGTCTATTTCTCTAAGAATTAAGTGGAATAAACTGAGAATAATACAAAACAAAACATCTTATATGAGTTAAACCATATACTTCTATATGTCTAGGCCCCCTCCTTTTTCCCTCTACACCAAATATGTTCAACAAGCTTGCAACGTGTTATTTTTGCCCCAGGAAAGATCTGCCAAATATGTGTCATTTTGTGCAGATTTCCTTCCTTTTTATTTTCTTTCTGATGTTTAAATGTTTCATCTGTAATGACTGAAATTATAATAATGACTGTGTAGAGATCAAACTTGTATCCCTTAATCAAGAATAACTAATACAACAAACAACAAAACTAACCAAATTAATGGAATTGCACTGAGGTCAAATTTCACTCATGTAACATCAATTACGAAACACAAAGCACAGGGTTCTCAAATATCAGGACCCTCACCCACAAAGAATTGAAGGATTTAATTGTGCCTTTAGCATGAACAATCAGTCCTCGACTTTCCTTTAAAGTCTGACTTAAAAGAGACCATTATTCAGAAATATTTCTTGGCAGGACCACGCTAGGATCTTTCCACCATTGCCTGGACTGTAAAAAGAAAGCTGTATATTTGCAACCAGCAAATTTCCAGGGCCCATCGTGGGTGTCATGTAAATTGATTTCTGGGAATACTCCCCGTAACCCCTTATGCAACATTAGTTATTGCATGGCATTGCTGATTTCTTTGTTTCACTCTTTGAACAAAGTTGTATGTGTAAATTTGTTAGCATTTTATGAAATTTGCTATGAACGTGCAGAACACGGATTTGTAAATAAAAGTTTCGCTGTAAAGGTTTGGGGTGATCTGTCCTGATTCATTGTGTGTATTATAAAGAGTCTGCGCTGCAGGTGTATCACAGTGTTACTGAAGGTGCCATTTATGCAACCAGAAACATGTAACTACTGTATCAGAAAGAAAGGTGTACTGACAAAAGAAAATGACTTTCAGAAAAGGCTGAATTAAATCTAGGCCATATAAACAGTACCCTAGATAAGAAAATACCAACAGATAAGCCCAGCATGTGAACTAAACATGAGGTAATAGATCGCAAAGGGCTGAGATAAATGCTGGCTTAATTCCCCAATGTCTCAGGAAGCTGTGAATTCAATATAACTCCATAAACAACAAAATATTTGGAACCATCTGACTGCCAAAGATGTGAAAATCATTCCTGGACCATAGAGTCTGCTGGACACTGACGTAGATTGTTTCCACAAAAACACAATAGCTGCATCTCAATCGTGCGTGCGTGCGTGCGTACGTGCGTGTGTGTCGACTGTGTCCATTGGTGATGAATGAAAATACACACAACAGGGCCCCTGGTGTGCATATAGACATTCGCAGCCAATGGAATTATTATTGTAATAAAGGCACACCACAGGGGAAGCACAGGGGAGGAAAGCTAGAATGGTGAGCAACACTTTCACTGACATTTTTTTGGCTGGACTGAGAAAACTGAGAAAAAGACTGAGAAAATGTAGTAGGCAGAAAATGTAGTGGGTGAGTGGTCTAACAGGTGTAGAAAATGAAAACACACATATAAATTCTTTCACTTATGAAGGCCCTGGTGTCGTACTTCTGGTTTACCGGAACGGGGTTCAACTCCCTGCAGTGCCCTGCTCAATGTGTTGTATTTACCGGAAAAAGTGTTGCGGAGGATGAGAAACATTAGCAAATTGCAGAGTGTTGCGGAGGATGAGAAACATTAGCAAATTGCGGAGTGTTGCGGAGGATGGGATTTGCGGAGTGTTGCGGAGGATGAGAAATATTAGATTTTTTTTTTTTAATGGCGGAGTGTTGCGGAAAAATTGCGGAGTATTGCGGAGGAATTGCGGAGTATTGTGGAGGAATTGCGGAGTGTTGCGGAAAAACGATGGGTTATAGCCCATGTTTTTTGAAATTTTGAAAAAAAAAGTTATCCTCGTTTCTCATCATTTTGGACCATGGGCTAATAGCCCATATTGTACGGCATACTATAGCGCGCCGTTTTTCATCATTTTTGAGGATTTGAAAAAAATGACGAAATGACAAAAACGATGGGTTATAGCCCATGTTTTTTGATATTTTGAAAAAAAAGTTATCCTCGTTTCTCATAATTTTGGACCATGGGCTATAGCCCATATCGTACGGCATACTATAGCGCGCCGTTTTTCATCATTTTTGAGGATTTGAAAAAAATGACGAAATGTCAAAAACGATGGGTTATAGCCCATGTTTTTTGAAATTTTGAAAAAAAAAATTAGCCTCGTTTCTCATCATTTTGGACCGTGGGCTATAGCCCATATCGTACGGCATACTATAGCGCGCCGTTTTTCATCATTTTTGAGGATTTGAAAAAAATGACGAAATGACAAAAACGATGGGTTATAGCCCATGTTTTTTGAAATTTCGGAAAGAAAAGTTATCCTCGTTTCTCATCATTTTGGACCATGGGCTATAGCCCATATCGTACGGCATACTATAGCGCGCCGTTTTTCATCATTTTTGAGGATTTGAAAAAAAATGACGAAATGACAAAAACGATGGGTTATAGCCCATGTTTTTTGAAATTTTGAAAAAAAAAGTTAGCCTCGTTTCTCATCATTTTGGACCGTGGGCTATAGCCCATATCGTACGGCATACTATAGCGCGCCGTTTTTCATCATTTTTGAGGATTTGAAAAAAATGACGAAATGACAAAAACGATGGGTTATAGCCCATGTTTTTTGAAATTTTGAAAAAAAAAGTTAGCCTCGTTTCTCATCATTTTGGACCGTGGGCTATAGCCCATATCGTACGGCATACTATAGCGCGCCGTTTTTCATCATTTTTGAGGATTTGAAAAAAATGACGAAATGACAAAAACGATGGGTTATAGCCCATGTTTTTTGAAATTTTGAAAAAATAAGTTAGCCTCGTTTCTCATCATTTTGGACGGTGGGCTATAGCCCATATCGTACGGCATACTATAGCGCGCCGTTTTTCATCATTTTTGAGGATTTGAAAAAAATGACGAAATGACAAAAACGATGGGTTATAGCCCATGTTTTTTGAAATTTTGAAAAAAAAAGTTAGCCTCGTTTCTCATCATTTTGGACCGTGGGCTATAGCCCATATCGTACGGCATACTATAGCGCGCCGTTTTTCATCATTTTTGAGGATTTGAAAAAAATGACGAAATGACAAAAACGATGGGTTATAGCCCATGTTTTTTGAAATTTCGAAAAAAAAAGTTATCCTCGTTTCTCATCATTTTGGACCATGGGCTATAGCCCATATCGTACGGCATACTATAGCGCGCCGTTTTTCATCATTTTTGAGGATTTGAAAAAAAGGACGAAATGACAAAAACGATGGGTTATAGCCCATGTTTTTTGAAATTTTGAAAAAAAAAGTTAGCCTCGTTTCTCATCATTTTGGACCGTGGGCTATAGCCCATATCGTACGGCATACTATAGCGCGCCGTTTTTCATCATTTTTGAGGATTTGAAAAAAATGACGAAATGACAAAAACGATGGGTTATAGCCCATGTTTTTTGAAATTTTGGAAAAAAAAGTTAGCCTCGTTTCTCATCATTTTGGACCGTGGGCTATAGCCCATATCGTACGGCATACTATAGCGCGCCGTTTTTCATCATTTTTGAGGATTTGAAAAAAATGACGAAATGACAAAAACGATGGGTTATAGCCCATGTTTTTTGAAATTTCGGAAAAAAAAGTTATCCTCGTTTCTCATCATTTTGGACCATGGGCTATAGCCCATATCGTACGGCATACTATAGCGCGCCGTTTTTCATCATTTTTGAGGATTTGAAAAAAATGACGAAATGACAAAAACGATGGGTTATAGCCCATGTTTTTTGAAATTTTGGAAAAAAAAGTTAGCCTCGTTTCTCATCATTTTGGACCGTGGGCTATAGCCCATATCGTACGGCATACTATAGCGCGCCGTTTTTCATCATTTTTGAGGATTTGAAAAAAATGACGAAATGACAAAAACGATGGGTTATAGCCCATGTTTTTTGAAATTTCGAAAAAAAAAGTTATCCTCGTTTCTCATCATTTTGGACCATGGGCTATAGCCCATATCGTACGGCATACTATAGCGCGCCGTTTTTCATCATTTTTGAGGATTTGAAAAAAATGACGAAATGACAAAAACGATGGGTTATAGCCCATGTTTTTTGAAATTTTGAAAAAAAAAGTTAGCCTCGTTTCTCATCATTTTGGACCGTGGGCTATAGCCCATATCGTACGGCATACTATAGCGCGCCGTTTTTCATCATTTTTGAGGATTTGAAAAAAATGACGAAATGACAAAAACGATGGGTTATAGCCCATGTTTTTTGAAATTTTGAAAAAATAAGTTAGCCTCGTTTCTCATCATTTTGGACGGTGGGCTATAGCCCATATCGTACGGCATACTATAGCGCGCCGTTTTTCATCATTTTTGAGGATTTGAAAAAAATGACGAAATGACAAAAACGATGGGTTATAGCCCATGTTTTTTTAAATTTTGAAAAAAAAAGTTAGCCTCGTTTCTCATCATTTTGGACCGTGGGCTATAGCCCATATCGTACGGCATACTATAGCGCGCCGTTTTTCATCATTTTTGAGGATTTGAAAAAAATGACGAAATGACAAAAACGATGGGTTATAGCCCATGTTTTTTGAAATTTTGAAAAAAAAAGTTAGCCTCGTTTCTCATCATTTTGGACCGTGGGCTATAGCCCATATCGTACGGCATACTATAGCGCGCCATTTTTCATCATTTTTGAGGATTTGAAAAAAATGACGAAATGACAAAAACGATGGGTTATAGCCCATGTTTTTTGAAATTTTGGAAAAAAAAGTTAGCCTCGTTTCTCATCATTTTGGACCGTGGGCTATAGCCCATATCGTACGGCATACTATAGCGCGCCGTTTTTCATCATTTTTGAGGATTTGAAAAAAATGACGAAATGACAAAAACGATGGGTTATAGCCCATGTTTTTTGAAATTTCGAAAAAAAAAGTTATCCTCGTTTCTCATCATTTTGGACCATGGGCTATAGCCCATATCGTACGGCATACTATAGCGCGCCGTTTTTCATCATTTTTGAGGATTTAAAAAAAATGACGAAATGACAAAAACGATGGGTTATAGCCCATGTTTTTTGAAATTTTGAAAAAAAAAGTTAGCCTCGTTTCTCATCATTTTGGACCGTGGGCTATAGCCCATATCGTACGGCATACTATAGCGCGCCGTTTTTCATCATTTTTGAGGATTTGAAAAAAATGACGAAATGACAAAAACGATGGGTTATAGCATATGTTTTTTGAAATTTCGAAAAAATAAGTTATCCTCGTTTCTCATCATTTTGGACCATGGGCTATAGCCCATATCGTACGGCATACTATAGCGCGCCGTTTTTCATCATTTTTGAGGATTTGAAAAAAATGACGAAATGACAAAAACGATGGGTTATAGCCCATGTTTTTTGAAATTTTGAAAAAAAAAGTTAGCCTCGTTTCTCATCATTTTGGACCGTGGGCTATAGCCCATATCGTACGGCATACTATAGCGCGCCGTTTTTCATCATTTTTGAGGATTTGAAAAAAATGACGAAATGACAAAAACGATGGGTTATAGCCCATGTTTTTTGAAATTTTGGAAAAAAAAGTTAGCCTCGTTTCTCATCATTTTGGACCGTGGGCTATAGCCCATATCGTACGGCATACTATAGCGCGCCGTTTTTCATCATTTTTGAGGATTTGAAAAAAATGACGAAATGACAAAAACGATGGGTTATAGCCCATGTTTTTTGAAATTTCGAAAAAAAAAGTTATCCTCGTTTCTCATCATTTTGGACCATGGGCTATAGCCCATATCGTACGGCATACTATAGCGCGCCGTTTTTCATCATTTTTGAGGATTTGAAAAAAATGACGAAATGACAAAAACGATGGGTTATAGCCCATGTTTTTTGAAATTTTGGAAAAAAAAGTTAGCCTCGTTTCTCATCATTTTGGACCGTGGGCTATAGCCCATATCGTACGGCATACTATAGCGCGCCGTTTTTCATCATTTTTGAGGATTTGAAAAAAATGACGAAATGACAAAAACGATGGGTTATAGCCCATGTTTTTTGAAATTTCGAAAAAAAAAGTTATCCTCGTTTCTCATCATTTTGGACCATGGGCTATAGCCCATATCGTACGGCATACTATAGCGCGCCGTTTTTCATCATTTTTGAGGATTTGAAAAAAATGACGAAATGACAAAAACGATGGGTTATAGCCCATGTTTTTTGAAATTTTGAAAAAAAAAGTTAGCCTCGTTTCTCATCATTTTGGACCGTGGGCTATAGCCCATATCGTACGGCATACTATAGCGCGCCGTTTTTCATCATTTTTGAGGATTTGAAAAAAATGACGAAATGACAAAAACGATGGGTTATAGCCCATGTTTTTTGAAATTTTGAAAAAAAAAGTTAGCCTCGTTTCTCATCATTTTGGACCGTGGGCTATAGCCCATATCGTACGGCATACTATAGCGCGCCGTTTTTCATCATTTTTGAGGATTTGAAAAAAATGACGAAATGACAAAAACGATGGGTTATAGCCCATGTTTTTTGAAATTTTGAAAAAATAAGTTAGCCTCGTTTCTCATCATTTTGGACGGTGGGCTATAGCCCATATCGTACGGCATACTATAGCGCGCCGTTTTTCATCATTTTTGAGGATTTGAAAAAAATGACGAAATGACAAAAACGATGGGTTATAGCCCATGTTTTTTTAAATTTTGAAAAAAAAAGTTAGCCTCGTTTCTCATCATTTTGGACCGTGGGCTATAGCCCATATCGTACGGCATACTATAGCGCGCCGTTTTTCATCATTTTTGAGGATTTGAAAAAAATGACGAAATGACAAAAACGATGGGTTATAGCCCATGTTTTTTGAAATTTTGAAAAAAAAAGTTAGCCTCGTTTCTCATCATTTTGGACCGTGGGCTATAGCCCATATCGTACGGCATACTATAGCGCGCCATTTTTCATCATTTTTGAGGATTTGAAAAAAATGACGAAATGACAAAAACGATGGGTTATAGCCCATGTTTTTTGAAATTTTGGAAAAAAAAGTTAGCCTCGTTTCTCATCATTTTGGACCGTGGGCTATAGCCCATATCGTACGGCATACTATAGCGCGCCGTTTTTCATCATTTTTGAGGATTTGAAAAAAATGACGAAATGACAAAAATGATGGGTTATAGCCCATGTTTTTTGAAATTTCGAAAAAAAAAGTTATCCTCGTTTCTCATCATTTTGGACCATGGGCTATAGCCCATATCGTACGGCATACTATAGCGCGCCGTTTTTTTATCATTTTTGAGGATTTAAAAAAAATGACGAAATGACAAAAACGATGGGTTATAGCCCATGTTTTTTGAAATTTTGAAAAAAAAAGTTAGCCTCGTTTCTCATCATTTTGGACCGTGGGCTATAGCCCATATCGTACGGCATACTATAGCGCGCCGTTTTTCATCATTTTTGAGGATTTGAAAAAAATGACGAAATGACAAAAACGATGGGTTATAGCATATGTTTTTTGAAATTTCGAAAAAAAAAGTTATCCTCGTTTCTCATCATTTTGGACCATGGGCTATAGCCCATATCGTACGGCATACTATAGCGCGCCGTTTTTCATCATTTTTGAGGATTTGAAAAAAATGACGAAATGACAAAAACGATGGGTTATAGCCCATGTTTTTTGAAATTTTGAAAAAATAAGTTAGCCTCGTTTCTCATCATTTTGGACGGTGGGCTATAGCCCATATCGTACGGCATACTATAGCGCGCCGTTTTTCATCATTTTTGAGGATTTGAAAAAAATGACGAAATGACAAAAACGATGGGTTATAGCCCATGTTTTTTGAAATTTTGAAAAAAAAAGTTAGCCTCGTTTCTCATCATTTTGGACCGTGGGCTATAGCCCATATCGTACGGCATACTATAGCGCGCCGTTTTTCATCATTTTTGAGGATTTGAAAAAAATGACGAAATGACAAAAACGATGGGTTATAGCCCATGTTTTTTGAAATTTCGAAAAAAAAAGTTATCCTCGTTTCTCATCATTTTGGACCATGGGCTATAGCCCATATCGTACGGCATACTATAGCGCGCCGTTTTTCATCATTTTTGAGGATTTGAAAAAAAGGACGAAATGACAAAAACGATGGGTTATAGCCCATGTTTTTTGAAATTTTGAAAAAAAAAGTTAGCCTCGTTTCTCATCATTTTGGACCGTGGGCTATAGCCCATATCGTACGGCATACTATAGCGCGCCGTTTTTCATCATTTTTGAGGATTTGAAAAAAATGACGAAATGACAAAAACGATGGGTTATAGCCCATGTTTTTTGAAATTTTGGAAAAAAAAGTTAGCCTCGTTTCTCATCATTTTGGACCGTGGGCTATAGCCCATATCGTACGGCATACTATAGCGCGCCGTTTTTCATCATTTTTGAGGATTTGAAAAAAATGACGAAATGACAAAAACGATGGGTTATAGCCCATGTTTTTTGAAATTTCGAAAAAAAAAGTTATCCTCGTTTCTCATCATTTTGGACCATGGGCTATAGCCCATATCGTACGGCATACTATAGCGCGCCGTTTTTTTATCATTTTTGAGGATTTAAAAAAAATGACGAAATGACAAAAACGATGGGTTATAGCCCATGTTTTTTGAAATTTTGAAAAAAAAAGTTAGCCTCGTTTCTCATCATTTTGGACCGTGGGCTATAGCCCATATCGTACGGCATACTATAGCGCGCCGTTTTTCATCATTTTTGAGGATTTGAAAAAAATGACGAAATGACAAAAACGATGGGTTATAGCATATGTTTTTTGAAATTTCGAAAAAAAAAGTTATCCTCGTTTCTCATCATTTTGGACCATGGGCTATAGCCCATATCGTACGGCATACTATAGCGCGCCGTTTTTCATCATTTTTGAGGATTTGAAAAAAATGACGAAATGACAAAAACGATGGGTTATAGCCCATGTTTTTTGAAATTTCGAAAAAAAAAGTTATCCTCGTTTCTCATCATTTTGGACCATGGGCTATAGCCCATATCGTACGGCATACTATAGCGCGCCGTTTTTTTATCATTTTTGAGGATTTAAAAAAAATGACGAAATGACAAAAACGATGGGTTATAGCCCATGTTTTTTGAAATTTTGAAAAAAAAAGTTAGCCTCGTTTCTCATCATTTTGGACCGTGGGCTATAGCCCATATCGTACGGCATACTATAGCGCGCCGTTTTTCATCATTTTTGAGGATTTGAAAAAAATGACGAAATGACAAAAACGATGGGTTATAGCATATGTTTTTTGAAATTTCGAAAAAAAAAGTTATCCTCGTTTCTCATCATTTTGGACCATGGGCTATAGCCCATATCGTACGGCATACTATAGCGCGCCGTTTTTCATAATTTTTGAGGATTTGAAAAAAATGACGAAATGACAAAAACGATGGGTTATAGCCCATGTTTTTTGAAATTTTGAAAAAATAAGTTAGCCTCGTTTCTCATCATTTTGGACCGTGGGCTATAGCCCATATCGTACGGCATACTATAGCGCGCCGTTTTTCATCATTTTTGAGGATTTGAAAAAAATGACGAAATGACAAAAACGATGGGTTATAGCCCATGTTTTTTGAAATTTTGAAAAAAAAAGTTAGCCTCGTTTCTCATCATTTTGGACCGTGGGCTATAGCCCATATCGTACGGCATACTATAGCGCGCCGTTTTTCATCATTTTTGAGGATTTGAAAAAAATGACGAAATGACAAAAACGATGGGTTATAGCCCATGTTTTTTGAAATTTCGAAAAAAAAAGTTATCCTCGTTTCTCATCATTTTGGACCATGGGCTATAGCCCATATCGTACGGCATACTATAGCGCGCCGTTTTTCATCATTTTTGAGGATTTGAAAAAAAGGACGAAATGACAAAAACGATGGGTTATAGCCCATGTTTTTTGAAATTTTGAAAAAAAAAGTTAGCCTCGTTTCTCATCATTTTGGACCGTGGGCTATAGCCCATATCGTACGGCATACTATAGCGCGCCGTTTTTCATCATTTTTGAGGATTTGAAAAAAATGACGAAATGACAAAAACGATGGGTTATAGCCCATGTTTTTTGAAATTTTGGAAAAAAAAGTTAGCCTCGTTTCTCATCATTTTGGACCGTGGGCTATAGCCCATATCGTACGGCATACTATAGCGCGCCGTTTTTCATCATTTTTGAGGATTTGAAAAAAATGACGAAATGACAAAAACGATGGGTTATAGCCCATGTTTTTTGAAATTTCGAAAAAAAAAGTTATCCTCGTTTCTCATCATTTTGGACCATGGGCTATAGCCCATATCGTACGGCATACTATAGCGCGCCGTTTTTCATCATTTTTGAGGATTTGAAAAAAATGACGAAATGACAAAAACGATGGGTTATAGCCCATGTTTTTTGAAATATTGGAAAAAAAAGTTAGCCTCGTTTCTCATCATTTTGGACCGTGGGCTATAGCCCATATCGTACGGCATACTATAGCGCGCCGTTTTTCATCATTTTTGAGGATTTGAAAAAAATGACGAAATGACAAAAACGATGGGTTATAGCCCATGTTTTTTGAAA
Organism: Protomyctophum bolini; assembly: GCF_963924005.1. Classification (NCBI taxonomy): domain Eukaryota; kingdom Metazoa; phylum Chordata; class Actinopteri; order Myctophiformes; family Myctophidae; genus Protomyctophum; species Protomyctophum bolini. Next base: position 29,872,417 of record NC_137869.1, on the reverse strand, counting down.
TTTCGAAAAAAAAAGTTATCCTCGTTTCTCATCATTTTGGACCATGGGCTATAGCCCATATCGTACTGCATACTATAGCGCGCCGTTTTTCATCATTTTTGAGGATTTGAAAAAAATGACGAAATGACAAAAACGATGGGTTATAGCCCATGTTTTTTGAAATTTTGAAAAAAAAAGTTAGCCTCGTTTCTCATCATTTTGGACCGTGGGCTATAGCCCATATCGTACGGCATACTATAGCGCGCCGTTTTTCATCATTTTTGAGGATTTGAAAAAAATGACGAAATGACAAAAACGATGGGTTATAGCCCATGTTTTTTGAAATTTTGAAAAAAAAAGTTAGCCTCGTTTCTCATCATTTTGGACCGTGGGCTATAGCCCATATCGTACGGCATACTATAGCGCGCCGTTTTTCATCATTTTTGAGGATTTGAAAAAAATGACGAAATGACAAAAACGATGGGTTATAGCCCATGTTTTTTGAAATTTTGAAAAAATAAGTTAGCCTCGTTTCTCATCATTTTGGACGGTGGGCTATAGCCCATATCGTACGGCATACTATAGCGCGCCGTTTTTCATCATTTTTGAGGATTTGAAAAAAATGACGAAATGACAAAAACGATGGGTTATAGCCCATGTTTTTTTAAATTTTGAAAAAAAAAGTTAGCCTCGTTTCTCATCATTTTGGACCGTGGGCTATAGCCCATATCGTACGGCATACTATAGCGCGCCGTTTTTCATCATTTTTGAGGATTTGAAAAAAATGACGAAATGACAAAAACGATGGGTTATAGCCCATGTTTTTTGAAATTTTGAAAAAAAAAGTTAGCCTCGTTTCTCATCATTTTGGACCGTGGGCTATAGCCCATATCGTACGGCATACTATAGCGCGCCATTTTTCATCATTTTTGAGGATTTGAAAAAAATGACGAAATGACAAAAACGATGGGTTATAGCCCATGTTTTTTGAAATTTTGGAAAAAAAAGTTAGCCTCGTTTCTCATCATTTTGGACCGTGGGCTATAGCCCATATCGTACGGCATACTATAGCGCGCCGTTTTTCATCATTTTTGAGGATTTGAAAAAAATGACGAAATGACAAAAACGATGGGTTATAGCCCATGTTTTTTGAAATTTCGAAAAAAAAAGTTATCCTCGTTTCTCATCATTTTGGACCATGGGCTATAGCCCATATCGTACGGCATACTATAGCGCGCCGTTTTTCATCATTTTTGAGGATTTAAAAAAAATGACGAAATGACAAAAACGATGGGTTATAGCCCATGTTTTTTGAAATTTTGAAAAAAAAAGTTAGCCTCGTTTCTCATCATTTTGGACCGTGGGCTATAGCCCATATCGTACGGCATACTATAGCGCGCCGTTTTTCATCATTTTTGAGGATTTGAAAAAAATGACGAAATGACAAAAACGATGGGTTATAGCATATGTTTTTTGAAATTTCGAAAAAATAAGTTATCCTCGTTTCTCATCATTTTGGACCATGGGCTATAGCCCATATCGTACGGCATACTATAGCGCGCCGTTTTTCATCATTTTTGAGGATTTGAAAAAAATGACGAAATGACAAAAACGATGGGTTATAGCCCATGTTTTTTGAAATTTTGAAAAAAAAAGTTAGCCTCGTTTCTCATCATTTTGGACCGTGGGCTATAGCCCATATCGTACGGCATACTATAGCGCGCCGTTTTTCATCATTTTTGAGGATTTGAAAAAAATGACGAAATGACAAAAACGATGGGTTATAGCCCATGTTTTTTGAAATTTTGGAAAAAAAAGTTAGCCTCGTTTCTCATCATTTTGGACCGTGGGCTATAGCCCATATCGTACGGCATACTATAGCGCGCCGTTTTTCATCATTTTTGAGGATTTGAAAAAAATGACGAAATGACAAAAACGATGGGTTATAGCCCATGTTTTTTGAAATTTCGAAAAAAAAAGTTATCCTCGTTTCTCATCATTTTGGACCATGGGCTATAGCCCATATCGTACGGCATACTATAGCGCGCCGTTTTTCATCATTTTTGAGGATTTGAAAAAAATGACGAAATGACAAAAACGATGGGTTATAGCCCATGTTTTTTGAAATTTTGGAAAAAAAAGTTAGCCTCGTTTCTCATCATTTTGGACCGTGGGCTATAGCCCATATCGTACGGCATACTATAGCGCGCCGTTTTTCATCATTTTTGAGGATTTGAAAAAAATGACGAAATGACAAAAACGATGGGTTATAGCCCATGTTTTTTGAAATTTTGAAAAAAAAAGTTAGCCTCGTTTCTCATCATTTTGGACCGTGGGCTATAGCCCATATCGTACGGCATACTATAGCGCGCCATTTTTCATCATTTTTGAGGATTTGAAAAAAATGACGAAATGACAAAAACGATGGGTTATAGCCCATGTTTTTTGAAATTTTGGAAAAAAAAGTTAGCCTCGTTTCTCATCATTTTGGACCGTGGGCTATAGCCCATATCGTACGGCATACTATAGCGCGCCGTTTTTCATCATTTTTGAGGATTTGAAAAAAATGACGAAATGACAAAAACGATGGGTTATAGCCCATGTTTTTTGAAATTTCGAAAAAAAAAGTTATCCTCGTTTCTCATCATTTTGGACCATGGGCTATAGCCCATATCGTACGGCATACTATAGCGCGCCGTTTTTCATCATTTTTGAGGATTTAAAAAAAATGACGAAATGACAAAAACGATGGGTTATAGCCCATGTTTTTTGAAATTTTGAAAAAAAAAGTTAGCCTCGTTTCTCATCATTTTGGACCGTGGGCTATAGCCCATATCGTACGGCATACTATAGCGCGCCGTTTTTCATCATTTTTGAGGATTTGAAAAAAATGACGAAATGACAAAAACGATGGGTTATAGCATATGTTTTTTGAAATTTCGAAAAAATAAGTTATCCTCGTTTCTCATCATTTTGGACCATGGGCTATAGCCCATATCGTACGGCATACTATAGCGCGCCGTTTTTCATCATTTTTGAGGATTTGAAAAAAATGACGAAATGACAAAAACGATGGGTTATAGCCCATGTTTTTTGAAATTTTGAAAAAAAAAGTTAGCCTCGTTTCTCATCATTTTGGACCGTGGGCTATAGCCCATATCGTACGGCATACTATAGCGCGCCGTTTTTCATCATTTTTGAGGATTTGAAAAAAATGACGAAATGACAAAAACGATGGGTTATAGCCCATGTTTTTTGAAATTTTGGAAAAAAAAGTTAGCCTCGTTTCTCATCATTTTGGACCGTGGGCTATAGCCCATATCGTACGGCATACTATAGCGCGCCGTTTTTCATCATTTTTGAGGATTTGAAAAAAATGACGAAATGACAAAAACGATGGGTTATAGCCCATGTTTTTTGAAATTTCGAAAAAAAAAGTTATCCTCGTTTCTCATCATTTTGGACCATGGGCTATAGCCCATATCGTACGGCATACTATAGCGCGCCGTTTTTCATCATTTTTGAGGATTTGAAAAAAATGACGAAATGACAAAAACGATGGGTTATAGCCCATGTTTTTTGAAATTTTGGAAAAAAAAGTTAGCCTCGTTTCTCATCATTTTGGACCGTGGGCTATAGCCCATATCGTACGGCATACTATAGCGCGCCGTTTTTCATCATTTTTGAGGATTTGAAAAAAATGACGAAATGACAAAAACGATGGGTTATAGCCCATGTTTTTTGAAATTTCGAAAAAAAAAGTTATCCTCGTTTCTCATCATTTTGGACCATGGGCTATAGCCCATATCGTACGGCATACTATAGCGCGCCGTTTTTCATCATTTTTGAGGATTTGAAAAAAATGACGAAATGACAAAAACGATGGGTTATAGCCCATGTTTTTTGAAATTTTGAAAAAAAAAGTTAGCCTCGTTTCTCATCATTTTGGACCGTGGGCTATAGCCCATATCGTACGGCATACTATAGCGCGCCGTTTTTCATCATTTTTGAGGATTTGAAAAAAATGACGAAATGACAAAAACGATGGGTTATAGCCCATGTTTTTTGAAATTTTGAAAAAAAAAGTTAGCCTCGTTTCTCATCATTTTGGACCGTGGGCTATAGCCCATATCGTACGGCATACTATAGCGCGCCGTTTTTCATCATTTTTGAGGATTTGAAAAAAATGACGAAATGACAAAAACGATGGGTTATAGCCCATGTTTTTTGAAATTTTGAAAAAATAAGTTAGCCTCGTTTCTCATCATTTTGGACGGTGGGCTATAGCCCATATCGTACGGCATACTATAGCGCGCCGTTTTTCATCATTTTTGAGGATTTGAAAAAAATGACGAAATGACAAAAACGATGGGTTATAGCCCATGTTTTTTTAAATTTTGAAAAAAAAAGTTAGCCTCGTTTCTCATCATTTTGGACCGTGGGCTATAGCCCATATCGTACGGCATACTATAGCGCGCCGTTTTTCATCATTTTTGAGGATTTGAAAAAAATGACGAAATGACAAAAACGATGGGTTATAGCCCATGTTTTTTGAAATTTTGAAAAAAAAAGTTAGCCTCGTTTCTCATCATTTTGGACCGTGGGCTATAGCCCATATCGTACGGCATACTATAGCGCGCCATTTTTCATCATTTTTGAGGATTTGAAAAAAATGACGAAATGACAAAAACGATGGGTTATAGCCCATGTTTTTTGAAATTTTGGAAAAAAAAGTTAGCCTCGTTTCTCATCATTTTGGACCGTGGGCTATAGCCCATATCGTACGGCATACTATAGCGCGCCGTTTTTCATCATTTTTGAGGATTTGAAAAAAATGACGAAATGACAAAAATGATGGGTTATAGCCCATGTTTTTTGAAATTTCGAAAAAAAAAGTTATCCTCGTTTCTCATCATTTTGGACCATGGGCTATAGCCCATATCGTACGGCATACTATAGCGCGCCGTTTTTTATCATTTTTGAGGATTTAAAAAAAATGACGAAATGACAAAAACGATGGGTTATAGCCCATGTTTTTTGAAATTTTGAAAAAAAAAGTTAGCCTCGTTTCTCATCATTTTGGACCGTGGGCTATAGCCCATATCGTACGGCATACTATAGCGCGCCGTTTTTCATCATTTTTGAGGATTTGAAAAAAATGACGAAATGACAAAAACGATGGGTTATAGCATATGTTTTTTGAAATTTCGAAAAAAAAAGTTATCCTCGTTTCTCATCATTTTGGACCATGGGCTATAGCCCATATCGTACGGCATACTATAGCGCGCCGTTTTTCATCATTTTTGAGGATTTGAAAAAAATGACGAAATGACAAAAACGATGGGTTATAGCCCATGTTTTTTGAAATTTTGAAAAAAAAAGTTAGCCTCGTTTCTCATCATTTTGGACCGTGGGCTATAGCCCATATCGTACGGCATACTATAGCGCGCCGTTTTTCATCATTTTTGAGGATTTGAAAAAAATGACGAAATGACAAAAACGATGGGTTATAGCCCATGTTTTTTGAAATTTTGGAAAAAAAAGTTAGCCTCGTTTCTCATCATTTTGGACCGTGGGCTATAGCCCATATCGTACGGCATACTATAGCGCGCCGTTTTTCATCATTTTTGAGGATTTGAAAAAAATGACGAAATGACAAAAACGATGGGTTATAGCCCATGTTTTTTGAAATTAAAAAAAAAAAAGTTAGCCTCGTTTCTCATCATTTTGGACCGTGGGCTATAGCCCATATCGTACGGCATACTATAGCGCGCCGTTTTTCATCATTTTTGAGGATTTTAAAAAAATGACGAAATGACAAAAACGATGGGTTATAGCCCATGTTTTTTTAAATTTTGAAAAAAAAAGTTAGCCTCGTTTCTCATCATTTTGGACCGTGGGCTATAGCCCATATCGTACGGCATACTATAGCGCGCCGTTTTTCATCATTTTTGAGGATTTGAAAAAAATGACGAAATGACAAAAACGATGGGTTATAGCATATGTTTTTTGAAATTTCGAAAAAAAAAGTTATCCTCGTTTCTCATCATTTTGGACCATGGGCTATAGCCCATATCGTACGGCATACTATAGCGCGCCGTTTTTCATAATTTTTGAGGATTTGAAAAAAATGACGAAATGACAAAAACGATGGGTTATAGCCCATGTTTTTTGAAATTTTGGAAAAAAAAGTTAGCCTCGTTTCTCATCATTTTGGACCGTGGGCTATAGCCCATATCGTACGGCATACTATAGCGCGCCGTTTTTCATCATTTTTGAGGATTTGAAAAAAATGACGAAATGACAAAAACGATGGGTTATAGCCCATGTTTTTTGAAATTTTGGAAAAAAAAGTTAGCCTCGTTTCTCATCATTTTGGACCGTGGGCTATAGCCCATATCGTACGGCATACTATAGCGCGCCGTTTTTCATCATTTTTGAGGATTTGAAAAAAATGACGAAATGACAAAAACGATGGGTTATAGCCCATGTTTTTTTAAATAAAAAAAAAAAAGTTAGCCTCGTTTCTCATCATTTTGGACCGTGGGCTATAGCCCATATCGTACGGCATACTATAGCGCGCCGTTTTTCATCATTTTTGAGGATTTGAAAAAAATGACGAAATGGCAAAAACGATGGGTTATAGCCCATGTTTTTTTTAATTTTGAAAAAAAAAGTTAGCCTCGTTTCTCATCATTTTGGACCGTGGGCTATAGCCCCTATCGTACGGCATACTATAGCGCGCCGTTTTTCATCATTTTTGAGGATTTGAAAAAAATGACGAAATGACAAAAACGATGGGTTATAGCCCATGTTTTTTGAAATTTTGGAAAAAAAAGTTAGCCTCGTTTCTCATCATTTTGGACCGTGGGCTATAGCCCATATCGTACGGCATACTATAGCGCGCCGTTTTTCATCATTTTTGAGGATTTGAAAAAAATGACGAAATGACAAAAATGATGGGTTATAGCCCATGTTTTTTGAAATTTCGGAAAAAAAAGTTATCCTCGTTTCTCATCATTTTGGACCATGGGCTATAGCCCATATCGTACGGCATACTATAGCGCGCCGTTTTTCATCATTTTTGAGGATTTGAAAAAAATGACGAAATGACAAAAACGATGGGTTATAGCCCATGTTTTTTGAAATTTCGAAAAAAAAAGTTATCCTCGTTTCTCATCATTTTGGACCATGGGCTATAGCCCATATCGTACGGCATACTATAGCGCGCCGTTTTTCATCATTTTTGAGGATTTGAAAAAAATGACGAAATGACAAAAACGATGGGTTATAGCCCATGTTTTTTGAAATTTTGAAAAAATAAGTTAGCCTCGTTTCTCATCATTTTGGACGGTGGGCTATAGCCCATATCGTACGGCATACTATAGCGCGCCGTTTTTCATCATTTTTGAGGATTTGAAAAAAATGACGAAATGACAAAAACGATGGGTTATAGCCCATGTTTTTTGAAATTTTGAAAAAAAAAGTTAGCCTCGTTTCTCATCATTTTGGACCGTGGGCTATAGCCCATATCGTACGGCATACTATAGCGCGCCGTTTTTCATCATTTTTGAGGATTTGAAAAAAATGACGAAATGACAAAAACGATGGGTTATAGCCCATGTTTTTTGAAATTTCGAAAAAAAAAGTTATCCTCGTTTCTCATCATTTTGGACCATGGGCTATAGCCCATATCGTACGGCATACTATAGCGCGCCGTTTTTCATCATTTTTGAGGATTTGAAAAAAAGGACGAAATGACAAAAACGATGGGTTATAGCCCATGTTTTTTGAAATTTTGAAAAAAAAAGTTAGCCTCGTTTCTCATCATTTTGGACCGTGGGCTATAGCCCATATCGTACGGCATACTATAGCGCGCCGTTTTTCATCATTTTTGAGGATTTGAAAAAAATGACGAAATGACAAAAACGATGGGTTATAGCCCATGTTTTTTGAAATTTTGGAAAAAAAAGTTAGCCTCGTTTCTCATCATTTTGGACCGTGGGCTATAGCCCATATCGTACGGCATACTATAGCGCGCCGTTTTTCATCATTTTTGAGGATTTGAAAAAAATGACGAAATGACAAAAACGATGGGTTATAGCCCATGTTTTTTGAAATTTCGAAAAAAAAAGTTATCCTCGTTTCTCATCATTTTGGACCATGGGCTATAGCCCATATCGTACGGCATACTATAGCGCGCCGTTTTTCATCATTTTTGAGGATTTGAAAAAAATGACGAAATGACAAAAACGATGGGTTATAGCCCATGTTTTTTGAAATTTTGGAAAAAAAAGTTAGCCTCGTTTCTCATCATTTTGGACCGTGGGCTATAGCCCATATCGTACGGCATACTATAGCGCGCCGTTTTTCATCATTTTTGAGGATTTGAAAAAAATGACGAAATGACAAAAACGATGGGTTATAGCCCATGTTTTTTGAAATTTCGAAAAAAAAAGTTATCCTCGTTTCTCATCATTTTGGACCATGGGCTATAGCCCATATCGTACGGCATACTATAGTGCGCCGTTTTTCATCATTTTTGAGGATTTGAAAAAAATGACGAAATGACAAAAACGATGGGTTATAGCCCATGTTTTTTTAAATTAAAAAAAAAAAAGTTAGCCTCGTTTCTCATCATTTTGGACCGTGGGCTATAGCCCATATCGTACGGCATACTATAGCGCGCCGTTTTTCATCATTTTTGAGGATTTGAAAAAAATGACGAAATGGCAAAAACGATGGGTTATAGCCCATGTTTTTTTTAATTTTGAAAAAAAAAGTTAGCCTCGTTTCTCATCATTTTGGACCGTGGGCTATAGCCCCTATCGTACGGCATACTATAGCGCGCCGTTTTTCATCATTTTTGAGGATTTGAAAAAAATGACGAAATGACAAAAACGATGGGTTATAGCCCATGTTTTTTGAAATTTTGGAAAAAAAAGTTAGCCTCGTTTCTCATCATTTTGGACCGTGGGCTATAGCCCATATCGTACGGCATACTATAGCGCGCCGTTTTTCATCATTTTTGAGGATTTGAAAAAAATGACGAAATGACAAAAATGATGGGTTATAGCCCATGTTTTTTGAAATTTCGGAAAAAAAAGTTATCCTCGTTTCTCATCATTTTGGACCATGGGCTATAGCCCATATCGTACGGCATACTATAGCGCGCCGTTTTTCATCATTTTTGAGGATTTGAAAAAAATGACGAAATGACAAAAACGATGGGTTATAGCCCATGTTTTTTGAAATTTTGAAAAAAAAAGTTAGCCTCGTTTCTCATCATTTTGGACCATGGGCTATAGCCCATATCGTACGGCATACTATAGCGCGCCGTTTTTCATCATTTTTGAGGATTTGAAAAAAATGACGAAATGACAAAAACGATGGGTTATAGCCCATGTTTTTTGAAATTTCGGAAAAAAAAGTTATCCTCGTTTCTCATCATTTTGGACCATGGGCTATAGCCCATATCGTACGGCATACTATAGCGCGCCGTTTTTCATCATTTTTGAGGATTTGAAAAAAATGACGAAATGACAAAAACGATGGGTTATAGCCCATGTTTTTTGAAATTTTGAAAAAATAAGTTAGCCTCGTTTCTCATCATTTTGGACGGTGGGCTATAGCCCATATCGTACGGCATACTATAGCGCGCCGTTTTTCATCATTTTTGAGGATTTGAAAAAAATGACGAAATGACAAAAACGATGGGTTATAGCCCATGTTTTTTGAAATTTTGAAAAAAAAAGTTAGCCTCGTTTCTCATCATTTTGGACCGTGGGCTATAGCCCATATCGTACGGCATACTATAGCGCGCCGTTTTTCATCATTTTTGAGGATTTGAAAAAAATGACGAAATGACAAAAACGATGGGTTATAGCCCATGTTTTTTGAAATTTCGAAAAAAAAAGTTATCCTCGTTTCTCATCATTTTGGACCATGGGCTATAGCCCATATCGTACGGCATACTATAGCGCGCCGTTTTTCATCATTTTTGAGGATTTGAAAAAAAGGACGAAATGACAAAAACGATGGGTTATAGCCCATGTTTTTTGAAATTTTGAAAAAAAAAGTTAGCCTCGTTTCTCATCATTTTGGACCGTGGGCTATAGCCCATATCGTACGGCATACTATAGCGCGCCGTTTTTCATCATTTTTGAGGATTTGAAAAAAATGACGAAATGACAAAAACGATGGGTTATAGCCCATGTTTTTTGAAATTTTGGAAAAAAAAGTTAGCCTCGTTTCTCATCATTTTGGACCGTGGGCTATAGCCCATATCGTACGGCATACTATAGCGCGCCGTTTTTCATCATTTTTGAGGATTTGAAAAAAATGACGAAATGACAAAAACGATGGGTTATAGCCCATGTTTTTTGAAATTTCGAAAAAAAAAGTTATCCTCGTTTCTCATCATTTTGGACCATGGGCTATAGCCCATATCGTACGGCATACTATAGCGCGCCGTTTTTCATCATTTTTGAGGATTTGAAAAAAATGACGAAATGACAAAAACGATGGGTTATAGCCCATGTTTTTTGAAATTTTGGAAAAAAAAGTTAGCCTCGTTTCTCATCATTTTGGACCGTGGGCTATAGCCCATATCGTACGGCATACTATAGCGCGCCGTTTTTCATCATTTTTGAGGATTTGAAAAAAATGACGAAATGACAAAAACGATGGGTTATAGCCCATGTTTTTTGAAATTTCGAAAAAAAAAGTTATCCTCGTTTCTCATCATTTTGGACCATGGGCTATAGCCCATATCGTACGGCATACTATAGCGCGCCGTTTTTCATCATTTTTGAGGATTTGAAAAAAATGACGAAATGACAAAAACGATGGGTTATAGCCCATGTTTTTTGAAATTTTGAAAAAAAAAGTTAGCCTCGTTTCTCATCATTTTGGACCGTGGGCTATAGCCCATATCGTACGGCATACTATAGCGCGCCGTTTTTCATCATTTTTGAGGATTTGAAAAAAATGACGAAATGACAAAAACGATGGGTTATAGCCCATGTTTTTTGAAATTTTGAAAAAAAAAGTTAGCCTCGTTTCTCATCATTTTGGACCGTGGGCTATAGCCCATATCGTACGGCATACTATAGCGCGCCGTTTTTCATCATTTTTGAGGATTTGAAAAAAATGACGAAATGACAAAAACGATGGGTTATAGCCCATGTTTTTTGAAATTTTGAAAAAATAAGTTAGCCTCGTTTCTCATCATTTTGGACGGTGGGCTATAGCCCATATCGTACGGCATACTATAGCGCGCCGTTTTTCATCATTTTTGAGGATTTGAAAAAAATGACGAAATGACAAAAACGATGGGTTATAGCCCATGTTTTTTTAAATTTTGAAAAAAAAAGTTAGCCTCGTTTCTCATCATTTTGGACCGTGGGCTATAGCCCATATCGTACGGCATACTATAGCGCGCCGTTTTTCATCATTTTTGAGGATTTGAAAAAAATGACGAAATGACAAAAACGATGGGTTATAGCCCATGTTTTTTGAAATTTTGAAAAAAAAAGTTAGCCTCGTTTCTCATCATTTTGGACCGTGGGCTATAGCCCATATCGTACGGCATACTATAGCGCGCCATTTTTCATCATTTTTGAGGATTTGAAAAAAATGACGAAATGACAAAAACGATGGGTTATAGCCCATGTTTTTTGAAATTTTGGAAAAAAAAGTTAGCCTCGTTTCTCATCATTTTGGACCGTGGGCTATAGCCCATATCGTACGGCATACTATAGCGCGCCGTTTTTCATCATTTTTGAGGATTTGAAAAAAATGACGAAATGACAAAAACGATGGGTTATAGCCCATGTTTTTTGAAATTTCGAAAAAAAAAGTTATCCTCGTTTCTCATCATTTTGGACCATGGGCTATAGCCCATATCGTACGGCATACTATAGCGCGCCGTTTTTCATCATTTTTGAGGATTTGAAAAAAATGACGAAATGACAAAAACGATGGGTTATAGCCCATGTTTTTTGAAATTTCGAAAAAAAAAGTTATCCTCGTTTCTCATCATTTTGGACCATGGGCTATAGCCCATATCGTACGGCATACTATAGCGCGCCGTTTTTCATCATTTTTGAGGATTTGAAAAAAATGACGAAATGACAAAAACGATGGGTTATAGCCCATGTTTTTTGAAATTTTGAAAAAATAAGTTAGCCTCGTTTCTCATCATTTTGGACGGTGGGCTATAGCCCATATCGTACGGCATACTATAGCGCGCCGTTTTTCATCATTTTTGAGGATTTGAAAAAAATGACGAAATGACAAAAACGATGGGTTATAGCCCATGTTTTTTGAAATTTTGAAAAAAAAAGTTAGCCTCGTTTCTCATCATTTTGGACCGTGGGCTATAGCCCATATCGTACGGCATACTATAGCGCGCCGTTTTTCATCATTTTTGAGGATTTGAAAAAAATGACGAAATGACAAAAACGATGGGTTATAGCCCATGTTTTTTGAAATTTCGAAAAAAAAAGTTATCCTCGTTTCTCATCATTTTGGACCATGGGCTATAGCCCATATCGTACGGCATACTATAGCGCGCCGTTTTTCATCATTTTTGAGGATTTGAAAAAAGGACGAAATGACAAAAACGATGGGTTATAGCCCATGTTTTTTGAAATTTTGAAAAAAAAAGTTAGCCTCGTTTCTCATCATTTTGGACCGTGGGCTATAGCCCATATCGTACGGCATACTATAGCGCGCCGTTTTTCATCATTTTTGAGGATTTGAAAAAAATGACGAAATGACAAAAACAATGGGTTATAGCCCATGTTTTTTGAAATTTTGGAAAAAAAAGTTAGCCTCGTTTCTCATCATTTTGGACCGTGGGCTATAGCCCATATCGTACGGCATACTATAGCGCGCCGTTTTTCATCATTTTTGAGGATTTGAAAAAAATGACGAAATGACAAAAACGATGGGTTATAGCCCATGTTTTTTGAAATTTCGAAAAAAAAAGTTATCCTCGTTTCTCATCATTTTGGACCATGGGCTATAGCCCATATCGTACGGCATACTATAGCGCGCCGTTTTTCATCATTTTTGAGGATTTGAAAAAAAGGACGAAATGACAAAAACGATGGGTTATAGCCCATGTTTTTTGAAATTTTGAAAAAAAAAGTTAGCCTCGTTTCTCATCATTTTGGACCGTGGGCTATAGCCCATATCGTACGGCATACTATAGCGCGCCGTTTTTCATCATTTTTGAGGATTTGAAAAAAATGACGAAATGACAAAAACGATGGGTTATAGCCCATGTTTTTTGAAATTTTGGAAAAAAAAGTTAGCCTCGTTTCTCATCATTTTGGACCGTGGGCTATAGCCCATATCGTACGGCATACTATAGCGCGCCGTTTTTCATCATTTTTGAGGATTTGAAAAAAATGACGAAATGACAAAAACGATGGGTTATAGCCCATGTTTTTTGAAATTTCGAAAAAAAAAGTTATCCTCGTTTCTCATCATTTTGGACCATGGGCTATAGCCCATATCGTACGGCATACTATAGCGCGCCGTTTTTCATCATTTTTGAGGATTTGAAAAAAATGACGAAATGACAAAAACGATGGGTTATAGCCCATGTTTTTTGAAATTTTGGAAAAAAAAGTTAGCCTCGTTTCTCATCATTTTGGACCGTGGGCTATAGCCCATATCGTACGGCATACTATAGCGCGCCGTTTTTCATAATTTTTGAGGATTTGAAAAAAATGACGAAATGACAAAAACGATGGGTTATAGCCCATGTTTTTTGAAATTTCGAAAAAAAAAGTTATCCTCGTTTCTCATCATTTTGGACCATGGGCTATAGCCCATATCGTACGGCATACTATAGCGCGCCGTTTTTCATCATTTTTGAGGATTTGAAAAAAAGGACGAAATGACAAAAACGATGGGTTATAGCCCATGTTTTTTGAAATTTTGAAAAAAAAAGTTAGCCTCGTTTCTCATCATTTTGGACCGTGGGCTATAGCCCATATCGTACGGCATACTATAGCGCGCCGTTTTTCATCATTTTTGAGGATTTGAAAAAAATGACGAAATGACAAAAACGATGGGTTATAGCCCATGTTTTTTGAAATTTTGGAAAAAAAAGTTAGCCTCGTTTCTCATCATTTTGGACCGTGGGCTATAGCCCATATCGTACGGCATACTATAGCGCGCCGTTTTTCATCATTTTTGAGGATTTGAAAAAAATGACGAAATGACAAAAACGATGGGTTATAGCCCATGTTTTTTGAAATTTCGAAAAAAAAAGTTATCCTCGTTTCTCATCATTTTGGACCATGGGCTATAGCCCATATCGTACGGCATACTATAGCGCGCCGTTTTTCATCATTTTTGAGGATTTGAAAAAAATGACGAAATGACAAAAACGATGGGTTATAGCCCATGTTTTTTGAAATTTTGGAAAAAAAAGTTAGCCTCGTTTCTCATCATTTTGGACCGTGGGCTATAGCCCATATCGTACGGCATACTATAGCGCGCCGTTTTTCATAATTTTTGAGGATTTGAAAAAAATGACGAAATGACAAAAACGATGGGTTATAGCCCATGTTTTTTGAAATTTCGGAAAAAAAAGTTATCCTCGTTTCTCATCATTTTGGACCATGGGCTATAGCCCATATCGTACGGCATACTATAGCGCGCCGTTTTTCATCATTTTTGAGGATTTGAAAAAAATGACGAAATGACAAAAACGATGGGTTATAGCCCATGTTTTTTAGCCTCGTTTCTCATCATTTTTAGCCTCGTTTTTTAGCCTCGTTTCTCATCATTTTGGACCGTGAGCTTTAGCCCATATCGTACGGCATACTATAGCGCGTCGTTTTTCATCATTTTTGAGGATTTGAAAAAAATTACGAAATGACAAAAACGATGGGTTATAGCCAATGTTTTTGAAATTTTGAAAAAAAAAGTTAGCCTCGTTTCTCATCATTTTGGACCGTGGGCTATAGCCCATATCGTACGGCATACTATAGCGCGCCGTTTTTCATCATTTTTGAGGATTTGAAAAAAATGACGAAATGACAAAAACGATGGGTTATAGCCCATGTTTTTTGATATTTTGAAAAAAAAAGTTAGCCTCGTTTCTCATCATTTTGGACCGTGGGCTATAGCCCATATCGTACGGCATACTATAGCGCGCCGTTTTTCATCATTTTTGAGGATTTGAAAAAAAGGACGAAATGACAAAAACGATGGGTTATAGCCCATGTTTTTTGAAATTTTGAAAAAAAAAGTTAGCCTCGTTTCTCATCATTTTGGACCGTGGGCTATAGCCCATATCGTACGGCATACTATAGCGCGCCGTTTTTCATCATTTTTGAGGATTTGAAAAAAATGACGAAATGACAAAAACGATGGGTTATAGCCCATGTTTTTTGAAATTTTGGAAAAAAAAGTTAGCCTCATTTCTCATCATTTTGGACCGTGGGCTATAGCCCATATCGTACGGCATACTATAGCGCGCCGTTTTTCATCATTTTTGAGGATTTGAAAAAAATGACGAAATGACAAAAACGATGGGTTATAGCCCATGTTTTTTGAAATTTCGAAAAAAAAAGTTATCCTCGTTTCTCATCATTTTGGACCATGGGCTATAGCCCATATCGTACGGCATACTATAGCGCGCCGTTTTTCATCATTTTTGAGGATTTGAAAAAAAGGACGAAATGACAAAAACGATGGGTTATAGCCCATGTTTTTTGAAATTTTGAAAAAAAAAGTTAGCCTCGTTTCTCATCATTTTGGACCGTGGGCTATAGCCCATATCGTACGGCATACTATAGCGCGCCGTTTTTCATCATTTTTGAGGATTTGAAAAAAATGACGAAATGACAAAAACGATGGGTTATAGCCCATGTTTTTTGAAATTTTGGAAAAAAAAGTTAGCCTCGTTTCTCATCATTTTGGACCGTGGGCTATAGCCCATATCGTACGGCATACTATAGCGCGCCGTTTTTCATCATTTTTGAGGATTTGAAAAAAATGACGAAATGACAAAAACGATGGGTTATAGCCCATGTTTTTTGAAATTTCGAAAAAAAAAGTTATCCTCGTTTCTCATCATTTTGGACCATGGGCTATAGCCCATATCGTACGGCATACTATAGCGCGCCGTTTTTCATCATTTTTGAGGATTTGAAAAAAATGACGAAATGACAAAAACGATGGGTTATAGCCCATGTTTTTTGAAATTTTGGAAAAAAAAGTTAGCCTCGTTTCTCATCATTTTGGACCGTGGGCTATAGCCCATATCGTACGGCATACTATAGCGCGCCGTTTTTCATAATTTTTGAGGATTTGAAAAAAATGACGAAATGACAAAAACGATGGGTTATAGCCCATGTTTTTTGAAATTTCGGAAAAAAAAGTTATCCTCGTTTCTCATCATTTTGGACCATGGGCTATAGCCCATATCGTACGGCATACTATAGCGCGCCGTTTTTCATCATTTTTGAGGATTTGAAAAAAATGACGAAATGACAAAAACGATGGGTTATAGCCCATGTTTTTTAGCCTCGTTTCTCATCATTTTTAGCCTCGTTTTTTAGCCTCGTTTCTCATCATTTTGGACCGTGAGCTTTAGCCCATATCGTACGGCATACTATAGCGCGTCGTTTTTCATCATTTTTGAGGATTTGAAAAAAATTACGAAATGACAAAAACGATGGGTTATAGCCAATGTTTTTGAAATTTTGAAAAAAAAAGTTAGCCTCGTTTCTCATCATTTTGGACCGTGGGCTATAGCCCATATCGTACGGCATACTATAGCGCGCCGTTTTTCATCATTTTTGAGGATTTGAAAAAAATGACGAAATGACAAAAACGATGGGTTATAGCCCATGTTTTTTGATATTTTGAAAAAAAAAGTTAGCCTCGTTTCTCATCATTTTGGACCGTGGGCTATAGCCCATATCGTACGGCATACTATAGCGCGCCGTTTTTCATCATTTTTGAGGATTTGAAAAAAATGACGAAATGACAAAAACGATGGGTTATAGCCCATGTTTTTTGAAATTTTGAAAAAAAAAGTTAGCCTCGTTTCTCATCATTTTGGACCGTGGGCTATAGCCCATATCGTACGGCATACTATAGCGCGCCGTTTTTCATCATTTTTGAGGATTTGAAAAAAATGACGAAATGACAAAAACGATGGGTTATAGCCCATGTTTTTTGAAATTTTGGAAAAAAAAGTTAGCCTCATTTCTCATCATTTTGGACCGTGGGCTATAGCCCATATCGTACGGCATACTATAGCGCGCCGTTTTTCATCATTTTTGAGGATTTGAAAAAAATGACGAAATGACAAAAACGATGGGTTATAGCCCATGTTTTTTTTTATTTTGAAAAAAAAAGTTAGCCTCGTTTCTCATCATTTTGGACCCATAGCCATATCGTACGGCATACTATAGCGCGCCGTTTTTCATCATTTTGAGGATTTGAAAAAAATTACGAAATGACAAAAACGATGGGTTATAGCCCATGTTTTTTGAAATTTTGAAAAAAAAAGTTAGCCTCGTTTCTCATCATTTTGGACCGTGGGCTATAGCCCATATCGTACGGCATACTATAGCGCGCCGTTTTTCATCATTTTTGAGGATTTGAAAAAAATGACGAAATGACAAAAACGATGGGTTATAGCCCATGTTTTTTGAAATTTTGAAAAAAAAAGTTAGCCTCGTTTCTCATCATTTTGGACCGTGGGCTATAGCCCATATCGTACGGAATACTATAGCGCGCCGTTTTTCATCATTTTTGAGGATTTGAAAAAAATGACGAAATGACAAAAACGATGGGTTATAGCCCATGTTTTTTGAAATTTCGAAAAAAAAAGTTATCCTCGTTTCTCATCATTTTGGACCATGGGCTATAGCCCATATCGTACGGCATACTATAGCGCGCCGTTTTTCATCATTTTTGAGGATTTGAAAAAAATGACGAAATGACAAAAACGATGGGTTATAGCCCATGTTTTTTGAAATTTTGAAAAAAAAAGTTAGCCTCGTTTCTCATCATTTTGGACCGTGGGCTATAGCCCATATCGTACGGCATACTATAGCGCGCCGTTTTTCATCATTTTTGAGGATTTGAAAAAAATGACGAAATGACAAAAACGATGGGTTATAGCCCATGTTTTTTGAAATTTTGGAAAAAAAAGTTAGCCTCGTTTCTCATCATTTTGGACCGTGGGCTATAGCCCATATCGTACGGCATACTATAGCGCGCCGTTTTTCATCATTTTTGAGGATTTGAAAAAAATGACGAAATGACAAAAACGATGGGTTATAGCCCATGTTTTTTGAAATTTCGAAAAAAAAAGTTATCCTCGTTTCTCATCATTTTGGACCATGGGCTATAGCCCATATCGTACGGCATACTATAGCGCGCCGTTTTTCATCATTTTTGAGGATTTGAAAAAAATGACGAAATGACAAAAACGATGGGTTATAGCCCATGTTTTTTGAAATTTTGGAAAAAAAAGTTAGCCTCGTTTCTCATCATTTTGGACCGTGGGCTATAGCCCATATCGTACGGCATACTATAGCGCGCCGTTTTTCATCATTTTTGAGGATTTGAAAAAAATGACGAAATGACAAAAACGATGGGTTATAGCCCATGTTTTTTGAAATTTCGAAAAAAAAAGTTATCCTCGTTTCTCATCATTTTGGACCATGGGCTATAGCCCATATCGTACGGCATACTATAGCGCGCCGTTTTTCATCATTTTTGAGGATTTGAAAAAAATGACGAAATGACAAAAACGATGGGTTATAGCCCATGTTTTTTGAAATTTTGAAAAAAAAAGTTAGCCTCGTTTCTCATCATTTTGGACCGTGGGCTATAGCCCATATCGTACGGCATACTATAGCGCGCCGTTTTTCATCATTTTTGAGGATTTGAAAAAAATGACGAAATGACAAAAACGATGGGTTATAGCCCATGTTTTTTGAAATTTTGAAAAAAAAAGTTAGCCTCGTTTCTCATCATTTTGGACCGTGGGCTATAGCCCATATCGTACGGCATACTATAGCGCGCCGTTTTTCATCATTTTTGAGGATTTGAAAAAAATGACGAAATGACAAAAACGATGGGTTATAGCCCATGTTTTTTGAAATTTTGAAAAAATAAGTTAGCCTCGTTTCTCATCATTTTGGACGGTGGGCTATAGCCCATATCGTACGGCATACTATAGCGCGCCGTTTTTCATCATTTTTGAGGATTTGAAAAAAATGACGAAATGACAAAAACGATGGGTTATAGCCCATGTTTTTTTAAATTTTGAAAAAAAAAGTTAGCCTCGTTTCTCATCATTTTGGACCGTGGGCTATAGCCCATATCGTACGGCATACTATAGCGCGCCGTTTTTCATCATTTTTGAGGATTTGAAAAAAATGACGAAATGACAAAAACGATGGGTTATAGCCCATGTTTTTTGAAATTTTGAAAAAAAAAGTTAGCCTCGTTTCTCATCATTTTGGACCGTGGGCTATAGCCCATATCGTACGGCATACTATAGCGCGCCATTTTTCATCATTTTTGAGGATTTGAAAAAAATGATGAAATGACAAAAACGATGGGTTATAGCCCATGTTTTTTGAAATTTTGGAAAAAAAAGTTAGCCTCGTTTCTCATCATTTTGGACCGTGGGCTATAGCCCATATCGTACGGCATACTATAGCGCGCCGTTTTTCATCATTTTTGAGGATTTGAAAAAAATGACGAAATGACAAAAACGATGGGTTATAGCCCATGTTTTTTGAAATTTCGAAAAAAAAAGTTATCCTCGTTTCTCATCATTTTGGACCATGGGCTATAGCCCATATCGTACGGCATACTATAGCGCGCCGTTTTTCATCATTTTTGAGGATTTGAAAAAAATGACGAAATGACAAAAACGATGGGTTATAGCCCATGTTTTTTGAAATTTCGAAAAAAAAAGTTATCCTCGTTTCTCATCATTTTGGACCATGGGCTATAGCCCATATCGTACGGCATACTATAGCGCGCCGTTTTTCATCATTTTTGAGGATTTGAAAAAAATGACGAAATGACAAAAACGATGGGTTATAGCCCATGTTTTTTGAAATTTTGAAAAAATAAGTTAGCCTCGTTTCTCATCATTTTGGACGGTGGGCTATAGCCCATATCGTACGGCATACTATAGCGCGCCGTTTTTCATCATTTTTGAGGATTTGAAAAAAATGACGAAATGACAAAAACGATGGGTTATAGCCCATGTTTTTTGAAATTTTGAAAAAAAAAGTTAGCCTCGTTTCTCATCATTTTGGACCGTGGGCTATAGCCCATATCGTACGGCATACTATAGCGCGCCGTTTTTCATCATTTTTGAGGATTTGAAAAAAATGACGAAATGACAAAAACGATGGGTTATAGCCCATGTTTTTTGAAATTTCGAAAAAAAAAGTTATCCTCGTTTCTCATCATTTTGGACCATGGGCTATAGCCCATATCGTACGGCATACTATAGCGCGCCGTTTTTCATCATTTTTGAGGATTTGAAAAAAAGGACGAAATGACAAAAACGATGGGTTATAGCCCATGTTTTTTGAAATTTTGAAAAAAAAAGTTAGCCTCGTTTCTCATCATTTTGGACCGTGGGCTATAGCCCATATCGTACGGCATACTATAGCGCGCCGTTTTTCATCATTTTTGAGGATTTGAAAAAAATGACGAAATGACAAAAACGATGGGTTATAGCCCATGTTTTTTGAAATTTTGGAAAAAAAAGTTAGCCTCGTTTCTCATCATTTTGGACCGTGGGCTATAGCCCATATCGTACGGCATACTATAGCGCGCCGTTTTTCATCATTTTTGAGGATTTGAAAAAAATGACGAAATGACAAAAACGATGGGTTATAGCCCATGTTTTTTGAAATTTCGAAAAAAAAAGTTATCCTCGTTTCTCATCATTTTGGACCATGGGCTATAGCCCATATCGTACGGCATACTATAGCGCGCCGTTTTTCATCATTTTTGAGGATTTGAAAAAAATGACGAAATGACAAAAACGATGGGTTATAGCCCATGTTTTTTGAAATTTTGGAAAAAAAAGTTAGCCTCGTTTCTCATCATTTTGGACCGTGGGCTATAGCCCATATCGTACGGCATACTATAGCGCGCCGTTTTTCATAATTTTTGAGGATTTGAAAAAAATGACGAAATGACAAAAACGATGGGTTATAGCCCATGTTTTTTGAAATTTCGGAAAAAAAAGTTATCCTCGTTTCTCATCATTTTGGACCATGGGCTATAGCCCATATCGTACGGCATACTATAGCGCGCCGTTTTTCATCATTTTTGAGGATTTGAAAAAAATGACGAAATGACAAAAACGATGGGTTATAGCCCATGTTTTTTAGCCTCGTTTCTCATCATTTTTAGCCTCGTTTTTTAGCCTCGTTTCTCATCATTTTGGACCGTGAGCTTTAGCCCATATCGTACGGCATACTATAGCGCGTCGTTTTTCATCATTTTTGAGGATTTGAAAAAAATTACGAAATGACAAAAACGATGGGTTATAGCCAATGTTTTTGAAATTTTGAAAAAAAAAGTTAGCCTCGTTTCTCATCATTTTGGACCGTGGGCTATAGCCCATATCGTACGGCATACTATAGCGCGCCGTTTTTCATCATTTTTGAGGATTTGAAAAAAATGACGAAATGACAAAAACGATGGGTTATAGCCCATGTTTTTTGATATTTTGAAAAAAAAAGTTAGCCTCGTTTCTCATCATTTTGGACCGTGGGCTATAGCCCATATCGTACGGCATACTATAGCGCGCCGTTTTTCATCATTTTTGAGGATTTGAAAAAAATGACGAAATGACAAAAACGATGGGTTATAGCCCATGTTTTTTGAAATTTTGAAAAAAAAAGTTAGCCTCGTTTCTCATCATTTTGGACCGTGGGCTATAGCCCATATCGTACGGCATACTATAGCGCGCCGTTTTTCATCATTTTTGAGGATTTGAAAAAAATGACGAAATGACAAAAACGATGGGTTATAGCCCATGTTTTTTGAAATTTTGGAAAAAAAAGTTAGCCTCATTTCTCATCATTTTGGACCGTGGGCTATAGCCCATATCGTACGGCATACTATAGCGCGCCGTTTTTCATCATTTTTGAGGATTTGAAAAAAATGACGAAATGACAAAAACGATGGGTTATAGCCCATGTTTTTTTTTATTTTGAAAAAAAAAGTTAGCCTCGTTTCTCATCATTTTGGACCCATAGCCATATCGTACGGCATACTATAGCGCGCCGTTTTTCATCATTTTTGAGGATTTGAAAAAAATTACGAAATGACAAAAACGATGGGTTATAGCCCATGTTTTTTGAAATTTTGAAAAAAAAAGTTAGCCTCGTTTCTCATCATTTTGGACCGTGGGCTATAGCCCATATCGTACGGCATACTATAGCGCGCCGTTTTTCATCATTTTTGAGGATTTGAAAAAAATGACGAAATGACAAAAACGATGGGTTATAGCCCATGTTTTTTGAAATTTTGAAAAAAAAAGTTAGCCTCGTTTCTCATCATTTTGGACCGTGGGCTATAGCCCATATCGTACGGCATACTATAGCGCGCCGTTTTTCATCATTTTTGAGGATTTGAAAAAAATGACGAAATGACAAAAACGATGGGTTATAGCCCATGTTTTTTTAAATTTTGAAAAAAAAAGTTAGCCTCGTTTCTCATCATTTTGGACCGTGGGCTATAGCCCATATCGTACGGCATACTATAGCGCGCCGTTTTTCATCATTTTTGAGGATTTGAAAAAAATGACGAAATGACAAAAACGATGGGTTATAGCCCATGTTTTTTGAAATTTTGAAAAAAAAAGTTAGCCTCGTTTCTCATCATTTTGGACCGTGGGCTATAGCCCATATCGTACGGCATACTATAGCGCGCCATTTTTCATCATTTTTGAGGATTTGAAAAAAATGATGAAATGACAAAAACGATGGGTTATAGCCCATGTTTTTTGAAATTTTGGAAAAAAAAGTTAGCCTCGTTTCTCATCATTTTGGACCGTGGGCTATAGCCCATATCGTACGGCATACTATAGCGCGCCGTTTTTCATCATTTTTGAGGATTTGAAAAAAATGACGAAATGACAAAAACGATGGGTTATAGCCCATGTTTTTTGAAATTTCGAAAAAAAAAGTTATCCTCGTTTCTCATCATTTTGGACCATGGGCTATAGCCCATATCGTACGGCATACTATAGCGCGCCGTTTTTCATCATTTTTGAGGATTTGAAAAAAATGACGAAATGACAAAAACGATGGGTTATAGCCCATGTTTTTTGAAATTTCGAAAAAAAAAGTTATCCTCGTTTCTCATCATTTTGGACCATGGGCTATAGCCCATATCGTACGGCATACTATAGCGCGCCGTTTTTCATCATTTTTGAGGATTTGAAAAAAATGACGAAATGACAAAAACGATGGGTTATAGCCCATGTTTTTTGAAATTTTGAAAAAATAAGTTAGCCTCGTTTCTCATCATTTTGGACGGTGGGCTATAGCCCATATCGTACGGCATACTATAGCGCGCCGTTTTTCATCATTTTTGAGGATTTGAAAAAAATGACGAAATGACAAAAACGATGGGTTATAGCCCATGTTTTTTGAAATTTTGAAAAAAAAAGTTAGCCTCGTTTCTCATCATTTTGGACCGTGGGCTATAGCCCATATCGTACGGCATACTATAGCGCGCCGTTTTTCATCATTTTTGAGGATTTGAAAAAAATGACGAAATGACAAAAACGATGGGTTATAGCCCATGTTTTTTGAAATTTCGAAAAAAAAAGTTATCCTCGTTTCTCATCATTTTGGACCATGGGCTATAGCCCATATCGTACGGCATACTATAGCGCGCCGTTTTTCATCATTTTTGAGGATTTGAAAAAAAGGACGAAATGACAAAAACGATGGGTTATAGCCCATGTTTTTTGAAATTTTGAAAAAAAAAGTTAGCCTCGTTTCTCATCATTTTGGACCGTGGGCTATAGCCCATATCGTACGGCATACTATAGCGCGCCGTTTTTCATCATTTTTGAGGATTTGAAAAAAATGACGAAATGACAAAAACGATGGGTTATAGCCCATGTTTTTTGAAATTTTGGAAAAAAAAGTTAGCCTCGTTTCTCATCATTTTGGACCGTGGGCTATAGCCCATATCGTACGGCATACTATAGCGCGCCGTTTTTCATCATTTTTGAGGATTTGAAAAAAATGACGAAATGACAAAAACGATGGGTTATAGCCCATGTTTTTTGAAATTTCGAAAAAAAAAGTTATCCTCGTTTCTCATCATTTTGGACCATGGGCTATAGCCCATATCGTACGGCATACTATAGCGCGCCGTTTTTCATCATTTTTGAGGATTTGAAAAAAATGACGAAATGACAAAAACGATGGGTTATAGCCCATGTTTTTTGAAATTTTGGAAAAAAAAGTTAGCCTCGTTTCTCATCATTTTGGACCGTGGGCTATAGCCCATATCGTACGGCATACTATAGCGCGCCGTTTTTCATAATTTTTGAGGATTTGAAAAAAATGACGAAATGACAAAAACGATGGGTTATAGCCCATGTTTTTTGAAATTTCGGAAAAAAAAGTTATCCTCGTTTCTCATCATTTTGGACCATGGGCTATAGCCCATATCGTACGGCATACTATAGCGCGCCGTTTTTCATCATTTTTGAGGATTTGAAAAAAATGACGAAATGACAAAAACGATGGGTTATAGCCCATGTTTTTTAGCCTCGTTTCTCATCATTTTTAGCCTCGTTTTTTAGCCTCGTTTCTCATCATTTTGGACCGTGAGCTTTAGCCCATATCGTACGGCATACTATAGCGCGTCGTTTTTCATCATTTTTGAGGATTTGAAAAAAATTACGAAATGACAAAAACGATGGGTTATAGCCAATGTTTTTGAAATTTTGAAAAAAAAAGTTAGCCTCGTTTCTCATCATTTTGGACCGTGGGCTATAGCCCATATCGTACGGCATACTATAGCGCGCCGTTTTTCATCATTTTTGAGGATTTGAAAAAAATGACGAAATGACAAAAACGATGGGTTATAGCCCATGTTTTTTGATATTTTGAAAAAAAAAGTTAGCCTCGTTTCTCATCATTTTGGACCGTGGGCTATAGCCCATATCGTACGGCATACTATAGCGCGCCGTTTTTCATCATTTTTGAGGATTTGAAAAAAATGACGAAATGACAAAAACGATGGGTTATAGCCCATGTTTTTTGAAATTTTGAAAAAAAAAGTTAGCCTCGTTTCTCATCATTTTGGACCGTGGGCTATAGCCCATATCGTACGGCATACTATAGCGCGCCGTTTTTCATCATTTTTGAGGATTTGAAAAAAATGACGAAATGACAAAAACGATGGGTTATAGCCCATGTTTTTTGAAATTTTGGAAAAAAAAGTTAGCCTCATTTCTCATCATTTTGGACCGTGGGCTATAGCCCATATCGTACGGCATACTATAGCGCGCCGTTTTTCATCATTTTTGAGGATTTGAAAAAAATGACGAAATGACAAAAACGATGGGTTATAGCCCATGTTTTTTTTTATTTTGAAAAAAAAAGTTAGCCTCGTTTCTCATCATTTTGGACCCATAGCCATATCGTACGGCATACTATAGCGCGCCGTTTTTCATCATTTTTGAGGATTTGAAAAAAATTACGAAATGACAAAAACGATGGGTTATAGCCCATGTTTTTTGAAATTTTGAAAAAAAAAGTTAGCCTCGTTTCTCATCATTTTGGACCGTGGGCTATAGCCCATATCGTACGGCATACTATAGCGCGCCGTTTTTCATCATTTTTGAGGATTTGAAAAAAATGACGAAATGACAAAAACGATGGGTTATAGCCCATGTTTTTTGAAATTTTGAAAAAAAAAGTTAGCCTCGTTTCTCATCATTTTGGACCGTGGGCTATAGCCCATATCGTACGGAATACTATAGCGCGCCGTTTTTCATCATTTTTGAGGATTTGAAAAAAATGACGAAATGACAAAAACGATGGGTTATAGCCCATGTTTTTTGAAATTTCGAAAAAAAAAGTTATCCTCGTTTCTCATCATTTTGGACCATGGGCTATAGCCCATATCGTACGGCATACTATAGCGCGCCGTTTTTCATCATTTTTGAGGATTTGAAAAAAATGACGAAATGACAAAAACGATGGGTTATAGCCCATGTTTTTTGAAATTTTGAAAAAAAAAGTTAGCCTCGTTTCTCATCATTTTGGACCGTGGGCTATAGCCCATATCGTACGGCATACTATAGCCCGCCGTTTTTCATCATTTTTGAGGATTTGAAAAAAATGACGAAATGACAAAAACGATGGGTTATAGCCCATGTTTTTTGAAATTTTGAAAAAAAAAGTTAGCCTCGTTTCTCATCATTTTGGACCGTAGGCTATAGCCCATATCGTACGGCATACTATAGCGCGCCGTTTTTCATCATTTTTGAGGATTTGAAAAAAATGACGAAATGACAAAAACGATGGGTTATAGCCCATGTTTTTTGAAATTTTGAAAAAAAAAGTTAGCCTCGTTTCTCATCATTTTGGACCGTGGGCTATAGCCCATATCGTACGGCATACTATAGCGCGCCGTTTTTCATCATTTTTGAGGATTTGAAAAAAATGACGAAATGACAAAAACGATGGGTTATAGCCCATGTTTTTTGAAATTTTGAAAAAAAAAGTTAGCCTCGTTTCTCATCATTTTGGACCGTGGGCTATAGCCCATATCGTACGGCATACTATAGCCCGCCGTTTTTCATCATTTTTGAGGATTTGAAAAAAATGACGAAATGACAAAAACGATGGGTTATAGCCCATGTTTTTTGAAATTTTGAAAAAAAAAGTTAGCCTCGTTTCTCATCATTTTGGACCGTGGGCTATAGCCCATATCGTACGGCATACTATAGCGCGCCGTTTTTCATCATTTTTGAGGATTTGAAAAAAATGACGAAATGACAAAAACGATGGGTTATAGCCCATGTTTTTTGAAATTTCGAAAAAAAAAGTTATCCTCGTTTCTCATCATTTTGGACCATGGGCTATAGCCCATATCGTACGGCATACTATAGCGCGCCGTTTTTCATCATTTTTGAGGATTTGAAAAAAATGACGAAATGACAAAAACGATGGGTTATAGCCCATGTTTTTTGAAATTTTGGAAAAAAAAGTTAGCCTCGTTTCTCATCATTTTGGACCGTGGGCTATAGCCCATATCGTACGGCATACTATAGCGCGCCGTTTTTCATCATTTTTGAGGATTTGAAAAAAATGACGAAATGACAAAAACGATGGGTTATAGCCCATGTTTTTTGAAATTTTGGAAAAAAAAGTTAGCCTCGTTTCTCATCATTTTGGACCGTGGGCTATAGCCCATATCGTACGGCATACTATAGCGCGCAGTTTTTCATCATTTTTGAGGATTTGAAAAAAATGACGAAATGACAAAAACGATGGGTTATAGCCCATGTTTTTTGAAATTTCGAAAAAAAAAGTTATCCTCGTTTCTCATCATTTTGGACCATGGGCTATAGCCCATATCGTACGGCATACTATAGCGCGCCGTTTTTCATCATTTTTGAGGATTTGAAAAAAATGACGAAATGACAAAAACGATGGGTTATAGCCCATTTTTTTTTAAATTTTGAAAAAAAAAGTTAGCCTCGTTTCTCATCATTTTGGACCGTGGGCTATAGCCCATATCGTACGGCATACTATAGCGCGCCGTTTTTCATCATTTTTGAGGATTTGAAAAAAATGACGAAATGACAAAAACGATGGGTTATAGCCCATGTTTTTTGAAATTTCGAAAAAAAAAGTTATCCTCGTTTCTCATCATTTTGGACCATGGGCTATAGCCCATATCGTACGGCATACTATAGCGCGCCGTTTTTCATCATTTTTGAGGATTTGAAAAAAATGACGAAATGACAAAAACGATGGGTTATAGCCCATGTTTTTTGAAATTTTGAAAAAATAAGTTAGCCTCGTTTCTCATCATTTTGGACGGTGGGCTATAGCCCATATCGTACGGCATACTATAGCGCGCCGTTTTTCATCATTTTTGAGGATTTGAAAAAAATGACGAAATGACAAAAACGATGGGTTATAGCCCATGTTTTTTGAAATTTTGAAAAAAAAAGTTAGCCTCGTTTCTCATCATTTTGGACCGTGGGCTATAGCCCATATCGTACGGCATACTATAGCGCGCCGTTTTTCATCATTTTTGAGGATTTGAAAAAAATGACGAAATGACAAAAACGATGGGTTATAGCCCATGTTTTTTGAAATTTCGAAAAAAAAAGTTATCCTCGTTTCTCATCATTTTGGACCATGGGCTATAGCCCATATCGTACGGCATACTATAGCGCGCCGTTTTTCATCATTTTTGAGGATTTGAAAAAAATGACGAAATGACAAAAACGATGGGTTATAGCCCATGTTTTTTGAAATTTTGAAAAAAAAAGTTAGCCTCGTTTCTCATCATTTTGGACCGTGGGCTATAGCCCATATCGTACGGCATACTATAGCGCGCCGTTTTTCATCATTTTTGAGGATTTGAAAAAAATGACGAAATGACAAAAACGATGGGTTATAGCCCATGTTTTTTGAAATTTTGGAAAAAAAAGTTAGCCTCGTTTCTCATCATTTTGGACCGTGGGCTATAGCCCATATCGTACGGCATACTATAGCGCGCCGTTTTTCATCATTTTTGAGGATTTGAAAAAAATGACGAAATGACAAAAACGATGGGTTATAGCCCATGTTTTTTGAAATTTCGAAAAAAAAAGGTTATCCTCGTTTCTCATCATTTTGGACCATGGGCTATAGCCCATATCGTACGGCATACTATAGCGCGCCGTTTTTCATCATTTTTGAGGATTTGAAAAAAATGACGAAATGACAAAAACGATGGGTTATAGCCCATGTTTTTTGAAATTTTGAAAAAAAAAGTTAGCCTCGTTTCTCATCATTTTGGACCGTGGGCTATAGCCCATATCGTACGGCATACTATAGCGAGCCGTTTTTCATCATTTTTGAGGATTTGAAAAAAATGACGAAATGACAAAAACGATGGGTTATAGCCCATGTTTTTTGAAATTTCGAAAAAAAAAGTTATCCTCGTTTCTCATCATTTTGGACCATGGGCTATAGCCCATATCGTACGGCATACTATAGCGCGCCGTTTTTCATCATTTTTGAGGATTTGAAAAAAATGACGAAATGACAAAAACGATGGGTTATAGCCCATGTTTTTTGAAATTTTGAAAAAAAAAGTTAGCCTCGTTTCTCATCATTTTGGACCGTGGGCTATAGCCCATATCGTACGGCATACTATAGCGCGCCGTTTTTCATCATTTTTGAGGATTTGAAAAAAATGACGAAATGACAAAAACGATGGGTTATAGCCCATGTTTTTTGAAATTTCGAAAAAAAAAGTTATCCTCGTTTCTCATCATTTTGGACCATGGGCTATAGCCCATATCGTACGGCATACTATAGCGCGCCGTTTTTCATCATTTTTGAGGATTTGAAAAAAATGACGAAATGACAAAAACGATGGGTTATAGCCCATGTTTTTTGAAATTTTGAAAAAAAAAGTTAGCCTCGTTTCTCATCATTTTGGACCGTGGGCTATAGCCCATATCGTACGGCATACTATAGCGCGCCGTTTTTCATCATTTTTGAGGATTTGAAAAAAATGACGAAATGACAAAAACGATGGGTTATAGCCCATGTTTTAAGTTAGCCTCGTTTCTCATCATTTTGGACCGTGGGCTATAGCCCATATCGTACGGCATACTATAGCGCGCCGTTTTTCATCATTTTTGAGGATTTGAAAAAAATGACGAAATGACAAAAACGATGGGTTATAGCCCATGTTTTTTGAAATTTCGAAAAAAAAAGTTATCCTCGTTTCTCATCATTTTGGACCATGGGCTATAGCCCATATCGTACGGCATACTATAGCGCGCCGTTTTTCATCATTTTTGAGGATTTGAAAAAAATGACGAAATGACAAAAACGATGGGTTATAGCCCATGTTTTTTGAAATTTTGGAAAAAAAAGTTAGCCTCGTTTCTCATCATTTTGGACCGTGGGCTATAGCCCATATCGTACGGCATACTATAGCGCGCGGTTTTTCATCATTTTTGAGGATTTGAAAAAAATGACGAAATGACAAAAACGATGGGTTATAGCCCATGTTTTTTGAAATTTCGAAAAAAAAAGTTATCCTCGTTTCTCATCATTTTGGACCATGGGCTATAGCCCATATCGTACGGCATACTATAGCGCGCCGTTTTTCATCATTTTTGAGGATTTGAAAAAAATGACGAAATGACAAAAACGATGGGTTATAGCCCATGTTTTTTGAAATTTTGGAAAAAAAAGTTAGCCTCGTTTCTCATCATTTTGGACCGTGGGCTATAGCCCATATCGTACGGCATACTATAGCGCGCCGTTTTTCATCATTTTTGAGGATTTGAAAAAAATGACGAAATGACAAAAACGATGGGTTATAGCCCATGTTTTTTGAAATTTCGAAAAAAAAAGTTATCCTCGTTTCTCATCATTTTGGACCATGGGCTATAGCCCATATCGTACGGCATACTATAGCGCGCCGTTTTTCATCATTTTTGAGGATTTGAAAAAAATGACGAAATGACAAAAACGATGGGTTATAGCCCATGTTTTTTGAAATTTTGAAAAAATAAGTTAGCCTCGTTTCTCATCATTTTGGACGGTGGGCTATAGCCCATATCGTACGGCATACTATAGCGCGCCGTTTTTCATCATTTTTGAGGATTTGAAAAAAATGACGAAATGACAAAAACGATGGGTTATAGCCCATGTTTTTTGAAATTTTGAAAAAAAAAGTTAGCCTCGTTTCTCATCATTTTGGACCGTGGGCTATAGCCCATATCGTACGGCATACTATAGCGCGCCGTTTTTCATCATTTTTGAGGATTTGAAAAAAATGACGAAATGACAAAAACGATGGGTTATAGCCCATGTTTTTTGAAATTTCGAAAAAAAAGTTATCCTCGTTTCTCATCATTTTGGACCATGGGCTATAGCCCATATCGTACGGCATACTATAGCGCGCCGTTTTTCATCATTTTTGAGGATTTGAAAAAAAGGACGAAATGACAAAAACGATGGGTTATAGCCCATGTTTTTTGAAATTTTGAAAAAAAAAGTTAGCCTCGTTTCTCATCATTTTGGACCGTGGGCTATAGCCCATATCGTACGGCATACTATAGCGCGCCGTTTTTCATCATTTTTGAGGATTTGAAAAAAATGACGAAATGACAAAAACGATGGGTTATAGCCCATGTTTTTTGAAATTTTGGAAAAAAAAGTTAGCCTCGTTTCTCATCATTTTGGACCGTGGGCTATAGCCCATATCGTACGGCATACTATAGCGCGCCGTTTTTCATCATTTTTGAGGATTTGAAAAAAATGACGAAATGACAAAAACGATGGGTTATAGCCCATGTTTTTTGAAATTTCGAAAAAAAAAGTTATCCTCGTTTCTCATCATTTTGGACCATGGGCTATAGCCCATATCGTACGGCATACTATAGCGCGCCGTTTTTCATCATTTTTGAGGATTTGAAAAAAATGACGAAATGACAAAAACGATGGGTTATAGCCCATGTTTTTTGAAATTTTGGAAAAAAAAGTTAGCCTCGTTTCTCATCATTTTGGACCGTGGGCTATAGCCCATATCGTACGGCATACTATAGCGCGCCGTTTTTCATCATTTTTGAGGATTTGAAAAAAATGACGAAATGACAAAAACGATGGGTTATAGCCCATGTTTTTTGAAATTTCGAAAAAAAAAGTTATCCTCGTTTCTCATCATTTTGGACCATGGGCTATAGCCCATATCGTACGGCATACTATAGCGCGCCGTTTTTCATCATTTTTGAGGATTTGAAAAAAATGACGAAATGACAAAAACGATGGGTTATAGCCCATGTTTTTTGAAATTTTGAAAAAAAAAGTTAGCCTCGTTTCTCATCATTTTGGACCGTGGGCTATAGCCCATATCGTACGGCATACTATAGCGCGCCGTTTTTCATCATTTTTGAGGATTTGAAAAAAATGACGAAATGACAAAAACGATGGGTTATAGCCCATGTTTTTTGAAATTTTGAAAAAAAAAGTTAGCCTCGTTTCTCATCATTTTGGACCGTGGGCTATAGCCCATATCGTACGGCATACTATAGCGCGCCGTTTTTCATCATTTTTGAGGATTTGAAAAAAATGACGAAATGACAAAAACGATGGGTTATAGCCCATGTTTTTTGAAATTTTGAAAAAATAAGTTAGCCTCGTTTCTCATCATTTTGGACGGTGGGCTATAGCCCATATCGTACGGCATACTATAGCGCGCCGTTTTTCATCATTTTTGAGGATTTGAAAAAAATGACGAAATGACAAAAACGATGGGTTATAGCCCATGTTTTTTTAAATTTTGAAAAAAAAAGTTAGCCTCGTTTCTCATCATTTTGGACCGTGGGCTATAGCCCATATCGTACGGCATACTATAGCGCGCCGTTTTTCATCATTTTTGAGGATTTGAAAAAAATGACGAAATGACAAAAACGATGGGTTATAGCCCATGTTTTTTGAAATTTTGAAAAAAAAAGTTAGCCTCGTTTCTCATCATTTTGGACCGTGGGCTATAGCCCATATCGTACGGCATACTATAGCGCGCCATTTTTCATCATTTTTGAGGATTTGAAAAAAATGACGAAATGACAAAAACGATGGGTTATAGCCCATGTTTTTTGAAATTTTGGAAAAAAAAGTTAGCCTCGTTTCTCATCATTTTGGACCGTGGGCTATAGCCCATATCGTACGGCATACTATAGCGCGCCGTTTTTCATCATTTTTGAGGATTTGAAAAAAATGACGAAATGACAAAAACGATGGGTTATAGCCCATGTTTTTTGAAATTTCGAAAAAAAAAGTTATCCTCGTTTCTCATCATTTTGGACCATGGGCTATAGCCCATATCGTACGGCATACTATAGCGCGCCGTTTTTCATCATTTTTGAGGATTTAAAAAAAATGACGAAATGACAAAAACGATGGGTTATAGCCCATGTTTTTTGAAATTTTGAAAAAAAAAGTTAGCCTCGTTTCTCATCATTTTGGACCGTGGGCTATAGCCCATATCGTACGGCATACTATAGCGCGCCGTTTTTCATCATTTTTGAGGATTTGAAAAAAATGACGAAATGACAAAAACGATGGGTTATAGCATATGTTTTTTGAAATTTCGAAAAAATAAGTTATCCTCGTTTCTCATCATTTTGGACCATGGGCTATAGCCCATATCGTACGGCATACTATAGCGCGCCGTTTTTCATCATTTTTGAGGATTTGAAAAAAATGACGAAATGACAAAAACGATGGGTTATAGCCCATGTTTTTTGAAATTTTGAAAAAAAAAGTTAGCCTCGTTTCTCATCATTTTGGACCGTGGGCTATAGCCCATATCGTACGGCATACTATAGCGCGCCGTTTTTCATCATTTTTGAGGATTTGAAAAAAATGACGAAATGACAAAAACGATGGGTTATAGCCCATGTTTTTTGAAATTTTGGAAAAAAAAGTTAGCCTCGTTTCTCATCATTTTGGACCGTGGGCTATAGCCCATATCGTACGGCATACTATAGCGCGCCGTTTTTCATCATTTTTGAGGATTTGAAAAAAATGACGAAATGACAAAAACGATGGGTTATAGCCCATGTTTTTTGAAATTTCGAAAAAAAAAGTTATCCTCGTTTCTCATCATTTTGGACCATGGGCTATAGCCCATATCGTACGGCATACTATAGCGCGCCGTTTTTCATCATTTTTGAGGATTTGAAAAAAATGACGAAATGACAAAAACGATGGGTTATAGCCCATGTTTTTTGAAATTTTGGAAAAAAAAGTTAGCCTCGTTTCTCATCATTTTGGACCGTGGGCTATAGCCCATATCGTACGGCATACTATAGCGCGCCGTTTTTCATCATTTTTGAGGATTTGAAAAAAATGACGAAATGACAAAAACGATGGGTTATAGCCCATGTTTTTTGAAATTTCGAAAAAAAAAGTTATCCTCGTTTCTCATCATTTTGGACCATGGGCTATAGCCCA
The DNA here is from genome assembly GCF_963924005.1 of Protomyctophum bolini. Taxonomy (NCBI): domain Eukaryota; kingdom Metazoa; phylum Chordata; class Actinopteri; order Myctophiformes; family Myctophidae; genus Protomyctophum; species Protomyctophum bolini. Next base: position 29,838,167 of record NC_137869.1, on the reverse strand, counting down.
TATCGTACGGCATACTATAGCGCGCCGTTTTTCATCATTTTTGAGGATTTGAAAAAAATGACGAAATGACAAAAACGATGGGTTATAGCCCATGTTTTTTGAAATTTTGAAAAAAAAAGTTAGCCTCGTTTCTCATCATTTTGGACCGTGGGCTATAGCCCATATCGTACGGCATACTATAGCGCGCCGTTTTTCATCATTTTTGAGGATTTGAAAAAAATGACGAAATGACAAAAACGATGGGTTATAGCCCATGTTTTTTGAAATTTTGAAAAAAAAAGTTAGCCTCGTTTCTCATCATTTTGGACCGTGGGCTATAGCCCATATCGTACGGCATACTATAGCGCGCCGTTTTTCATCATTTTTGAGGATTTGAAAAAAATGACGAAATGACAAAAACGATGGGTTATAGCCCATGTTTTTTGAAATTTTGAAAAAATAAGTTAGCCTCGTTTCTCATCATTTTGGACGGTGGGCTATAGCCCATATCGTACGGCATACTATAGCGCGCCGTTTTTCATCATTTTTGAGGATTTGAAAAAAATGACGAAATGACAAAAACGATGGGTTATAGCCCATGTTTTTTTAAATTTTGAAAAAAAAAGTTAGCCTCGTTTCTCATCATTTTGGACCGTGGGCTATAGCCCATATCGTACGGCATACTATAGCGCGCCGTTTTTCATCATTTTTGAGGATTTGAAAAAAATGACGAAATGACAAAAACGATGGGTTATAGCCCATGTTTTTTGAAATTTTGAAAAAAAAAGTTAGCCTCGTTTCTCATCATTTTGGACCGTGGGCTATAGCCCATATCGTACGGCATACTATAGCGCGCCATTTTTCATCATTTTTGAGGATTTGAAAAAAATGACGAAATGACAAAAACGATGGGTTATAGCCCATGTTTTTTGAAATTTTGGAAAAAAAAGTTAGCCTCGTTTCTCATCATTTTGGACCGTGGGCTATAGCCCATATCGTACGGCATACTATAGCGCGCCGTTTTTCATCATTTTTGAGGATTTGAAAAAAATGACGAAATGACAAAAACGATGGGTTATAGCCCATGTTTTTTGAAATTTCGAAAAAAAAAGTTATCCTCGTTTCTCATCATTTTGGACCATGGGCTATAGCCCATATCGTACGGCATACTATAGCGCGCCGTTTTTCATCATTTTTGAGGATTTGAAAAAAATGACGAAATGACAAAAACGATGGGTTATAGCATATGTTTTTTGAAATTTCGAAAAAAAAAGTTATCCTCGTTTCTCATCATTTTGGACCATGGGCTATAGCCCATATCGTACGGCATACTATAGCGCGCCGTTTTTCATCATTTTTGAGGATTTGAAAAAAATGACGAAATGACAAAAACGATGGGTTATAGCCCATGTTTTTTGAAATTTTGAAAAAAAAAGTTAGCCTCGTTTCTCATCATTTTGGACCGTGGGCTATAGCCCATATCGTACGGCATACTATAGCGCGCCGTTTTTCATCATTTTTGAGGATTTGAAAAAAATGACGAAATGACAAAAACGATGGGTTATAGCCCATGTTTTTTGAAATTTTGGAAAAAAAAGTTAGCCTCGTTTCTCATCATTTTGGACCGTGGGCTATAGCCCATATCGTACGGCATACTATAGCGCGCCGTTTTTCATCATTTTTGAGGATTTGAAAAAAATGACGAAATGACAAAAACGATGGGTTATAGCCCATGTTTTTTGAAATTAAAAAAAAAAAAGTTAGCCTCGTTTCTCATCATTTTGGACCGTGGGCTATAGCCCATATCGTACGGCATACTATAGCGCGCCGTTTTTCATCATTTTTGAGGATTTTAAAAAAATGACGAAATGACAAAAACGATGGGTTATAGCCCATGTTTTTTTTAATTTTGAAAAAAAAAGTTAGCCTCGTTTCTCATCATTTTGGACCGTGGGCTATAGCCCATATCGTACGGCATACTATAGCGCGCCGTTTTTCATCATTTTTGAGGATTTGAAAAAAATGACGAAATGACAAAAACGATGGGTTATAGCATATGTTTTTTGAAATTTCGAAAAAAAAAGTTATCCTCGTTTCTCATCATTTTGGACCATGGGCTATAGCCCATATCGTACGGCATACTATAGCGCGCCGTTTTTCATAATTTTTGAGGATTTGAAAAAAATGACGAAATGACAAAAACGATGGGTTATAGCCCATGTTTTTTGAAATTTTGAAAAAAAAAGTTAGCCTCGTTTCTCATCATTTTGGACCGTGGGCTATAGCCCATATCGTACGGCATACTATAGCGCGCCGTTTTTCATCATTTTTGAGGATTTGAAAAAAATGACGAAATGACAAAAACGATGGGTTATAGCCCATGTTTTTTGAAATTTTGGAAAAAAAAGTTAGCCTCGTTTCTCATCATTTTGGACCGTGGGCTATAGCCCATATCGTACGGCATACTATAGCGCGCCGTTTTTCATCATTTTTGAGGATTTGAAAAAAATGACGAAATGACAAAAACGATGGGTTATAGCCCATGTTTTTTTAAATTAAAAAAAAAAAAGTTAGCCTCGTTTCTCATCATTTTGGACCGTGGGCTATAGCCCATATCGTACGGCATACTATAGCGCGCCGTTTTTCATCATTTTTGAGGATTTGAAAAAAATGACGAAATGGCAAAAACGATGGGTTATAGCCCATGTTTTTTTTAATTTTGAAAAAAAAAGTTAGCCTCGTTTCTCATCATTTTGGACCGTGGGCTATAGCCCCTATCGTACGGCATACTATAGCGCGCCGTTTTTCATCATTTTTGAGGATTTGAAAAAAATGACGAAATGACAAAAACGATGGGTTATAGCCCATGTTTTTTGAAATTTTGGAAAAAAAAGTTAGCCTCGTTTCTCATCATTTTGGACCGTGGGCTATAGCCCATATCGTACGGCATACTATAGCGCGCCGTTTTTCATCATTTTTGAGGATTTGAAAAAAATGACGAAATGACAAAAATGATGGGTTATAGCCCATGTTTTTTGAAATTTCGGAAAAAAAAGTTATCCTCGTTTCTCATCATTTTGGACCATGGGCTATAGCCCATATCGTACGGCATACTATAGCGCGCCGTTTTTCATCATTTTTGAGGATTTGAAAAAAATGACGAAATGACAAAAACGATGGGTTATAGCCCATGTTTTTTGAAATTTTGAAAAAAAAAGTTAGCCTCGTTTCTCATCATTTTGGACCATGGGCTATAGCCCATATCGTACGGCATACTATAGCGCGCCGTTTTTCATCATTTTTGAGGATTTGAAAAAAATGACGAAATGACAAAAACGATGGGTTATAGCCCATGTTTTTTGAAATTTTGAAAAAAAAAGTTAGCCTCGTTTCTCATCATTTTGGACCGTGGGCTATAGCCCATATCGTACGGCATACTATAGCGCGCCGTTTTTCATCATTTTTGAGGATTTGAAAAAAATGACGAAATGACAAAAACGATGGGTTATAGCCCATGTTTTTTGAAATTTCGAAAAAAAAAGTTATCCTCGTTTCTCATCATTTTGGACCATGGGCTATAGCCCATATCGTACGGCATACTATAGCGCGCCGTTTTTCATCATTTTTGAGGATTTGAAAAAAATGACGAAATGACAAAAACGATGGGTTATAGCCCATGTTTTTTGAAATTTTGAAAAAAAAAGTTAGCCTCGTTTCTCATCATTTTGGACCGTGGGCTATAGCCCATATCGTACGGCATACTATAGCGCGCCGTTTTTCATCATTTTTGAGGATTTGAAAAAAATGACGAAATGACAAAAACGATGGGTTATAGCCCATGTTTTTTGAAATTTTGAAAAAAAAAGTTAGCCTCGTTTCTCATCATTTTGGACCGTGGGCTATAGCCCATATCGTACGGCATACTATAGCGCGCCGTTTTTCATCATTTTTGAGGATTTGAAAAAAATGACGAAATGACAAAAACGATGGGTTATAGCCCATGTTTTTTGAAATTTTGAAAAAATAAGTTAGCCTCGTTTCTCATCATTTTGGACGGTGGGCTATAGCCCATATCGTACGGCATACTATAGCGCGCCGTTTTTCATCATTTTTGAGGATTTGAAAAAAATGACGAAATGACAAAAACGATGGGTTATAGCCCATGTTTTTTTAAATTTTGAAAAAAAAAGTTAGCCTCGTTTCTCATCATTTTGGACCGTGGGCTATAGCCCATATCGTACGGCATACTATAGCGCGCCGTTTTTCATCATTTTTGAGGATTTGAAAAAAATGACGAAATGACAAAAACGATGGGTTATAGCCCATGTTTTTTGAAATTTTGAAAAAAAAAGTTAGCCTCGTTTCTCATCATTTTGGACCGTGGGCTATAGCCCATATCGTACGGCATACTATAGCGCGCCATTTTTCATCATTTTTGAGGATTTGAAAAAAATGACGAAATGACAAAAACGATGGGTTATAGCCCATGTTTTTTGAAATTTTGGAAAAAAAAGTTAGCCTCGTTTCTCATCATTTTGGACCGTGGGCTATAGCCCATATCGTACGGCATACTATAGCGCGCCGTTTTTCATCATTTTTGAGGATTTGAAAAAAATGACGAAATGACAAAAATGATGGGTTATAGCCCATGTTTTTTGAAATTTCGAAAAAAAAAGTTATCCTCGTTTCTCATCATTTTGGACCATGGGCTATAGCCCATATCGTACGGCATACTATAGCGCGCCGTTTTTTATCATTTTTGAGGATTTAAAAAAAATGACGAAATGACAAAAACGATGGGTTATAGCCCATGTTTTTTGAAATTTTGAAAAAAAAAGTTAGCCTCGTTTCTCATCATTTTGGACCGTGGGCTATAGCCCATATCGTACGGCATACTATAGCGCGCCGTTTTTCATCATTTTTGAGGATTTGAAAAAAATGACGAAATGACAAAAACGATGGGTTATAGCATATGTTTTTTGAAATTTCGAAAAAAAAAGTTATCCTCGTTTCTCATCATTTTGGACCATGGGCTATAGCCCATATCGTACGGCATACTATAGCGCGCCGTTTTTCATCATTTTTGAGGATTTGAAAAAAATGACGAAATGACAAAAACGATGGGTTATAGCCCATGTTTTTTGAAATTTTGAAAAAAAAAGTTAGCCTCGTTTCTCATCATTTTGGACCGTGGGCTATAGCCCATATCGTACGGCATACTATAGCGCGCCGTTTTTCATCATTTTTGAGGATTTGAAAAAAATGACGAAATGACAAAAACGATGGGTTATAGCCCATGTTTTTTGAAATTTTGGAAAAAAAAGTTAGCCTCGTTTCTCATCATTTTGGACCGTGGGCTATAGCCCATATCGTACGGCATACTATAGCGCGCCGTTTTTCATCATTTTTGAGGATTTGAAAAAAATGACGAAATGACAAAAACGATGGGTTATAGCCCATGTTTTTTGAAATTAAAAAAAAAAAAGTTAGCCTCGTTTCTCATCATTTTGGACCGTGGGCTATAGCCCATATCGTACGGCATACTATAGCGCGCCGTTTTTCATCATTTTTGAGGATTTTAAAAAAATGACGAAATGACAAAAACGATGGGTTATAGCCCATGTTTTTTTTAATTTTGAAAAAAAAAGTTAGCCTCGTTTCTCATCATTTTGGACCGTGGGCTATAGCCCATATCGTACGGCATACTATAGCGCGCCGTTTTTCATCATTTTTGAGGATTTGAAAAAAATGACGAAATGACAAAAACGATGGGTTATAGCATATGTTTTTTGAAATTTCGAAAAAAAAAGTTATCCTCGTTTCTCATCATTTTGGACCATGGGCTATAGCCCATATCGTACGGCATACTATAGCGCGCCGTTTTTCATAATTTTTGAGGATTTGAAAAAAATGACGAAATGACAAAAACGATGGGTTATAGCCCATGTTTTTTGAAATTTTGAAAAAAAAAGTTAGCCTCGTTTCTCATCATTTTGGACCGTGGGCTATAGCCCATATCGTACGGCATACTATAGCGCGCCGTTTTTCATCATTTTTGAGGATTTGAAAAAAATGACGAAATGACAAAAACGATGGGTTATAGCCCATGTTTTTTGAAATTTTGGAAAAAAAAGTTAGCCTCGTTTCTCATCATTTTGGACCGTGGGCTATAGCCCATATCGTACGGCATACTATAGCGCGCCGTTTTTCATCATTTTTGAGGATTTGAAAAAAATGACGAAATGACAAAAACGATGGGTTATAGCCCATGTTTTTTTAAATTAAAAAAAAAAAGTTAGCCTCGTTTCTCATCATTTTGGACCGTGGGCTATAGCCCATATCGTACGGCATACTATAGCGCGCCGTTTTTCATCATTTTTGAGGATTTGAAAAAAATGACGAAATGGCAAAAACGATGGGTTATAGCCCATGTTTTTTTTAATTTTGAAAAAAAAAGTTAGCCTCGTTTCTCATCATTTTGGACCGTGGGCTATAGCCCCTATCGTACGGCATACTATAGCGCGCCGTTTTTCATCATTTTTGAGGATTTGAAAAAAATGACGAAATGACAAAAACGATGGGTTATAGCCCATGTTTTTTGAAATTTTGGAAAAAAAAGTTAGCCTCGTTTCTCATCATTTTGGACCGTGGGCTATAGCCCATATCGTACGGCATACTATAGCGCGCCGTTTTTCATCATTTTTGAGGATTTGAAAAAAATGACGAAATGACAAAAATGATGGGTTATAGCCCATGTTTTTTGAAATTTCGGAAAAAAAAGTTATCCTCGTTTCTCATCATTTTGGACCATGGGCTATAGCCCATATCGTACGGCATACTATAGCGCGCCGTTTTTCATCATTTTTGAGGATTTGAAAAAAATGACGAAATGACAAAAACGATGGGTTATAGCCCATGTTTTTTGAAATTTTGAAAAAAAAAGTTAGCCTCGTTTCTCATCATTTTGGACCATGGGCTATAGCCCATATCGTACGGCATACTATAGCGCGCCGTTTTTCATCATTTTTGAGGATTTGAAAAAAATGACGAAATGACAAAAACGATGGGTTATAGCCCATGTTTTTTGAAATTTTGAAAAAAAAAGTTAGCCTCGTTTCTCATCATTTTGGACCGTGGGCTATAGCCCATATCGTACGGCATACTATAGCGCGCCGTTTTTCATCATTTTTGAGGATTTGAAAAAAATGACGAAATGACAAAAACGATGGGTTATAGCCCATGTTTTTTGAAATTTTGGAAAAAAAAGTTAGCCTCGTTTCTCATCATTTTGGACCGTGGGCTATAGCCCATATCGTACGGCATACTATAGCGCGCCGTTTTTCATCATTTTTGAGGATTTGAAAAAAATGACGAAATGACAAAAACGATGGGTTATAGCCCATGTTTTTTGAAATTAAAAAAAAAAAAGTTAGCCTCGTTTCTCATCATTTTGGACCGTGGGCTATAGCCCATATCGTACGGCATACTATAGCGCGCCGTTTTTCATCATTTTTGAGGATTTTAAAAAAATGACGAAATGACAAAAACGATGGGTTATAGCCCATGTTTTTTTTAATTTTGAAAAAAAAAGTTAGCCTCGTTTCTCATCATTTTGGACCGTGGGCTATAGCCCATATCGTACGGCATACTATAGCGCGCCGTTTTTCATCATTTTTGAGGATTTGAAAAAAATGACGAAATGACAAAAACGATGGGTTATAGCATATGTTTTTTGAAATTTCGAAAAAAAAAGTTATCCTCGTTTCTCATCATTTTGGACCATGGGCTATAGCCCATATCGTACGGCATACTATAGCGCGCCGTTTTTCATAATTTTTGAGGATTTGAAAAAAATGACGAAATGACAAAAACGATGGGTTATAGCCCATGTTTTTTGAAATTTTGAAAAAAAAAGTTAGCCTCGTTTCTCATCATTTTGGACCGTGGGCTATAGCCCATATCGTACGGCATACTATAGCGCGCCGTTTTTCATCATTTTTGAGGATTTGAAAAAAATGACGAAATGACAAAAACGATGGGTTATAGCCCATGTTTTTTGAAATTTTGGAAAAAAAAGTTAGCCTCGTTTCTCATCATTTTGGACCGTGGGCTATAGCCCATATCGTACGGCATACTATAGCGCGCCGTTTTTCATCATTTTTGAGGATTTGAAAAAAATGACGAAATGACAAAAACGATGGGTTATAGCCCATGTTTTTTTAAATTAAAAAAAAAAAAGTTAGCCTCGTTTCTCATCATTTTGGACCGTGGGCTATAGCCCATATCGTACGGCATACTATAGCGCGCCGTTTTTCATCATTTTTGAGGATTTGAAAAAAATGACGAAATGGCAAAAACGATGGGTTATAGCCCATGTTTTTTTTAATTTTGAAAAAAAAAGTTAGCCTCGTTTCTCATCATTTTGGACCGTGGGCTATAGCCCCTATCGTACGGCATACTATAGCGCGCCGTTTTTCATCATTTTTGAGGATTTGAAAAAAATGACGAAATGACAAAAACGATGGGTTATAGCCCATGTTTTTTGAAATTTTGGAAAAAAAAGTTAGCCTCGTTTCTCATCATTTTGGACCGTGGGCTATAGCCCATATCGTACGGCATACTATAGCGCGCCGTTTTTCATCATTTTTGAGGATTTGAAAAAAATGACGAAATGACAAAAATGATGGGTTATAGCCCATGTTTTTTGAAATTTCGGAAAAAAAAGTTATCCTCGTTTCTCATCATTTTGGAACATGGGCTATAGCCCATATCGTACGGCATACTATAGCGCGCCGTTTTTCATCATTTTTGAGGATTTGAAAAAAATGACGAAATGACAAAAACGATGGGTTATAGCCCATGTTTTTTGAAATTTTGAAAAAAAAAGTTAGCCTCGTTTCTCATCATTTTGGACCATGGGCTATAGCCCATATCGTACGGCATACTATAGCGCGCCGTTTTTCATCATTTTTGAGGATTTGAAAAAAATGACGAAATGACAAAAACGATGGGTTATAGCCCATGTTTTTTGAAATTTCGAAAAAAAAAGTTATCCTCGTTTCTCATCATTTTGGACCATGGGCTATAGCCCATATCGTACGGCATACTATAGCGCGCCGTTTTTCATCATTTTTGAGGATTTGAAAAAAATGACGAAATGACAAAAACGATGGGTTATAGCCCATGTTTTTTGAAATTTTGAAAAAATAAGTTAGCCTCGTTTCTCATCATTTTGGACGGTGGGCTATAGCCCATATCGTACGGCATACTATAGCGCGCCGTTTTTCATCATTTTTGAGGATTTGAAAAAAATGACGAAATGACAAAAACGATGGGTTATAGCCCATGTTTTTTGAAATTTTGAAAAAAAAAGTTAGCCTCGTTTCTCATCATTTTGGACCGTGGGCTATAGCCCATATCGTACGGCATACTATAGCGCGCCGTTTTTCATCATTTTTGAGGATTTGAAAAAAATGACGAAATGACAAAAACGATGGGTTATAGCCCATGTTTTTTGAAATTTCGAAAAAAAAGTTATCCTCGTTTCTCATCATTTTGGACCATGGGCTATAGCCCATATCGTACGGCATACTATAGCGCGCCATTTTTCATCATTTTTGAGGATTTGAAAAAAGGACGAAATGACAAAAACGATGGGTTATAGCCCATGTTTTTTGAAATTTTGAAAAAAAAAGTTAGCCTCGTTTCTCATCATTTTGGACCGTGGGCTATAGCCCATATCGTACGGCATACTATAGCGCGCCGTTTTTCATCATTTTTGAGGATTTGAAAAAAATGACGAAATGACAAAAACGATGGGTTATAGCCCATGTTTTTTGAAATTTTGGAAAAAAAAGTTAGCCTCGTTTCTCATCATTTTGGACCGTGGGCTATAGCCCATATCGTACGGCATACTATAGCGCGCCGTTTTTCATCATTTTTGAGGATTTGAAAAAAATGACGAAATGACAAAAACGATGGGTTATAGCCCATGTTTTTTGAAATTTCGAAAAAAAAAGTTATCCTCGTTTCTCATCATTTTGGACCATGGGCTATAGCCCATATCGTACGGCATACTATAGCGCGCCGTTTTTCATCATTTTTGAGGATTTGAAAAAAATGACGAAATGACAAAAACGATGGGTTATAGCCCATGTTTTTTGAAATTTTGGAAAAAAAAGTTAGCCTCGTTTCTCATCATTTTGGACCGTGGGCTATAGCCCATATCGTACGGCATACTATAGCGCGCCGTTTTTCATCATTTTTGAGGATTTGAAAAAAATGACGAAATGACAAAAACGATGGGTTATAGCCCATGTTTTTTGAAATTTCGAAAAAAAAAGTTATCCTCGTTTCTCATCATTTTGGACCATGGGCTATAGCCCATATCGTACGGCATACTATAGCGCGCCGTTTTTCATCATTTTTGAGGATTTTTAAAAAATGACGAAATGACAAAAACGATGGGTTATAGCCCATGTTTTTTTAAATTTTGAAAAAAAAAGTTAGCCTCGTTTCTCATCATTTTGGACCGTGGGCTATAGCCCATATCGTACGGCATACTATAGCGCGCCGTTTTTCATCATTTTTGAGGATTTGAAAAAAATGACGAAATGACAAAAACGATGGGTTATAGCATATGTTTTTTGAAATTTCAAAAAAAAAAGTTATCCTCGTTTCTCATCATTTTGGACCATGGGCTATAGCCCATATCGTACGGCATACTATAGCGCGCCGTTTTTCATAATTTTTGAGGATTTGAAAAAAATGACGAAATGACAAAAACGATGGGTTATAGCCCATGTTTTTTGAAATTTTGAAAAAAAAAGTTAGCCTCGTTTCTCATCATTTTGGACCGTGGGCTATAGCCCATATCGTACGGCATACTATAGCGCGCCGTTTTTCATCATTTTTGAGGATTTGAAAAAAATGACGAAATGACAAAAACGATGGGTTATAGCCCATGTTTTTTGAAATTTTGGAAAAAAAAGTTAGCCTCGTTTCTCATCATTTTGGACCGTGGGCTATAGCCCATATCGTACGGCATACTATAGCGCGCCGTTTTTCATCATTTTTGAGGATTTGAAAAAAATGACGAAATGACAAAAACGATGGGTTATAGCCCATGTTTTTTTAAATTAAAAAAAAAAAGTTAGCCTCGTTTCTCATCATTTTGGACCGTGGGCTATAGCCCATATCGTACGGCATACTATAGCGCGCCGTTTTTCATCATTTTTGAGGATTTGAAAAAAATGACGAAATGGCAAAAACGATGGGTTATAGCCCATGTTTTTTTTAATTTTGAAAAAAAAAGTTAGCCTCGTTTCTCATCATTTTGGACCGTGGGCTATAGCCCCTATCGTACGGCATACTATAGCGCGCCGTTTTTCATCATTTTTGAGGATTTGAAAAAAATGACGAAATGACAAAAACGATGGGTTATAGCCCATGTTTTTTGAAATTTTGGAAAAAAAAGTTAGCCTCGTTTCTCATCATTTTGGACCGTGGGCTATAGCCCATATCGTACGGCATACTATAGCGCGCCGTTTTTCATCATTTTTGAGGATTTGAAAAAAATGACGAAATGACAAAAATGATGGGTTATAGCCCATGTTTTTTGAAATTTCGGAAAAAAAAGTTATCCTCGTTTCTCATCATTTTGGACCATGGGCTATAGCCCATATCGTACGGCATACTATAGCGCGCCGTTTTTCATCATTTTTGAGGATTTGAAAAAAATGACGAAATGACAAAAACGATGGGTTATAGCCCATGTTTTTTGAAATTTTGAAAAAAAAAGTTAGCCTCGTTTCTCATCATTTTGGACCATGGGCTATAGCCCATATCGTACGGCATACTATAGCGCGCCGTTTTTCATCATTTTTGAGGATTTGAAAAAAATGACGAAATGACAAAAACGATGGGTTATAGCCCATGTTTTTTGAAATTTTGGAAAAAAAAGTTAGCCTCGTTTCTCATCATTTTGGACCGTGGGCTATAGCCCATATCGTACGGCATACTATAGCGCGCCGTTTTTCATCATTTTTGAGGATTTGAAAAAAATGACGAAATGACAAAAATGATGGGTTATAGCCCATGTTTTTTGAAATTTCGGAAAAAAAAGTTATCCTCGTTTCTCATCATTTTGGACCATGGGCTATAGCCCATATCGTACGGCATACTATAGCGCGCCGTTTTTCATCATTTTTGAGGATTTGAAAAAAATGACGAAATGACAAAAACGATGGGTTATAGCCCATGTTTTTTGAAATTTCGGAAAAAAAAGTTATCCTCGTTTCTCATCATTTTGGACCATGGGCTATAGCCCATATCGTACGGCATACTATAGCGCGCCGTTTTTCATCATTTTTGAGGATTTGAAAAAAATGACGAAATGACAAAAACGATGGGTTATAGCCCATGTTTTTTGAAATTTTGAAAAAATAAGTTAGCCTCGTTTCTCATCATTTTGGACGGTGGGCTATAGCCCATATCGTACGGCATACTATAGCGGGCCGTTTTTCATCATTTTTGAGGATTTGAAAAAAATGACGAAATGACAAAAACGATGGGTTATAGCCCATGTTTTTTGAAATTTTGAAAAAAAAAGTTAGCCTCGTTTCTCATCATTTTGGACCGTGGGCTATAGCCCATATCGTACGGCATACTATAGCGCGCCGTTTTTCATCATTTTTGAGGATTTGAAAAAAATGACGAAATGACAAAAACGATGGGTTATAGCCCATGTTTTTTGAAATTTCGAAAAAAAAAGTTATCCTCGTTTCTCATCATTTTGGACCATGGGCTATAGCCCATATCGTACGGCATACTATAGCGCGCCGTTTTTCATCATTTTTGAGGATTTGAAAAAAAGGACGAAATGACAAAAACGATGGGTTATAGCCCATGTTTTTTGAAATTTTGAAAAAAAAAGTTAGCCTCGTTTCTCATCATTTTGGACCGTGGGCTATAGCCCATATCGTACGGCATACTATAGCGCGCCGTTTTTCATCATTTTTGAGGATTTGAAAAAAATGACGAAATGACAAAAACGATGGGTTATAGCCCATGTTTTTTGAAATTTTGAAAAAAAAAGTTAGCCTCGTTTCTCATCATTTTGGACCGTGGGCTATAGCCCATATCGTACGGCATACTATAGCGCGCCGTTTTTCATCATTTTTGAGGATTTGAAAAAAATGACGAAATGACAAAAACGATGGGTTATAGCCCATGTTTTTTGAAATTTCGAAAAAAAAAGTTATCCTCGTTTCTCATCATTTTGGACCATGGGCTATAGCCCATATCGTACGGCATACTATAGCGCGCCGTTTTTCATCATTTTTGAGGATTTGAAAAAAAGGACGAAATGACAAAAACGATGGGTTATAGCCCATGTTTTTTGAAATTTTGAAAAAAAAAGTTAGCCTCGTTTCTCATCATTTTGGACCGTGGGCTATAGCCCATATCGTACGGCATACTATAGCGCGCCGTTTTTCATCATTTTTGAGGATTTGAAAAAAATGACGAAATGACAAAAACGATGGGTTATAGCCCATGTTTTTTGAAATTTTGGAAAAAAAAGTTAGCCTCGTTTCTCATCATTTTGGACCGTGGGCTATAGCCCATATCGTACGGCATACTATAGCGCGCCGTTTTTCATCATTTTTGAGGATTTGAAAAAAATGACGAAATGACAAAAACGATGGGTTATAGCCCATGTTTTTTGAAATTTCGAAAAAAAAAGTTATCCTCGTTTCTCATCATTTTGGACCATGGGCTATAGCCCATATCGTACGGCATACTATAGCGCGCCGTTTTTCATCATTTTTGAGGATTTGAAAAAAATGACGAAATGACAAAAACGATGGGTTATAGCCCATGTTTTTTGAAATTTTGGAAAAAAAAGTTAGCCTCGTTTCTCATCATTTTGGACCGTGGGCTATAGCCCATATCGTACGGCATACTATAGCGCGCCGTTTTTCATCATTTTTGAGGATTTGAAAAAAATGACGAAATGACAAAAACGATGGGTTATAGCCCATGTTTTTTGAAATTTCGAAAAAAAAAGTTATCCTCGTTTCTCATCATTTTGGACCATGGGCTATAGCCCATATCGTACGGCATACTATAGCGCGCCGTTTTTCATCATTTTTGAGGATTTGAAAAAAATGACGAAATGACAAAAACGATGGGTTATAGCCCATGTTTTTTGAAATTTTGAAAAAAAAAGTTAGCCTCGTTTCTCATCATTTTGGACCGTGGGCTATAGCCCATATCGTACGGCATACTATAGCGCGCCGTTTTTCATCATTTTTGAGGATTTGAAAAAAATGACGAAATGACAAAAACGATGGGTTATAGCCCATGTTTTTTGAAATTTTGAAAAAAAAAGTTAGCCTCGTTTCTCATCATTTTGGACCGTGGGCTATAGCCCATATCGTACGGCATACTATAGCGCGCCGTTTTTCATCATTTTTGAGGATTTGAAAAAAATGACGAAATGACAAAAACGATGGGTTATAGCCCATGTTTTTTGAAATTTTGAAAAAATAAGTTAGCCTCGTTTCTCATCATTTTGGACGGTGGGCTATAGCCCATATCGTACGGCATACTATAGCGCGCCGTTTTTCATCATTTTTGAGGATTTGAAAAAAATGACGAAATGACAAAAACGATGGGTTATAGCCCATGTTTTTTTAAATTTTGAAAAAAAAAGTTAGCCTCGTTTCTCATCATTTTGGACCGTGGGCTATAGCCCATATCGTACGGCATACTATAGCGCGCCGTTTTTCATCATTTTTGAGGATTTGAAAAAAATGACGAAATGACAAAAACGATGGGTTATAGCCCATGTTTTTTGAAATTTTGAAAAAAAAAGTTAGCCTCGTTTCTCATCATTTTGGACCGTGGGCTATAGCCCATATCGTACGGCATACTATAGCGCGCCATTTTTCATCATTTTTGAGGATTTGAAAAAAATGACGAAATGACAAAAACGATGGGTTATAGCCCATGTTTTTTGAAATTTTGGAAAAAAAAGTTAGCCTCGTTTCTCATCATTTTGGACCGTGGGCTATAGCCCATATCGTACGGCATACTATAGCGCGCCGTTTTTCATCATTTTTGAGGATTTGAAAAAAATGACGAAATGACAAAAACGATGGGTTATAGCCCATGTTTTTTGAAATTTCGAAAAAAAAAGTTATCCTCGTTTCTCATCATTTTGGACCATGGGCTATAGCCCATATCGTACGGCATACTATAGCGCGCCGTTTTTCATCATTTTTGAGGATTTGAAAAAAATGACGAAATGACAAAAACGATGGGTTATAGCCCATGTTTTTTGAAATTTCGAAAAAAAAAGTTATCCTCGTTTCTCATCATTTTGGACCATGGGCTATAGCCCATATCGTACGGCATACTATAGCGCGCCGTTTTTCATCATTTTTGAGGATTTGAAAAAAATGACGAAATGACAAAAACGATGGGTTATAGCCCATGTTTTTTGAAATTTTGAAAAAATAAGTTAGCCTCGTTTCTCATCATTTTGGACGGTGGGCTATAGCCCATATCGTACGGCATACTATAGCGCGCCGTTTTTCATCATTTTTGAGGATTTGAAAAAAATGACGAAATGACAAAAACGATGGGTTATAGCCCATGTTTTTTGAAATTTTGAAAAAAAAAGTTAGCCTCGTTTCTCATCATTTTGGACCGTGGGCTATAGCCCATATCGTACGGCATACTATAGCGCGCCGTTTTTCATCATTTTTGAGGATTTGAAAAAAATGACGAAATGACAAAAACGATGGGTTATAGCCCATGTTTTTTGAAATTTCGAAAAAAAAAGTTATCCTCGTTTCTCATCATTTTGGACCATGGGCTATAGCCCATATCGTACGGCATACTATAGCGCGCCGTTTTTCATCATTTTTGAGGATTTGAAAAAAAGGACGAAATGACAAAAACGATGGGTTATAGCCCATGTTTTTTGAAATTTTGAAAAAAAAAGTTAGCCTCGTTTCTCATCATTTTGGACCGTGGGCTATAGCCCATATCGTACGGCATACTATAGCGCGCCGTTTTTCATCATTTTTGAGGATTTGAAAAAAATGACGAAATGACAAAAACGATGGGTTATAGCCCATGTTTTTTGAAATTTTGGAAAAAAAAGTTAGCCTCGTTTCTCATCATTTTGGACAGTGGGCTATAGCCCATATCGTACGGCATACTATAGCGCGCCGTTTTTCATCATTTTTGAGGATTTGAAAAAAATGACGAAATGACAAAAACGATGGGTTATAGCCCATGTTTTTTGAAATTTCGAAAAAAAAAGTTATCCTCGTTTCTCATCATTTTGGACCATGGGCTATAGCCCATATCGTACGGCATACTATAGCGCGCCGTTTTTCATCATTTTTGAGGATTTGAAAAAAATGACGAAATGACAAAAACGATGGGTTATAGCCCATGTTTTTTGAAATTTTGGAAAAAAAAGTTAGCCTCGTTTCTCATCATTTTGGACCGTGGGCTATAGCCCATATCGTACGGCATACTATAGCGCGCCGTTTTTCATAATTTTTGAGGATTTGAAAAAAATGACGAAATGACAAAAACGATGGGTTATAGCCCATGTTTTTTGAAATTTCGAAAAAAAAAGTTATCCTCGTTTCTCATCATTTTGGACCATGGGCTATAGCCCATATCGTACGGCATACTATAGCGCGCCGTTTTTCATCATTTTTGAGGATTTGAAAAAAATGACGAAATGACAAAAACGATGGGTTATAGCCCATGTTTTTTGAAATTTTGAAAAAAAAAGTTAGCCTCGTTTCTCATCATTTTGGACCGTGGGCTATAGCCCATATCGTACGGCATACTATAGCGCGCCGTTTTTCATCATTTTTGAGGATTTGAAAAAAATGACGAAATGACAAAAACGATGGGTTATAGCCCATGTTTTTTGAAATTTTGAAAAAAAAAGTTAGCCTCGTTTCTCATCATTTTGGACCGTGGGCTATAGCCCATATCGTACGGCATACTATAGCGCGCCGTTTTTCATCATTTTTGAGGATTTGAAAAAAATGACGAAATGACAAAAACGATGGGTTATAGCCCATGTTTTTTGAAATTTTGAAAAAATAAGTTAGCCTCGTTTCTCATCATTTTGGACGGTGGGCTATAGCCCATATCGTACGGCATACTATAGCGCGCCGTTTTTCATCATTTTTGAGGATTTGAAAAAAATGACGAAATGACAAAAACGATGGGTTATAGCCCATGTTTTTTTAAATTTTGAAAAAAAAAGTTAGCCTCGTTTCTCATCATTTTGGACCGTGGGCTATAGCCCATATCGTACGGCATACTATAGCGCGCCGTTTTTCATCATTTTTGAGGATTTGAAAAAAATGACGAAATGACAAAAACGATGGGTTATAGCCCATGTTTTTTGAAATTTTGAAAAAAAAAGTTAGCCTCGTTTCTCATCATTTTGGACCGTGGGCTATAGCCCATATCGTACGGCATACTATAGCGCGCCATTTTTCATCATTTTTGAGGATTTGAAAAAAATGACGAAATGACAAAAACGATGGGTTATAGCCCATGTTTTTTGAAATTTTGGAAAAAAAAGTTAGCCTCGTTTCTAATCATTTTGGACCGTGGGCTATAGCCCATATCGTACGGCATACTATAGCGCGCCGTTTTTCATCATTTTTGAGGATTTGAAAAAAATGACGAAATGACAAAAACGATGGGTTATAGCCCATGTTTTTTGAAATTTCGAAAAAAAAAGTTATCCTCGTTTCTCATCATTTTGGACCATGGGCTATAGCCCATATCGTACGGCATACTATAGCGCGCCGTTTTTCATCATTTTTGAGGATTTAAAAAAAATGACGAAATGACAAAAACGATGGGTTATAGCCCATGTTTTTTGAAATTTTGAAAAAAAAAGTTAGCCTCGTTTCTCATCATTTTGGACCGTGGGCTATAGCCCATATCGTACGGCATACTATAGCGCGCCGTTTTTCATCATTTTTGAGGATTTGAAAAAAATGACGAAATGACAAAAACGATGGGTTATAGCATATGTTTTTTGAAATTTCGAAAAAAAAAGTTATCCTCGTTTCTCATCATTTTGGACCATGGGCTATAGCCCATATCGTACGGCATACTATAGCGCGCTGTTTTTCATCATTTTTGAGGATTTGAAAAAAATGACGAAATGACAAAAACGATGGGTTATAGCCCATGTTTTTTGAAATTTTGAAAAAAAAAGTTAGCCTCGTTTCTCATCATTTTGGACCGTGGGCTATAGCCCATATCGTACGGCATACTATAGCGCGCCGTTTTTCATCATTTTTGAGGATTTGAAAAAAATGACGAAATGACAAAAACGATGGGTTATAGCCCATGTTTTTTGAAATTTTGGAAAAAAAAGTTAGCCTCGTTTCTCATCATTTTGGACCGTGGGCTATAGCCCATATCGTACGGCATACTATAGCGCGCCGTTTTTCATCATTTTTGAGGATTTGAAAAAAATGACGAAATGACAAAAACGATGGGTTATAGCCCATGTTTTTTGAAATTAAAAAAAAAAAGTTAGCCTCGTTTCTCATCATTTTGGACCGTGGGCTATAGCCCATATCGTACGGCATACTATAGCGCGCCGTTTTTCATCATTTTTGAGGATTTAAAAAAAATGACGAAATGACAAAAACGATGGGTTATAGCCCATGTTTTTTTAAATTTGGAAAAAAAAAGTTAGCCTCGTTTCTCATCATTTTGGACCGTGGGCTATAGCCCATATCGTACGGCATACTATAGCGCGCCGTTTTTCATCATTTTTGAGGATTTGAAAAAAATGACGAAATGACAAAAACGATGGGTTATAGCATATGTTTTTTGAAATTTCGAAAAAAAAAGTTATCCTCGTTTCTCATCATTTTGGACCATGGGCTATAGCCCATATCGTACGGCATACTATAGCGCGCCGTTTTTCATCATTTTTGAGGATTTGAAAAAAATGACGAAATGACAAAAACGATGGGTTATAGCCCATGTTTTTTGAAATTTTGAAAAAAAAAGTTAGCCTCGTTTCTCATCATTTTGGACCGTGGGCTATAGCCCATATCGTACGGCATACTATAGCGCGCCGTTTTTCATCATTTTTGAGGATTTGAAAAAAATGACGAAATGACAAAAACGATGGGTTATAGCCCATGTTTTTTGAAATTTTGGAAAAAAAAGTTAGCCTCGTTTCTCATCATTTTGGACCGTGGGCTATAGCCCATATCGTACGGCATACTATAGCGCGCCGTTTTTCATCATTTTTGAGGATTTGAAAAAAATGACGAAATGACAAAAACGATGGGTTATAGCCCATGTTTTTTGAAATTAAAAAAAAAAAAGTTAGCCTCGTTTCTCATCATTTTGGACCGTGGGCTATAGCCCATATCGTACGGCATACTATAGCGCGCCGTTTTTCATCATTTTTGAGGATTTAAAAAAAATGACGAAATGACAAAAACGATGGGTTATAGCCCATGTTTTTTTAAATTTTGAAAAAAAAAGTTAGCCTCGTTTCTCATCATTTTGGACCGTGGGCTATAGCCCATATCGTACGGCATACTATAGCGCGCCGTTTTTCATCATTTTTGAGGATTTGAAAAAAATGACGAAATGACAAAAACGATGGGTTATAGCATATGTTTTTTGAAATTTCGAAAAAAAAGTTATCCTCGTTTCTCATCATTTTGGACCATGGGCTATAGCCCATATCGTACGGCATACTATAGCGCGCCGTTTTTCATCATTTTTGAGGATTTGAAAAAAATGACGAAATGACAAAAACGATGGGTTATAGCCCATGTTTTTTTAAATAAATAAAAAAAAAGTTAGCCTCGTTTCTCATCATTTTGGACCGTGGGCTATAGCCCATATCGTACGGCATACTATAGCGCGCCGTTTTTCATCATTTTTGAGGATTTGAAAAAAATGACGAAATGACAAAAACGATGGGTTATAGCCCATGTTTTTTTTAATTTTGAAAAAAAAAGTTAGCCTCGTTTCTCATCATTTTGGACCGTGGGCTATAGCCCCTATCGTACGGCATACTACAGCGCGCCGTTTTTCATCATTTTTGAGGATTTGAAAAAAATGACGAAATGACAAAAACGATGGGTTATAGCCCATGTTTTTTTAAATTTTGGAAAAAAAAGTTAGCCTCGTTTCTCATCATTTTGGACCGTGGGCTATAGCCCATATCGTACGGCATACTATAGCGCGCCGTTTTTCATCATTTTTGAGGATTTGAAAAAAATGACGAAATGACAAAAATGATGGGTTATAGCCCATGTTTTTTGAAATTTCGGGAAAAAAAGTTATCCTCGTTTCTCATCATTTTGGACCATGGGCTATAGCCCATATCGTACGGCATACTATAGCGCGCCGTTTTTCATCATTTTTGAGGATTTGAAAAAAATGACGAAATGACAAAAACGATGGGTTATAGCCCATGTTTTTTGAAATTTTGAAAAAAAAAGTTAGCCTCGTTTCTCATCATTTTGGACCGTGGGCTATAGCCCATATCGTACGGCATACTATAGCGCGCCGTTTTTCATCATTTTTGAGGATTTGAAAAAATTGACGAAATGACAAAAACGATGGGTTATAGCCCATGTTTTTTGAAATTTCGAAAAAAAAAGTTATCCTCGTTTCTCATCATTTTGGACCATGGGCTATAGCCCATATCGTACGGCATACTATAGCGCGCCGTTTTTCATCATTTTTGAGGATTTGAAAAAAATGACGAAATGACAAAAACGATGGGTTATAGCCCATGTTTTTTTAAATTTTGAAAAAAAAAGTTAGCCTCGTTTCTCATCATTTTGGACCGTGGGCTATAGCCCATATCGTACGGCATACTATAGCGCGCCGTTTTTCATCATTTTTGAGGATTTGAAAAAAATGACGAAATGACAAAAACGATGGGTTATAGCCCATGTTTTTTGAAATTTTGAAAAAAAAAGTTAGCCTCGTTTCTCATCATTTTGGACCGTGGGCTATAGCCCATATCGTACGGCATACTATAGCGCGCCGTTTTTCATCATTTTTGAGGATTTGAAAAAAATGACGAAATGACAAAAACGATGGGTTATAGCCCATGTTTTTTGAAATTTTGAAAAAAAAGTTAGCCTCGTTTCTCATCATTTTGGACCGTGGGCTATAGCCCATATCGTACGGCATACTATAGCGCGCCGTTTTTCATCATTTTTGAGGATTTGAAAAAAATGACGAAATGACAAAAACGATGGGTTATAGCCCATGTTTTTTGAAATTTTGGAAAAAAAAGTTAGCCTCGTTTCTCATCATTTTGGACCGTGGGCTATAGCCCATATCGTACGGCATACTATAGCGCGCCGTTTTTCATCATTTTTGAGGATTTGAAAAAAATGACGAAATGACAAAAACGATGGGTTATAGCCCATGTTTTTTGAAATTTTGAAAAAAAAAGTTAGCCTCGTTTCTCATCATTTTGGACCGTGGGCTATAGCCCATATCGTACGGCATACTATAGCGCGCCGTTTTTCATCATTTTTGAGGATTTGAAAAAAATGACGAAATGACAAAAACGATGGGTTATAGCCCATGTTTTTTTAAATTTTGAAAAAAAAAGTTAGCCTCGTTTCTCATCATTTTGGACCGTGGGCTATAGCCCATATCGTACGGCATACTATAGCGCGCCGTTTTTCATCATTTTTGAGGATTTGAAAAAAATGACGAAATGACAAAAACGATGGGTTATAGCCCATGTTTTTTGAAATTTTGAAAAAAAAAGTTAGCCTCGTTTCTCATCATTTTGGACCGTGGGCTATAGCCCATATCGTACGGCATACTATAGCGCGCCGATTTTCATCATTTTTGAGGATTTGAAAAAAATGACGAAATGACAAAAACGATGGGTTATAGCCCATGTTTTTTGAAATTTTGAAAAAAAAAGTTAGCCTCGTTTCTCATCATTTTGGACCGTGGGCTATAGCCCATATCGTACGGCATACTATAGCGCGCCGTTTTTCATCATTTTTGAGGATTTGAAAAAAATGACGAAATGACAAAAACGATGGGTTATAGCCCATGTTTTTTGAAATTTTGGAAAAAAAAGTTAGCCTCGTTTCTCATCATTTTGGACCGTGGGCTATAGCCCATATCGTACGGCATACTATAGCGCGCCGTTTTTCATCATTTTTGAGGATTTGAAAAAAATGACGAAATGACAAAAACGATGGGTTATAGCCCATGTTTTTTGAAATTTTGGAAAAAAAAGTTAGCCTCGTTTCTCATCATTTTGGACCGTGGGCTATAGCCCATATCGTACGGCATACTATAGCGCGCCGTTTTTCATCATTTTTGAGGATTTGAAAAAAATGACGAAATGACAAAAACGATGGGTTATAGCCCATGTTTTTTTAAATTTTGAAAAAAAAAGTTAGCCTCGTTTCTCATCATTTTGGACCGTGGGCTATAGCCCATATCGTACGGCATACTATAGCGCGCCGTTTTTCATCATTTTTGAGGATTTGAAAAAAATGACGAAATGACAAAAACGATGGGTTATAGCCCATGTTTTTTGAAATTTTGAAAAAAAAAGTTAGCCTCGTTTCTCATCATTTTGGACCGTGGGCTATAGCCCATATCGTACGGCATACTATAGCGCGCCGTTTTTCATCATTTTTGAGGATTTGAAAAAAATGACGAAATGACAAAAACGATGGGTTATAGCCCATGTTTTTTTAAATTTTGAAAAAAAAAGTTAGCCTCGTTTCTCATCATTTTGGACCGTGGGCTATAGCCCATATCGTACGGCATACTATAGCGCGCCGTTTTTCATCATTTTTGAGGATTTGAAAAAAATGACGAAATGACAAAAACGATGGGTTATAGCCCATGTTTTTTGAAATTTTGAAAAAAAAAGTTAGCCTCGTTTCTCATCATTTTGGACCGTGGGCTATAGCCCATATCGTACGGCATACTATAGCGCGCCGTTTTTCATCATTTTTGAGGATTTGAAAAAAATGACGAAATGACAAAAACGATGGGTTATAGCCCATGTTTTTTGAAATTTCGAAAAAAAAAGTTATCCTCGTTTCTCATCATTTTGGACCATGGGCTATAGCCCATATCGTACGGCATACTATAGCGCGCCGTTTTTCATCATTTTTGAGGATTTGAAAAAAATGACGAAATGACAAAAACGATGGGTTATAGCCCATGTTTTTTGAAATTTTGAAAAAAAAAGTTAGCCTCGTTTCTCATCATTTTGGACCGTGGGCTATAGCCCATATCGTACGGCATACTATAGCGCGCCGTTTTTCATCATTTTTGAGGATTTGAAAAAAATGACGAAATGACAAAAACGATGGGTTATAGCCCATGTTTTTTGAAATTTTGAAAAAAAAAGTTAGCCTCGTTTCTCATCATTTTGGACCGTGGGCTATAGCCCATATCGTACGGCATACTATAGCGCGCCGTTTTTCATCATTTTTGAGGATTTGAAAAAAATGACGAAATGACAAAAACGATGGGTTATAGCCCATGTTTTTTGAAATTTTGAAAAACAAAGTTAGCCTCGTTTCTCATCATTTTGGACCGTGGGCTATAGCCCATATCGTACGGCATACTATAGCGCGCCGTTTTTCATCATTTTTGAGGATTTGAAAAAAATGACGAAATGACAAAAACGATGGGTTATAGCCCATGTTTTTTGAAATTTTGAAAAAAAAAGTTAGCCTCGTTTCTCATCATTTTGGACCGTGGGCTATAGCCCATATCGTACGGCATACTATAGCGCGCCGTTTTTCATCATTTTTGAGGATTTGAAAAAAATGACGAAATGACAAAAACGATGGGTTATAGCCCATGTTTTTTGAAATTTTGGAAAAAAAAGTTAGCCTCGTTTCTCATCATTTTGGACCGTGGGCTATAGCCCATATCGTACGGCATACTATAGCGCGCCGTTTTTCATCATTTTTGAGGATTTGAAAAAAATGACGAAATGACAAAAACGATGGGTTATAGCCCATGTTTTTTGAAATTTTGAAAAAAAAAGTTAGCCTCGTTTCTCATCATTTTGGACCGTGGGCTATAGCCCATATCGTACGGCATACTATAGCGCGCCGTTTTTCATCATTTTTGAGGATTTGAAAAAAATGACGAAATGACAAAAACGATGGGTTATAGCCCATGTTTTTTTAAATTTTGAAAAAAAAAGTTAGCCTCGTTTCTCATCATTTTGGACCGTGGGCTATAGCCCATATCGTACGGCATACTATAGCGCGCCGTTTTTCATCATTTTTGAGGATTTGAAAAAAATGACGAAATGACAAAAACGATGGGTTATAGCCCATGTTTTTTGAAATTTTGAAAAAAAAAGTTAGCCTCGTTTCTCATCATTTTGGACCGTGGGCTATAGCCCATATCGTACGGCATACTATAGCGCGACGTTTTTCATCATTTTTGAGGATTTGAAAAAAATGACGAAATGACAAAAACGATGGGTTATAGCCCATGTTTTTTGAAATTTTGAAAAAAAAAGTTAGCCTCGTTTCTCATCATTTTGGACCGTGGGCTATAGCCCATATCGTACGGCATACTATAGCGCGCCGTTTTTCATCATTTTTGAGGATTTGAAAAAAATGACGAAATGACAAAAACGATGGGTTATAGCCCATGTTTTTTGAAATTTTGGAAAAAAAAGTTAGCCTCGTTTCTCATCATTTTGGACCGTGGGCTATAGCCCATATCGTACGGCATACTATAGCGCGCCGTTTTTCATCATTTTTGAGGATTTGAAAAAAATGACGAAATGACAAAAACGATGGGTTATAGCCCATGTTTTTTGAAATTTTGAAAAAAAAAGTTAGCCTCGTTTCTCATCATTTTGGACCGTGGGCTATAGCCCATATCGTACGGCATACTATAGCGCGCCGTTTTTCATCATTTTTGAGGATTTGAAAAAAATGACGAAATGACAAAAACGATGGGTTATAGCCCATGTTTTTTTAAATTTTGAAAAAAAAAGTTAGCCTCGTTTCTCATCATTTTGGACCGTGGGCTATAGCCCATATCGTACGGCATACTATAGCGCGCCGTTTTTCATCATTTTTGAGGATTTGAAAAAAATGACGAAATGACAAAAACGATGGGTTATAGCCCATGTTTTTTGAAATTTTGAAAAAAAAAGTTAGCCTCGTTTCTCATCATTTTGGACCGTGGGCTATAGCCCATATCGTACGGCATACTATAGCGCGCCGTTTTTCATCATTTTTGAGGATTTGAAAAAAATGACGAAATGACAAAAACGATGGGTTATAGCCCATGTTTTTTTTTATTTTGAAAAAAAAAGTTAGCCTCGTTTCTCATCATTTTGGACCGTGGGCTATAGCCCATATCGTACGGCATACTATAGCGCGCCGTTTTTCATCATTTTTGAGGATTTGAAAAAAATGACGAAATGACAAAAACGATGGGTTATAGCCCATGTTTTTTGAAATTTTGAAAAAGAAAGTTAGCCTTGTTTCTCATCATTTTGGACCGTGGGCTATAGCCCATATCGTACGGCATACTATAGCGCGCCGTTTCTCATCATTTTTGAGGATTTGAAAAAAATGACGAAATGACAAAAACGATGGGTTATAGCCCATGTTTTTTGAAATTTTGGAAAAAAAAGTTAGCCTCGTTTCTCATCATTTTGGACCGTGGGCTATAGCCCATATCGTACGGCATACTATAGCGCGCCGTTTTTCATCATTTTTGAGGATTTGAAAAAAATGACGAAATGACAAAAACGATGGGTTATAGCCCATGTTTTTTGAAATTTCGGAAAAAAAAGTTATCCTCGTTTCTCATCATTTTGGACCATGGGCTATAGCCCATATCGTACGGCATACTATAGCGCGCCGTTTTTCATCATTTTTGAGGATTTGAAAAAAATGACGAAATGACAAAAACGATGGGTTATAGCCCATGTTTTTTGAAATTTTGAAAAAAAAAGTTAGCCTCGTTTCTCATCATTTTGGACCGTGGGCTATAGCCCATATCGTACGGCATACTATAGCGCGCCGTTTTTCATCATTTTTGAGGATTTGAAAAAAATGACGAAATGACAAAAACGATGGGTTATAGCCCATGTTTTTTGAAATTTTGAAAAAAAAAGTTAGCCTCGTTTCTCATCATTTTGGACTGTGGGCTATAGCCCATATCGTACGGCATACTATAGCGCGCCGTTTTTCATCATTTTTGAGGATTTGAAAAAAATGACGAAATGACAAAAACGATGGGTTATAGCCCATGTTTTTTGAAATTTTGAAAAAAAAAGTTAGCCTCGTTTCTCATCATTTTGGACCGTGGGCTATAGCCCATATCGTACGGCATACTATAGCGCGCCGTTTTTCATCATTTTTGAGGATTTGAAAAAAATGACGAAATGACAAAAACGATGGGTTATAGCCCATGTTTTTTTAAATTTTGAAAAAAAAAGTTAGCCTCGTTTCTCATCATTTTGGACCGTGGGCTATAGCCCATATCGTACGGCATACTATAGCGCGCCGTTTTTCATCATTTTTGAGGATTTGAAAAAAATGACGAAATGACAAAAACGATGGGTTATAGCCCATGTTTTTTGAAATTTTGAAAAAAAAAGTTAGCCTCGTTTCTCATCATTTTGGACCGTGGGCTATAGCCCATATCGTACGGCATACTATAGCGCGCCGTTTTTCATCATTTTTGAGGATTTGAAAAAAATGACGAAATGACAAAAACGATGGGTTATAGCCCATGTTTTTTGAAATTTCGAAAAAAAAAGTTATCCTCGTTTCTCATAATTTTGGACCATGGGCTATAGCCCATATCGTACGGCATACTATAGAACAACGGGCAATTAAGGACAAGGACTTGAAGGACTAGTAGGCTATCACAATAAATTCTTCTTGCAAACAAACAAACAGCATGCCAGCATGATAGGAAGAGGAATATGTGTGGATGCATGACGTCATTTATAGTCTGACATCGGTGCAACCACAGGTGTTATGAATTAATGATTATTATGTGACGTCACATGAGGGTTGATACTAGGCAGCTCCACCGTTAGTTTTCTTTTCTTTTTAGCAGGCCTATTCTATTTGCATGGACGGCAAAGCATCGTTACATACAGTTGAGCTGACATGTCGGACAAACAGCATCGTTACATACAGTTGAGCTGACATGTCGGACACAGGACAGCAGACATAAATCATGGATGAAGGAAACAACGCCTCCTCCAAATTGAGCGGCTTCCTATAATGGCTGAAACTGAGCAATTCCTCGCTAACTGCTTGGCTCTCGATCCTTTTGGAAAGGCCGGCCATTTGTAAACCCCTCACAACCAACTTATGCACATGCCCTAGGCTGCCAAAGATAAAAACTAAAAGTTTACATCTGTAGCCTAGCTGTGAGATGGTCTGCATTAGCTGCTGATACTTCAGCACTTTGGTTAGAAAGGCTTCTTCCAGGCTATAGTCAAAGGTACAGCCGACCTCGAGAATGAACACCTCTCTATGGTTTTCATTTACAACAATGACATCAGGGGTGTTAGCTGAAATGCTAGAGAACACAGAGTCATCATTACACAGGTTAAACATCCTTGGCTTCACAGTAGAATGCTTATAAAGCATGATGGAGGACCTGAAAATGGAAGAGATGTCTTTCGATATCAAATCCACTATTCTGTCATGCCTACATATATGTAAAGGCCCCTGTAAACATGGCAACCATTTAAGATGTGGGACATGGTTTCAGCTATTTGTTCATGGCCATGATGGATACAGTGAGGAGCATGATTGCCTGGAAACCAGATGGAGAGATTAAGTTTAGAAGGTAGAACCTGTAATCTCACTTTCAGGGTTACACACACACACACACACACAGTGACACACACACCCAAACAGCTACACAGGTGAGACCATGCAGGCATGCATACAGAACTAAACAGATTGCCGATAATTAATTATATTTAATTGGCTCCATTTGGTAAATGATGCCGAGGCTCTGACATCACAGAACGCATCGTTCAAGAAAGATATGTATTATATTATATATATTGATTTATTTCATTCAAATGCAGTTGATTATCACCTGTTTTGTTGCACATAGAAATGTAAACATTATTGGATGATGTCTGGTTACAGATGTAAGGGTCCGTTTGGTTCCATGTGTTACACTCTGAGTTACAGACTTGTAAGGGTCCATTTGGTTCCATGTGTTACACTCTGAGTTACAGACCCGTAAGGGTCTATTTGGTTCCATGTGTTACACTCAGAGATACAGACCCGTAAGGGTGCATTTGGTTATATTTGTTGAATATATAAACTGAGAAATTTGGAACAACCAGATATTATTTGTCGATAAAATTGTCAGTATATGATTTAGTCATCATAGCCTAGTTTTAGTTTTCATTTAGTTTAAAAGGGCAGTCGAGCGACATTTTTTGTCCTAGAACAAATTAACCCATTTTGGTGTCAGCATTATGTTATGCTTTAGCTATTGAAAAATAGCAGATCTACAAGCTCATAGTACGAGCTTGTAGGTCTGTTATTTTTGAAAAATCCAAGAACGACTAAAATAGAAACATAGGCTTTTTCAGAAAACTGTCAGGATGTAGAAGACATTTTATCGAATCTGATCTCAGGTCAGAATGGGTTAACACTCTCAGAGTTAAGGCCAGTCCACACCAAATTAACACTCTGAGTCATTTTTCATTTGGAAGGAGTTCAACGTTTACAGGTGTACATTTCAGGTCACTTGACCAGGTGTAGATCCAGCAGACCAGGTGTAGGTCCAGCAGACCAGGTGTGGGTCTAGACCTGCTGTAGGAAGCCCAGGTTGAGGCTGGTAGGGATGTGAATGGAGTCCAGGGCCACAGGAGACCAGGTGTAGGTCCGTGTAATTGGCACAACCAGTACAGTCAAATTCTACTCATTGTTGAAGAAAGTCACAATAAAAATCAAGCATGAGTGTCAATAAGTTCAAATTAACTTGTTTTATTTAATTTCACCTGACAACAAGTGTGTGTGTGTGTGTGTGTGTGTGTGTGTGTGTGTGTGTGTGTGTGTGTGTGTGTGTGTGTGTGTGTGTGTGTGTGTGTGTGAGAGTGAGTGAGCATGTGCAAGCATGTTTGAAGCTAATTTCACTAGCTGCTGGAACATTCAGTCACGGTCCACGGCACGCGCATCCGAGTGTATGGACTATAGCTGAGCTCCATTCCAAATCGAATTAGTCAGCATCATCGTCTTACGTCTTTTCTCTAGTCTGGATCCGGCCAAACAAAAGTTCAGCCACATCACAAGGGCTGTTTTCCCTGGCCAGGTAATACAGGAAACATGACCAGGTATGTCTAATGCACCCTTGGATGGCTTCTATGGACACATCCCCACAGGCCTCCTTCATGGAAATCTTGTTGAGGTTTCTGTCATAAAACATCAACCGCTGAGAAAAATCTATTGCATTGAGGAACCAGAAATTGTGCAGGTAAAAAGGGAAGTTGTGACTGTGGCGTGGTTGTTGAAAATAATACCAGCTAATCGTCATCCAAAATGAAACAACACCAACGGTATATAAATTAAAGTAATAATATTAAAATAATTTTGAATGGGACGGTCAGGAACTTTCTTTCGTCAAGTGAAGTTGTCAGTGATACATTTAGATGTAGAACGATTGCATAAATAAGTCTTCAATAAAACATTGAGTTCACATGAATACAGTAGAATACAAATTTGGAAATGTTTAAAACCCAATATATCAACCTTCCTTAATTTATAATATCCATTGAGTTCTGCCTGATTCTGCAATACGGAGTGTGGACAGAGGCAAACACATAATTTATACTGTCTGTCTGATGTGTAAGATCAACAGCAAGGATTCTGAGCTTTTTGTGGTGATGTCGATGGCTTTCTACCCAGTATTTCAAGAGGGGGGTGGGTGGGACTAGAAACAATTTAATGCCGTCATGTCCTCTTCAGACGATACTCCTAATAGTGACCTGAGAATACAGCATCGCCAGATGAGCCAAGTGGAAAGGGTCTGTGAAAATGATAGATAGCGCTTATGGAATGTCTCAAAATAGCCAAAGTGGGTTCTCTACAGGCGGTGAGGCTCCATGAAAAGGGGATTGATGGTCCCGTGAACGGCTTGAGAATCAGAGGGGCCCATTCAGACTGTCCAGTTCTTCTTGGCCACAGGGAAAGGCTGTAAGGAGAGAGGACTGCTGTGCTTCACAAACACAGTGTCATCCTCCAGCTTGACTTCGTACACTTGTTGCTATAACAGACAAAACAAAAAGTAACAGCTATTAAAATAGAAAGGAAACGCAACACCTTGCTTTAGATGTAAGTACTGAGTACAACTGAGCACTCATGTGGCACCACATGTTTTAAAGAACACATTTATGCAGGAGTTTTCTTTCTGGAAGTGTAGACTATAATTCAAAATAAAATAAAACCCTGAACTGGACTATGTTTTATTACAGTTGTTAGTGACTGTACTGTGGTTAATGAACTATTTATCTTCCCTTGTTTTTTATTAAATAGAAGCTTTGAAAACCGAAATGAAACATAGTGTTGTTCATGCAGGGCACGGGAGTCGCAGAAGCTCAGTTGTAATCAGCTGTCAGTCTGCTGTTTGCTTTCAGCCACTCTTTTCTACACACCAATCACACCTCATTTACGCATCAAGGCGGTCCGCATCAAGGCGGTCCTGGATGTTGAACTGAAATTCATGTGTGAATGCATGACTGAAAAATGTTCTAAACTGGAACTCAATGTTGCAGATCGCCCTAAAGTGATTCAATGTTCTATGGCTTTAATGTTAAAATGTATTCAAGTTTGCATGACTCAAGTTAATCTGATTTAATGTCTTGCTATGGGCCTGCTCTTGTATACCCATGGGGGGGGGTTTGATTTTACCGTTCCCTGATTTTGCTTAGCATGCTGCTTAGCAAATTTGAGAGAACATTAACACTTTAAGTTTAACCATTAAGTTTAACTGAACATTTGTTGCAATAAATGGTTAAATCTACTTTAACATGAGTGTTCTTGACTGAACTGATGTTGTGATTGAGTTTATTTAATTTGAGTGTTCTGTAAAATGTGC
Organism: Protomyctophum bolini; assembly: GCF_963924005.1. NCBI lineage: Eukaryota > Metazoa > Chordata > Actinopteri > Myctophiformes > Myctophidae > Protomyctophum > Protomyctophum bolini. The sequence goes on along the minus strand of NC_137869.1, from coordinate 29,807,006 downwards.
AAAAGTAGAAATATTTTGACATATAATATCACCAATATTCTCTGAATATTTTGTGAAATGTTGTGAAAGAGTTTTATTAGAGTTTTATCCTATAGTTTTATTAGAGTTTTATCCTATAAACTCTAATAAAGGATAAAACTATAGGATAAAACTCTAATAAAACTATAGGATAAAACTATAGGATAAAACTCTAATAAAATAGGATAAAACTCTTATAAAACTATAGGATAAAACTAATAAAACTCTAGGATAAAACTCTTATAAAACTATAGGATAAAACTAATAAAACTCTAGGATAAAACTCTAATAAAACTCTAGGATAAAACTCTTATAAAACTCTAGGATAAAACTCTTATAAAACTCTAGGATAAAACTCTTATAAAACTATAGGATAAAACTATAGGATAAAACTATAGCATAAAACTCTAATAAAACTCTAATAATAAAACTATAGGATAAAACTATAGGATAAAACTATAGGATAAAACTATAGGATAAAACTAATAAAACTAACACAGAGGAAATATGATGAAAAAACAGTGAGATATTGGAACGTGCAGCTCCTGTATAGCCAATCTCTTATTTCAGCTATACAAATGAACCGATTCATCCACAGAACTGAAAAAGAAATGAGAATGTGTTTTTCTCCACTTTTGGAACAATTGCTAGGGGTTTTAAGCAGGGCCCAAGTGCAGGACAAAGTAGGCATACACTGTTTTCAGGGGTCAAAACAAGTTCACTTTTCCAGTCACACAGAATACAGAAAAACTCAGTCAAGCTACATCAGGATATACAGGATAACCTCAGGCTGCACCACCACAGTACAGTCACATGCACAGCAGGATTACTCATAGTAACAGAAACAGACCATTGGTCACAGACTAACCAGCGGGCAGGAATTATGTACACAAGCTAAGAAGACACAGGTGAAATACAATGCACAATCAAAGGTATAACACATGACATAGTTGAGGGGGCGGATCAAGATGTGAGGACACACTGGTGTAAACCACTGGTGTAAACCAGTGGTGGAAGTACTCGTATTTAGTAAAATAATCAATATCATAATGTAGGAAATACAAAAGTACTACTCAATATGCAGAATGTCCCATTTCAAAATCGTTCAAAACGTATTCCAGTCTTTAAAAAAAAAAAGGAGATGTACAAGCTCACAACACGTGACGCACTGTGAGCTCATAGAATGTCTATTTTCACATAGCCAAGGGATGAAGTGGTTAATGATTTTTGTAATAATAATTAAAATCTACAAAGTAACTACCGTAGTCACTAAAGTTTTTAAATAATTGTAGCGTAAAAGTACAATATTTTCCCCTCTGAAATGTAGTGATGTAGAAGTACAAAAGTATTCAACATAGGAAACTCATAATTGTTTAAGTACGGTACGGTGTACAGTAGTCTACTTGGTTACTTTCCACCACTGGTGTAAACAAAAGCACATGGTGGGCAAAGACTACAAGACAAGAAACAGCTGACTATCACAGGGAGAAACCACACAGGAAGTACAGTACAAGGACAGAGAAGGCAAAGTAAATAAGACACAAGTAAATAACTCATGCAGATTGTGATCATAACAGACTAGAACAAGGCCATGCTGTAACGAAACATAAATGTCCACTTCTCATGCCATGTCAATTCACAGAGCTAAGCTGAATTGTACACAACAGCAAGAGTGCACAGGTTACTGTAAACTGCAGGTGTAACTGGAAGGACAAGCAAATCGTCCGTGACAGCCCTAACCACACCAAAGGGTCACCATGCAACTCCTTGGGTCCAAACGTGTCGACCCTTTGGTGTGGTTTGGGCCATTGCATTCCATGCGTTGAATAACTAGGGTCAATATGCAACAAGACACATCACACCGCAGGGACAACGGTAAAACCGCCTTGACCCTTTGGTGTGGTTAGGGCTTTAGACTATACAGTTACAAATATGATGAGGGTGCACCGTGAACAAACCAGATTTATGCTTTGCACAACTGATTTTCCAATGGGAAAAATATAAATAAAGGGAGAATGGGGTAAGATGAGCAAGTGGGTATGTTGGCCCACCAGCGTTATCTATATAACCTTAAATCTATTAACATCCATCATTTACGCCTGGCTGTGAAGTTGGGAAGCCTCATGGGGAAAGTGGAAAGCATTCATTTACATAAAAAAAATATATCAAAGTAACATTCACACATCTCAGGCATAATGACTGTTATATCAAAGCAAATTTACACCGTTTTGGTAACTTGACTATAAGTAATAACTGGGGATTATTATTGACTCTAAACTGAATTCTAATGCACATATTAGGTTACCAAGACGGCAAGACCGCATTCTTTCATCTTAGAAACATTGCACGCATGATTAGAGCATACCGGTATGAGGTATCTATCCTTGGACGATGCAAAAACATTGATTCACGGCCGTCCCCTCAGGTCCTCCACTGCTGGCCTGCTTGAGGTGCCTAATGGGATGGCAACTAAAAGATACGGTGAGGCAACTTTCTGCTTCTATGGCCCAACAGCCTGGAATAAACTCCCATTACAGCTTAGACAGGCACCCTCCGTAGCCATATTCAAAGCACAGCTCAAGACCCACCTCTTTACTCTTGCCTTTAGTTGAGTTTTTAAACCCGTTTGCTCTTACTGCCTTGCCTGTTTTACTGCTGGGTTTTTTTTATCTTTGCTATTGCTTTATTGTTGTTTTATGCTCTTGCTATTGTTTTTTATTGTCTTAAGGCTACTGTGTTTTGCTTGCTTAACTGTTATTTTACGTTTGTGTTTATCTTCTTCTGCCCTGTAAAGCACTTTGCGTTGCATTTTATGACAAGAAAGGTGCTATATAAATAAAGTTTATTATTATTATACTAATTTAAGAGAAATGTTCAATGTTGTATTAATTGCATATATTAAAAGGTTTTGAATAACAAACTTTATTTAATAGTTTTTTATTTTATGGCCCCTTGTCACAAGTTATCTTTACACTCAGGGAAGACAGAATCAATTCTGTTTGGCTCGAAAATCTAATTAGGAGGAAGTACAGGAATACATAGCAGCAAAATCATCAGTGAAATACCTGGGTTGTATTTTAGAGGGTAACAGACGGCCGAAGTATGGCCAGCAAGGTGCTAAACAAGGTCTCCGGACTGACTAAGCTTTCTAGCTCGAACAGCAAGATACATGGATAGGCCAGGGAGACAAAATTAGTGGTGGCCAACTCCCTTATCCTGTGCCACTTTGATTTTGTGTGTACATCGTGGTTCGAGGGCTTGATTAAGTCTTTTAAAACAAAGCTACAGTCAGCTCAAAATAGACTGATCAGGGTTATACTAGGGATGGAACCCAGAACCCATATAGGAAGGAACCAGTTCAGAGAGCTGAACTGGCTCCCAGTAGAATAAAAGGTTACAATGGATAGACTAAACATGGTCTATAAAATTAAATACGGAGAGGTCCCAGAAGTTTTAAGAACATGTTTCAGGCAGGTAAACGAGGTACACAACCATTTCACCAGAGCCAGTATTGCAGATGTGGTGCTCCCTGCTTTTAAAAGTAAAGTGGGCAAAGGCTCATTCATTTATATAGGAGCCACACAGTGGAATAGCCTGGAATCCAGTGTTAAACTGACATCCAATTTGAGGACATTTAAACAGAAGACAAAAAAATGGCTACTGGAAAAGGTTCCCCTATAAAGGGTCATCTTAGGGACATAGTTGTTGTGTTGTGTATGTAATGTATATGTACTGTTATGTATTTGTGATGTATTTTAAAGTATTGTTCCGTTCAGTGTGAGAGGACCCCAGTGGAAATAAGTCTTTGGACTACTACTACTGTGTAATCCTTGAATCGCTGATTATAATGTTGTATTATGATTGCTTTTCTAAATAAATCAAATCAAAAAAAAAGAAGCTTACTTATTTTGCATTGATTGGACAACAGTGAAAATCATCTTACACAATTCTCCCATCCCACGTGGATTTTATTTTATTTATAGGCTACTATTCCACCAAATGCATTTTTCCTGATCAAACAAATTTTAATGTAAATTACTTTGACTGAATTAAGAGGAGCATGCCTGGAAAAGGCATGCCCTGGCATTAATATGCATAGGCTATTCATTGGCGTGCTGGACTGACCTGTAGCCCGGTACCTGAACTCCCAGTCCTGAGATCAAAGTCATAATCATGCCAGGGACAGATGACCTGCAGGACACTGTCAGCCTCCTCAATCTCACCTTGACAAAGGGGTCCACCTGGCAGACACAGGAAATTCACATTATTGGTGTTTGTTTAGTTTTAGGGTGAGGCCAGGGGATGATGAGAGGGAGGTTTGTGTATAGGCTCTAGCAACTTTACACTTAAGTTAACTACCGGTAGATGGAAAACAGACAATTTATAGGTCATGACAGTTTGGCGGCCTGGGCGGAGGGCATGGATCATAGCCTACAATAACCCTATACATGATGGACGCTGCTTTTGTTTGCCACGAAGTCTGGCTCAGGCTCACAGCCTCAGTCACTAGCATGTCTGGCCTAACAGTAAACAATAATCAGTAATTAAACAAGGAATGGATTTACTCATCCGCAATCGTTTCGAATAATGTCATATATGTACATGGATATATCGCTTCACCAAAGGGTTAATTCTGAGTGATTGCGTGGTTTTTATCTGGTTTAGCAGCTATAGTTTACCGGCGTGAGCGCAACGAGCATCCATGGCAAAGAATTCTCCCTTTACGTAGAACAGGCAAACGTCCGAGTCATAGCCGAGAGAACAGTACATCAGCCGGCATTGCTTCTTAGAAAGCTCCGAGGCTGGGCCAATGAGCCTCCACGACACGCTTCCCACGTCTCCCTCTTTATTCGCCGAGTCAGAAGCCATAAATAACGGCGAAATAAACTGCTTTCTGATTTGTCCTACTCGTTATATAGTCCGCATTCCCCACTGGCGCGACTGGACTCAGGCGGACTTGGCTTTGTTCTGTTATTTATTATTCCATAACATCCATTTATCCACGACCCTGGGAGCTAGGGTACACCGGCCGTAGTCGAGAATTACGCTGCCTGACCATATCATATCATATCCCGTTTATTCCGGTATGTGGCCGACTATCTATCGCTTCCTCCCAGTCCCAGCCCCCTGTCAAGTGTCAACACTGGTGAAGTGGCGATGATGTCGTTTGCTGCTACTGCGCTACAGCTCCTTTGCTTTAATTTTGTAATTCAAATGTGGCATTTTCATAGCCTAAGATTTAGGCTTAATTTGCCTGAGGGGGAGGACGGACACCAGCTGAGGCCTTAGAGGGCTCTGAACATGTACAAATGCAAAATAGAAGGTTCTTACACTGATGCGCCAAATGTTAGAGATGCCGACGGGGTGCCTGTGCAAATAATTTCAAATAAATAAGTGTTTTAATCCCGTTTGTGGCCGAACGCCATTCTCTACCCCCACCCCCTCGTTTACTTCCTGTTTACATTGAGCGTAATTCCGGCCTTCACCGGATGTGCCCCCTCACTACCGCCATCTATCATCTACATAACTTCCGACAGAATCCTCCACAAACACTTCTTTATTGAAAACTACGGACTAATACATTGCACAATCACCCCGTAGGCCTCTCTAACATTTAGAGCATCAGGCTAAACACCTTCTATTTTGCACCATTTTGGTACATATTTGGAGCCCTATTGGTCTCAGTTGGTGTCCGTCCTCACCAGAGTCAATTAGCCTTGACTCTCCTAGATTAAAAATGTAAAAATGTAAAAATCGATCAAATATATCTACGAGAGTTTACATTTTAGGCTAGCATTTTCATACAAATGGAGGTTCATAATAATTAAGCTTAACAACCATGCAAATAGTTTGATCCTGCTATACTTAAATCCAGGGAGGGGGGTTCTTCGCAATAAACTATAGCCTATATTTTGCATGGTAAACTAATTATAAACAACTTTTGCAGATACGCTTAAAATGTTGGCTTGCCTTAAAATGTAACCCAACCAACTGGCTATTTAAACACTTTCACCAGCCTGGAGCCTGGAGCCCCTTCCTCCCTTTTGGGCATGATGTAAAACTTCAAAAATGTTCATAAAGTTTCAAAGAAAATATAGAAAATATATGCCTTGTGAGCTTGTAGATTGGCTATTTTCGAAAGAGTTTGAATAAGGCTTTAAGTGGTTAAACAATATCTAATATGGAACATGACATTTTACTAGTTCTCAACTGTTGCTCAATATGAGAGCTATTGTGGGCCTAACATGGTAGACAATAGACATGCCACAATTTGTTGGACAACATTTCAGACAGATATTTGGCAGGAATATTTCTTCATGTTGAGTTTGTCTTTTGTAATGTGTACCAATTCTCCAGTCTGCCTAAAATAAGCATTTTCTTTTAAGAAGAGGAAATTATTTGACTCTGTGTTACTAGGATCCTTCTTAACAGAAGTGGCAAATGATTTATACAATAAGTAAAACTTAAGAAGGATAGCCTAAACATTTCATCATAACATTGGCTGTCCAAATTCTTGTCAAGCATTCTTGTTGACAGCTTTTATAGAGTGCCCATGGATAAGTCAATTGTCTATGTAGGATCAAAGAACATTAACAAGGCCTATTAATCATCAATACACTTAACAGATTTTTTCCAACGGCACTGAGGTATTTTGTAACTTATTAAAGACACAAATTTGCCCAAGTCACACAATGAAAGTTTCATTTGATGATCTGTTCTTCTTCAACTTTTATTCACTTTGTCTCCATCTCTAGTGTGCCAGTATAGTCCAAACGGCTCTGGCAATAGTGTCTAAGTTATATGACTGACTGTCTGGACCCAAACAGGGGCCTCTTGTTCTGACCATTCAGCCTTAAACAGCTGACTCATGTATGCTTATTATAGCATGGATTGAGCACAGAGAAAGTTGATGTTACTGATGCATGCAGGAAGAAAGAATGGTTCTGATGACTGTCTTGTCAGAATAATAACAACAGCGTTTTATACAATTCCATCTACAATTCATCTTTTCAGCATCTCCCCTCCTTTCCCCTCCATCAGGCGCCACGGCTGGCCAGCATCTCCTCTCCTTTCCCCTCCATCAGGCGCCCCGGCTGGCCAGGAGAAGGCAGTTTAGAGATCTGGATTACTGCATGTTTTTTGTGAGGGTACCTCTGTGTGTGCACAGAGAAAAATAAAAAGAATATCAGGATTAGAAATCGCAGGTATATGGAATGAGCATTAAAATAGTAGAAATGTTCAAATGATAAACACCTGCATGGAAGAACATGTATATACGTTTTCAAAGAATTATGTTTTGTGCAATGCTTCAATGAATATGTATAGGTATTTAACCAAGTAAGAAGAGACATTCTGAGGATCAAGCGCTTCTTCAGAAAATAGAATTGCCCATAAATCTCCCAGACATTTAGTTGTAATGTAATGTATCTGCCAGCCCACTGGTGAGTGTAACTTTGAATGTAGAGGGCTAAATGTGGATAGGTGAAATCCAGGCTAAGATGAGATATTAGGTTAGTGGAGCCTAAACTCATCCATCATTAGCCTATAAGTCTCCCAAAACATCATAATTCCAGAAACCAGCCTCAGAAGTCTACTAACTCAGCAGCCAAGGTTGGACAGAGAACTAACCAATATGGTTTCCATTATCTCAGTGAATGCACTGATGAAGCTCAGAGCACCATTACATAATCTGTCCACAAATCACATCCCCTACTATAGTTTAGTTCCAGTCCTATTACCACTTTCTCCTGAGGTTAAAATCTTTAGTGCTGGATTGCCAAGGAAATTCCATGTGCACACTCATGCAGCCTGGGGATGAACTTTAGTGACCCACTTTCTTCTGGGGGCATTTCCACTTGCACGCAAGATAGCTCGAAATCTAATGGGTGGTTGCTATAATAGACTGAGAACATTATTACTCCCCAGAAGGTGAACACGACTGATTTTGGTGACCCAGTGTAGCAAACAAGATATCACAAAATATGGACTGCCATGAAACTCACTGAGCATGTTAATTTATTTATGCTCCCATTGTTTTTGTTCTCAAAAGTCTTTTCACCTGACGGGGGAGTTTCCCCGGTTGGACGTAGCACGTGGAAGGAACATGTTATTCCAACCAGTTCCTTTCCCCTCCATCAGGCGCCCCGGCTGGCCAGGAGAAGGCAGTTTAGAGATCTGGATTACTGCATGTTTTTTGTGAGTGTACCTACCCAAGGGGACATGTACGGGGAGAACATGCAAACTCCACACAAACGCATTTTTGCCAACCCCAAATGTATTATGGGTATGCCCACAGCTTCCCCAGCGGGAATCGATCCCAGGACCTTCTAGCTATGAGGCGACAGCGCTACCAGCTGTGTCACAGTGTTTTTTGACATCCTTGTCAATATCATTTAAGGTAGGGTTGGCCCAATCGGGAGCAATCGGGAGCAAAAAAGCGTTCTATACAAATAAAAAAAATCTGATCGGGAAAAATCGGTATTGGCAGATACTCAAAATCAAATGATCGGAACATCCCAAATTTGAGGCTTTCTCATCTGTGATTTTTACTCGACTAGTTGAATGGTCCCACCAACTTCCCCCCCCCCCCCCAATTCAGTCATTATGCTAATTGATGTCTGATTAGATGCATTGCCCATCACGATTCACCAAACCTTTATTTTCCACATATCAGGGCTGAGTGGCTAATTCAGCTAGACAGGAAATAAATAACAAACTCAAATGTTCAGTTAAAATAAGCAAATATGCAAATAATCCATACTTCAATCAATCAGGTTACATACACACACAAATATAGATGTGCAAATGATAGGTAACGAAGTATCTCTTCATTATAGTTTGGAGTTTTCATTTAATTCAGTCTCCCAAACATTTCAAGGTGTTGAAATATATAGGTAACATGCAGCCACTTCGTATGCCCTCCATCTTTCTCCACTGCCTCCATCTAATAACTGTCATCACACCCCTCTTGGAATATCATAGACATTATTAATATCACTTACCAGAGCCATTTGTCATGTGGAGAAATGCAGGAGGCATAAAATGATGCTATCAGAAGTGATATACACAGCGAGGGCTTGAGATGTGCTGCTATGAAATCCAATCTGACAGCATACTCATTGTCCTCGACACGTATAGCCTACCTGTTGCATCTGATTGATTGAAATATTTATTAACAGTTTGCAGAATTACAGTACATTTCAAGCAACTCAATACAAAGACTGTTAACTGTGAGTGGACGACCCAATAAAGCATTACACTTGTTTACAAGAGGGTCCACCTTGTTCAATTCATCAAAACATTTAGAGACGTACAAATAGACACTTCTATATAGCCAAAGAACAGAACAGGAATTCATCATAAAGGAGGTAAAAAGGGAAAAGAAACATATACAGTGAGGGGAAAAAGGGATGGGGGGGATTCAGTTTCGGGGGCCAGTTTCGAATTGCAGCTGTCCGTAGGTGCCCTTTGAGAGCGGTTTTGAAGGAGTCAAGGGATTTGCATGTCTTAATGACTGTTGGTAGGGCGTTCCACATGTTTGTGCCGAATCTGGGTTGCACATGGTTTGTTGAACTCCCTCTGGTGTTGTGGGAGTGGACTTTGTTAAGGAAGTATTTAGACAGGTACAGTACATGGGTATCTTAGTGGTGTGTAGAATCTTGTGAACCAGACCCATTGCAAGATGCTGTACTCTGTCGTCGACCCTAAGCCATTCCAGCCTGTCAAAGTGGGCAGGGGTGAGGCCAAGTAGGAGCCTGACCAGTTTGTTTTGGGAGGTCTGGAGCCTTTGGAGTTTTAAGGGCCTTTGAGGTGCTGTGGTTCCAAGAGGTGCATGCACAGTCGAAGAAACCTTGTACGAGGGCTCCTTTTAGGGTCTTCAAGGTGTTTTTGTTGACCAGTCAGGAGATCCTGTAAAGGAATCTTGTTCTTTGGTTGGCTTTTTTGATTACGTTGGTGGCCATTTTATCACCGGAAAGATTAGCCTCCAGGATGGAACCTAGGTAGGTAATTTCATCATCATCTCAAAACAAGCGACGAGGGCCATCGTTTAATTGTATATGAGAGTGGCATCAAATATTTCGTTTTTTCTCAAGAAAGGGGGACCCCCATTTAAAAAAGGTGAGGTGATAGTGGAGAGACTGAAATTTATGATGAAGTAGTAAACTGTTCCTAATTTTGCTGGGGAGCCCTGCAAAGACCCCCGAGGGTCCCCGAATCCCAGTTTAAGAAACACTGACTTATAAAGCTAGCTTTGTGTCCCCTCTCCACCTCTGTTAAATACATACACATTCCTCTCTTCATCTCCTCATTCCTGATTATAATCCGACACAATATATGTAGGGATGTCCCGATACACTTTTTTCCGTTTCATTTTTAGTTTCCGATCTGATACCACAATTGCTGTGTTACCGGATACCAGTGTTGTGATCTCTTGTTGTGTTTATAGCAATCTAGCTATACTGTATATCTCGTGTTGTGTTTATAGCCAGTGGTGTCATGCTCGTAGAACGCAGTACCATGCTGTGGTACCAGTAATGTTTTGACGTGCACGCACAGGGACAGGGACGTGCGTGCACGCTAGAACGCGTCCCCCTAGATTCAAGAGAAGTCACCACCAAGACGCACCAAGTACCCAGTGATCTAGGTTTACTGGTACCCTAGTACCGTGCCGAATTCAAATGGCTACTACTTTGCATAACAACAGCTTTAACTGTTTATACCTGAGCAGTGACTGTGAGCGCACGTAGCCTATGGTAAACTGCGTAAGCATGCACACTTGACTTACAGCAGTGTGTAGTCTGTGGACTGCTATGGCTCCAGTAGGCTACTGCTGCTGTGTGGTGTTCTCCTCCATCAAAGAACAGTCGTTTGTTTGTGTGTCTAAAACTCATACACTATTTAACAGTAGGCTTAGGCTATGCAGCTGTTCTGTGTGCATGCCGTGATGCCGTGATGCCGTGATGCCGCGATGCACACATGCACGTTTCGTGGTACCCGTAAGAAAATCACCATGACACCACTGTTTATAGCAGACTCCTCACTCAAATGTGCATATTCAGCATATTCGCAGATACCGATTTGACAAATAAGAGCCGATACCGATTCCGATACAGTATCTGGACATCTCTAAATATATCCCATGCCTTTCAGACAGACAGACAGACAGACAGACAGGGGAGGAGAAGAAGATGGGAATGCAGCGACATGAGGCAATAATTCACCACTTGAAAATGCTGCCGACAACAACACAGGGGGAGTCAAGGCTGGATGTCTGTTTACGATGATGACTATGATGACTTCATGGTGTGCCATATGGTTTATGTTGAGTACTGTTACTGCATTGTGCTGGCGCTTCAGAAGAATTTACAGGTATATGTGATGAGTTGTGATGAGTTGATTTATTAATAATCTGTTAACATAAGGATACTGTAGGTGGCCACAGTACATCAGGACTCGTGACAGGAGAAAAGCTATGCAGCCTCTGCTAGTCCATTTCATGCACTATAGGCTCCAAAGTCCAAATGCATGCTGTTTAAGGGGGAAATGACTACTCCCTTCTTGGCAATATTTGCACGCATGGTTGAAAAGAAATTAATTCCCACACCTTACTTCATAAAAACATGGACCACGTCACTTTCCCTTCTTGCCATCACTTCTCCTTGAGGAGCTATACATGTACAGGTTCTGCTAAGTTTCTGCTAAGTTCGTTAAAGAAAGAAAACGGGGAGAGAGAAAAAGAGAAAGGAATAGTGGGGCAGATGAGGACGGCTATTGCCGGCTATTGCTAAAAGCCTGGTCTGAAATTGGAATGCTGGCTTGCAAAGTGGCCCATAGAGGGGTGTAAAGACTGTTCCAGTCTGCTGACCAGGGGTCATCCAGGGGTCATCAGCTAACCACTGCTGCTGCAAATGACTTCATTCTGAACTCAAACTGCTCCCTATTCTCCTCATAGTGATACTTTACTTACATCTCTAGCTAGATTATTGTAGAAACTCTTACTCTAGGCATACACCAATCTCCCAGGCCTAATGTCCTACATGTGTCCTTCTGCAGAAGCAGTACTCTGACACCCCCTAGCTGGCTCCCACTGAAGAACACAGATCACTGACTGAAAGGCTGTTGCAGATGGTGAGGCTGTACAGTTATCACTCAACCCCTGTGGCTGTCTCACAAATTAATCATAACAAATTGCAACAAACTATTAATCGGAAACTAGTAATCAATTTAAATTTATTCTGAAAAATAGTATAATAATAATAATATTGATAATCAAAATACCAGATCAGCTATTTCAGTTCAGTGTGAGTGTGTGTGTGTGTGTGTGTGTGTAAAATAATGTACATGATACAAGAGGTTCTTAAGAAAATAAGCATGCCTTTCCTTCAGCCCCTAGTGATCCATTGTGAGGTTGCTACCGCAGTACACTTTCTAGTTAATAGCAATAACAATGTATTTTTTTCCCAGATCTCTCTGGATGAAGAAACACACATTCCAGCTAGGCCGCTAATGTCACGCCAAGAGAGAACTCAGAGGTGGGCCAAATTATTCTATAATGGACGTGTCAGATCGGTGTTGCGTTTCAAGATGTGATACAAAAAAGTGAGGATTAAGGGAAAGCATGACCGGTGGTCATACGAGATCCAATGTGAGGGAAGATGATATCCGCAATGGCCTGAGTCTAACCACATTACAGCACGGAGTCAAGCAGACTCTCTGTCCAGGCTGCCTCCCTGAAGATGATAGCGTGGTAGAGTTATGGAGCGGTGACATACTGTATTTGCAGAGGGACCCCTCCATCTGGTAAAGTGAACACTGAGTGACAAAATGTGTAACGGAGCAAAGTGCAGCATGGTGGCTGTCTTTCTTTGTACCACTTTCAGACAAAGTAATGTCTTAGCTGATGGCTATGCTGAAATATCTCTAAACTTTTTTCTTCCTTTTTTTCATTTTGTGTCATGTTCATACTGTTTGTTGCATTACAAAATTAATTCTGCAAACTCTTTCTGTCACAACATCTTCTTTAGGAAATAACATCAATCACTGATCTATGTTTTTAAATTGAATTTGCACCACATCCTGATTCCTTATGTGATGAAGAAGTGGTTGTGTGAAGGTTGCTGCTGCCTGAGGTGCTCACAGCAGATAGGAATCAGCAGAAGTAGAAAGACAGCTCAAATAAAGTAACTATAAATATTAGAACAAAGGGAATTTACCAATGTGCCTCAAGCCTGGAATGGCTGGTCCGGTGCATCACAGAAAGAACAGTTGCAGATGGAGGAGAGGAGAGGACACTGGAGCAGGAGCAGCACAGACATTTTCATCATGTCATGACTCTGTTGAAGGCCGTATAGGTCGAAACGTTAGTCGTTCCATCTTGTACTATCACCAAATAAAAGGCTTAAAATGTCTTTGCTGCTCCAGTGCCTCTCCTCCTGAATATAAATATTATTACATTTATTTTCTCTAAGAGTTCAACATAGTTCAGATTATATACTATTATGATGCTGTATAGTTACATATATATATATATATATATATATATATATATATATATTATTATTATTTTTAATCGTGATGCAAATGTTTTAAGAGCAAAGACAACATACTGTAAGACCTCAAAAATGGCTTTGTATGCTAATACAAACGCAATCAAGTCACAAACCTCTCCTTCTCGCACGCATGCACACATACAGTATCAAACATCAGATATGCCAACTTTAAAAAGCTGCACTTGCTCAAACTAGGCCAGGGCAGAAGTAAGCTGGCTGAATGGCCTGTATATTGTCCCAGAAAACTCACTGCCTCCATCTGACATTCTTGTGAGAGAAGCTGGAGCAGGCGCAGTGGAGCACTTAATGAGGTGCTGAGTGTCTTTCCAGTCTCAGACCTGGAGGGTCCATGGTCCACTCAAGACCCAATTTCATAATTCAATCGGATCCTGTTGGGAGTAGGATACCGGTATGAAGATTCAATCCCCAAGCGCCAGTGTGCATCCCCAAATACCCAAACATCTATCATTGAGCTTCAAGAGGTTCTTCAAAGAACAAGAGGTCACAGAGGGCTGATATTTGGACTGTGCACATTAATTGGACTGTGCACATTAAAAGCAAAAGTTGTGGTTTTATATCTTTTCTACAAAGTGCATCTTGCAGTGTGCAGTTCCAGGCAAGAGACATACTGTCTTTTTTGTGTAGTCTGCAATTCATCTATTTTTGTTACTCACGGCTCTCACGGTTGGACCATAGATAATTGTTGCAGCTGTTCTGGCACTTACTACGTACCATGGCCTCGTGCTTTGCTTCTTATTCTTCTACTTTTTGGGAGGGGTAAAGGTAAGCTGTGGAAGTATGGAACACAAAAGTCTGAAATTATTTCTACAGATGTTGAATATAAAATGTCCACTTTGTCCATATCCAATTCTTCTTCTTCTTCCCTTAAAATCTTTTTTTATTACTATTATTTTTTTCACATTTGTTTGCCTTTACCTGTGACAAACATTTGAGGTCTCAACACATATTCTACCACCTGTCAACAACAATTTTATTGTCTCTGCCAGGCGATGGCAAAGACTATGTTTTTGCCCCTGTCCGTCCATCAGTCCATGTGTCCGTCCTTCCATCGTGCTTATATCCAGCACCGTTGGCCCGGTCGCTAGAAAACTGTGCACACACACTCCCTGCATGCCCCACATTATCCAGAACGGCCTGTTATAGCGAGGCATATATGAGGCAGATTTTTCCAAAACACAATTATTTACATTACTTCTACAGATTATATCCATACATCAAGCAAATTGGTACAAAGTAGCTCTATAGTCATGTGATCTCAATGGATCTGTCCGATTTTCCATATTCCATCCCGTTTGGCTAAGATTGGCTAATGGCTTCCAAAGTTTGCAGGATAGAGGGTATACGTGTGCCACGTGACATCATCATCATACCCAGAAGTTATGCGAGAATCCCTACTGACTACTGAGTGGTAGAAAAATACTTTCTGGCCTTGACAGCTCATACATCCAGACAGACAATCACTTTATGCACGCCACTTTAACGTAGGGCGTGTCATTTATGTCAAGTTTGGCACACATTCCCACTAGGGCGAGGAATATAAATCCCATCCTTTTCACATTGGCCTGTTATTAATTACAGATCAAAATTAGCCATATTGGATTTGGCCGCCAATGTCACCGGCTCGGGCGTGTCCTGGGCTACATCTGAGAAGAATTTGGTGCTTTTAAAATGATGTTTACAAAAATATCCCTAAGGCCCTTCACTAGACAGCATTCCATCATACTGTCTGTGTGTTTTTACAGAGCACAATCCTCCACCATTTGCCAAAGCTCTCTGTATCTCAATGTCCCATCCCTCCACCCTGCTGTTCCCAGCAGTCATTTAGACAGCACGTGTTATCGTTTGTGTGAAATCTTTGATGTAGTGATCGTATGTACAGTACTGAACATTACACACACACACACACACACACACACACACACACACACACACACACACACACACACCACACACACACACACACACACACACACACACACACACACAAAACACCATAGAAGCACATTAGCATTACAGAAAATGAACATGAAAACTGTACAAAAGTAAGGAGACAAATTAAAATGCTTACACAATTAATTAATGTATTAGTCACTATCCTTCACTTTCCCAAAATGACTAGCATTTGAACCCAAGTCAATTCTTCACAAGTTGTTTTCATGATGCGGAGAGGATCCAGGGGAGCTTGTACTATGGCAGAACTCTGGGCATTTATTCCAAGGAAATTATTTTGTTATGGTATTTATGTTGGAAGTTGGAACTGAAAGAGCACTTTCAATTCTCAGAGATCTCCACAAGACACATTCTTTTATATCCAATTGCATTTCCAGACCTATACTTTACTTTTGTGTGCATGGGCACTAATGGAAAGATATATTTACACAAGACCCAAATGTAAGTCATGTTGGAGGCCTGATGGACATTGGAGAAGTGTCCTAAGAGTATGTTCTATGTAAATGGTAAATGGTGCATTTATATATGCACGCATTTATCTCACACACATACGCACTGATGGCAGAAGTAACCATGCAAGGCACCCACCTGCACATTGCGAGCAATTAAGTGTTCAGAGTGTCCTAAATGTATTTCCATTTGGCCATCATAATTTGGCCAACATAGACGTAGATAGACATCACGCTATAAATATGCCCACAGTTTGTCAAAGCGGGTACGATGCCATCTGGGTTTTTCCTGCATGGTGTGGCTTCGCCAGTGAACAACTCATTGTGACTTGTGTGGCCTCATTTACTGCACATCCGTTGTAACTTACTATCAAAAGCTGAAGATAAGACAGGCAGGCCACAGCTTTATTACACTCTGACTTGTTAATTCTTTTTATAAAAATGGCTCTGATTTACCCATACTAATGCAGTCAGCACCAAGTCAGCTATAGCAGAAGTTGTGATTGTGAAATATATAGTGGCCATTATGAAAGCTACAGAACTGTTGAGTAAACAAGAACAGTGTAGTCAGGCAGGCAGCTTGCCAGCCCAGTATTGACTGGGCACAGTATTGATTGTGAGCAAATAATTAAACAGGCATGAAAGATGAGGGTAGTTAATTTCAAGAGATCCAATAGGGAAACATAAATAATGGTACCCGGGTACCCCCCACCTCCCTCTCTCTCTCTCTCTCTCTCTCTCATTAGCAGGCAACAGTGCAGCACTATCCCGCTCTCTGTTTCTGGCACAACAGCGTCCCTACTGGTACTCATAGTCATATACTGGTGCTCATTAACCAACACAGACACACATAGCTGAACACAGGCATAGGTGAACACGGACATTGCTGTTCCTTGGAGTGGTGGCACCACTCAAAAAGTGTGACAATTGTCTACACTAATGTGTGCTCTCACAGGAAAAATAATAATATGAGACGGCTCGCCCCTTTGCCAACTCGCCCCAAGATATCCACGCTGTGGGGCGAGATATCCACGCTTTGGGGGCAAGCTATCCACGGCTTGGGGCGAGCCGTCTTCACTTTTCGAAATTCCGGGGCGAGTTGGCAAAGGGGCGAGATGACCTGTTACCCATTTGAACATTAAGTAGACACTGACGCAAGCTGGTCATTGAAACAACGACTGAAAGAGTCAATTTTAATGAAAGCCAGTGACATGACATGAAGCTACAAACTGACGGCCGTGTCTGTGTGACAGGGGTGACACTACATGGTTGAGCTGTCTTCAATGTTTTCGGTGCTCCAATGATGTAAGTGTCAGTCAAATGTTTCTCTCCTGCTAATGTACCATAAAATGTAGAGAATCTCATCCCAATTCCACAATTCTACACCACAGCATGCAGCTTTGTCACAAGCTATCGCAACACACGCGCGCTCAAATGCCTCCACATTTCTTGCTAAGTACTCCGTCAAGGTTTGTGGCCTCTTACCCCGCTCCTAATGTCTCCACATATCTTTTAATTCCCTTTCCCCCCCCCCCCCGTCTCCACAACAGATTGGACTGATTCAGGGCGCGCACACACACACACACACACACACACACACACACACACACACACACACACACACACACACACACACACACACACACACACACACACACACACACACACTCAAAGTCTGATTGGACACTACAAACACTCTCGCACATTCAGATCAGCCAACGCAGGGAAGCTGGAAGAACTAAAAACAAACGCTCCACACGTCTAACTCTTCTCCCTTCTGGCTCCAAAACTATGGAGCGCACTTCCCGTTGCATTCAGAGCTGATATTTTTAATGATTTCACATTACCTAATTGAATCACATCCTATTTCTGATGATTGACTATTCAACAACACAATTTATTTTAAATATTAGCTATTAGATTATATCATATTGTGAGAGTTTAAAAAAGTCACACATGCATGTACACACAGCAGTTGATGCTTCAGTGCATTTGTAATTTGTCACCACCACAGGTCCTTACTAAAGAATCTGAGACCCAATACTACCTCCTGCCTCTTTATTATGACAACACCAGAATCACCAACGAGACGTAACATGCATGGTTTCATAGGCCACTTTGTCAAAACTCCAAGAACTGAGAGAGAGTGATAATTGATGAGGTGTAGCTCTGTGTTCTTAATCTGGCCCTGTGCGCACACAACACACACACACACACACACACACACACACACACACACACACACACACACACACACACACACACACACACACACACACACACACGCGCACACGCTACTCCTCTTTCATTGTGCTGTTCTCTGAAGGAATCTTCAAATCTAATGCGTCCATCTGTTTTCTCCATCCATAAAGCTCCCGTAATGACAAGCGCAGACTGTCTGACTCTTCTCCCATTCCAAGCAAGCTAAACATACACCCTCTATCCACCATCCTACTGGCTGTCCACCCTAAGATACCTGCTTTTTTTTTCAGTGTTGCCAAATACCCAGAATACCAGTGTCTGCAGAGTGCAGACTGAGTCGCACTGACTCTAGCATGACCAATCTATTCCCAATACTTTTGGGACTTCTTTTTGGGACGTTTTCGCTTTTTTTTACACACTTTTATCGTGATTTCTTTATTATTATTTACTGTAGTCCTATTAGACCCCAGGAAATTACATCTGGCCACAAAAGATCACGGGATCTACTGAATGTTAAGGGGGAGTTGACAAACTGACCTATTGAGCCTACGACACTCAGGCATCTTCCTAGTTGTTCGTTCAGACACACGGAAAACAACTACTGTGGCCAGATGTAATTTCCTGGGGTCTATAGTAGGACTACAGTAAATAATAATATAGAAATCGCCGTAACATTTTGTTAAAAAAAAGACATATTTAGCCACTTGTTCGAATGCCTCTGCCCCCTGTCAAAAATAGCTAAAATCATTCAAACTAAAGAAAGGAGCAAATGAAACAAAATTTACTTTCATCTTTTACTTTCTCTAATAACAACCTAAAACATGAATATAGAGGGTATGCGCGTGACATCATCGTACCTGGAAGTTATGCGGGGACGCCCACTGAGTTGCAAAAAAATACTTTCTGGCATTGACAGCCCAAACAGAATCCAAACAGAAAAGTCCTGTTTGATTGAATTAAACAATGTTAAACTCACCAACATTGCAGCTGTACGAAAAGCTTGAATTATCCTCTTTCTATCTGCAAAATTATTGTTTCATAAAAATCCACCATAGAAACATTATGAACTACTTTCTGTCAAGAAATTCCCTGGATTTGATTATTTTGTGTCAGAGTTTGGAAGTGCTTGTTTTCAATAACACAACATTTTGCTGCCTCCTGCATTATGTGACATTTGGGAACAGGTGGTATGCATGACGGTTGAGTGATTTCCAACGAGCGCTTCCAAACGCCAACACTCTAGATGAGGGGGGCGTGTCCTGATGGGGAAATCCTGCATGTGCATCCTCTCTATTGGTTGAAAAAAACAAAGTTAAGAACTAGTAAAAATAGCCGATTTACAAGCTCACAACGTGGCATGAAGCGATGCGTTTTGAGCTTGTAGATCTGCTATTTTCACTAGTTTAGGTCCTGGGGAGACATCAAATTTCTCTTTTGGGTCGCGGACTAAAAGGTTTGGGAACCACTACTCTAAATAGAATGAAGCCTTCATTCTGCCTACTGTCTAAGTGTAAAAGCGGGGTTTGACTTCTGTTCCTCTTAACTTAAACGTGTGTTCAGACTTGATGCAGACTTGTTACACTCATAACTTATGATCTGTTTAGACCTCACTCTGACCATAAATAGGATGACTCAAATCTAATCACCCGATCTCTGCTGTGCAAAAGACTGTTGAACAGGTCACATAAACTCTGTAAGTACTTGCTATCTGGCATATTTGGAGAAATCCCATGGTCTGCGACTCTGCGCTCTACCGCATCAGTGGGCCCATGGACTGTCCATCAAATAATCCATACATTTTATACGTCCAGCCCTGTTCTTCTCTTTAGTAGCTCTGTAGGGCCTGTTATTCTTGATGTGCATGAGAGCCTGCATATTTTCGGACTGGACTCACAGGCCTAATTAAGTCGGCTCCCACTACAGAAGTTTTGGGACGATCGTTTAAACTTGTGCTTGCAGCATATATGCTCTGCCGTAGCTTACTCCATCTCTGTATTGTTACTGTATTAATGTGTTGTGGTTATAAAACACTGTATAAATAGCTTTGAGCGGCACAACCCCCTCAAAATGACAGTGATGATTACAATCATCGATTTAGATCATTTCAGTCCAATAAGAGTTAAAAAGTATTTTCATTTAAAAACATGACAAAATATGCAAAACATGCATATTTTGTATATAAATTATACATATAATTACAATAAGCCCCAACTGTAACTGATTGTCATCGTATACAGTACAGTAGGTAATCAACGGACGCCAATTTGACCCGAGCACTGGAACACATCTGGAGACAACAGAGCAACCAGCAGAACTATATACTGTGGAGTCTTGTGGACTGCCCTCAGAGAGGTCAGTCAGTTCATCTCTCAAGATTAGATTTTCGATCTGTGTTAAAATCTATCAGCATGCTCCAAGAACAGTGCGCCTTTGAGGCAGGCCCTTGAGTTGGAAGCATACTGCGCTTTACCTAATCAAAATGGAGTGGCCATGGCGAAGACATAAATATCCAATGTTTGTGTGTGTGTGTGTGTGTGTGTGTGTGTGTGTGTGTGTGTGTGTGTGTGTGTGTGTGTGTGTGTGTGTGTGTGTGTGTGTGTGTGTGTGTGTGCGTGCGTAAAGAAGGCCCAAAAACATCACCTGTTGCCCATGTCAACATTGTTAGGATTTGCGGACAAAGGATTAGGTGTCAAAATATGATCTATTGCTCGGTTCCAATAAGCCCATTAAGTCAAATGACTGAGCATCTACTGTAATACCATGGATGAAATGTATGATACCCACTAATAAAAGATTCAGTGCCTGTCATATTCAGTGTTGGGAAGAGGGGGTAGCTGTCTGCCAAAACCCACATACAAGCGTCACAATCACATTTCCAACAGGAAAACACATCTGCTAACGTTAGGTCAACATCAACAACAGTTCGTGTCCATGTAAATTGCTTCGAAATGGTTCCAGTCTGTTTGTGCCAACATAGACATGTGGGTTTTTAATCTGTGCTGGAGGGAACCCCACTGCAGCAATGACTAAATGGTTTAGTTACAGTACTGGTTAATGTCAACTTCTGCTGAAGCTGCCTCTCTAACCACACCAAAGGGTCACCATGCAACTCCTTGGGTCCAAACGGTTGCAAGGAGTTAACGCTAAAACCGTCTCGACCCTTTGGTGTGGTTAGGGCTCAATATTGACTGCTGTGGGCTTTTGGCAGGCAGTAATCTACTTGCAAAATATCTCCCAAATAAAATGGCAGACTAAATAAATTGTGGTGTTTTATTGTGTTGAGTATTCCTATACAAAACAGACAGCAGGTCAAACAAGATATGAGGTTGTTCTGTAAATCTGTCTTAATAATACTTTCTCAACACAGTGTTTGGATTTAATGCTCCTGTACTTTCTGTTTTGTTCACATACTCCATAATGGATGTATTAGTATTACGTTTTGGGGTTTTTTTCTGGTTTTTTTTTTACTTCGATGGAAAATAATGCGTAAGACGTTATATCGTCTTTTTTAATATGCACATTGTAAGAGACATCCTACATTTATGTGCAAAATGTTCAGAAAATGTAAAACTGTTCAACTGGGAGTAGGAGTTAGATTTGGAACATTTAGGTAACATTCACTCATTATTCTTTGGCTCCTATATAATTAAAATTTGCAATTCATGATGTAAAATGTTCCTATAATTTCTACTCCATGTCATGTTCCGCTGTAGTACATTATTTTCAAATAGTTAAAGGCTCTATACTGTAGATCTAGATTCTCTTTTCGGGCAGTGATGGCTCAGGCTGGATGGTAACCACAAGGTAGCCGCAAGTTTGCCAGTTCGAACCCGGGCTCCCCCAGAGTTAGTGTTGAAGTGACCCCTGCTCCTGCTGGTTAGTGCCTTGCATGTTTTACGTTGCCATCGGTGTATGAATGTATGGGTGAATGTAATGCACAATCTATGTAAAGCGCCTTGGATAAAGGCGCTATATAAATGCACCATTTACCATTTAGCAAAGTTATGTGATTCTTTATTGCAAACTATTAAATGTTCGCTGTTACTGTAGTAACACATTATACACAACATTATTTGTAGTATATTACGAATAAGTAATAGACACAATGAGGTATATCAATCAAAGAGTCAGACATTAAAATATTATGCTGTCTCTGTGATGCAGATCAGTTGAGTTGATGTTTCAAACTATAGGAACCACTTTAACCTGTCATCACAATTTACAATTTACATTTAGCAGACTCTCTTAATCCAGAGCGACTTACATTAAGCAAGATCTTTTTTTAAATCACTATGTTTGACATGTCAGACTCATTAAGTAAGAAATGTAAAAAGTTAAATAGCGTCGTAAAGTGACGATGTGAGAATGTCTATAGGTTATTTTTGCCAGCTATTTGAACTCCACCTACTGTACTGCATATAGTACAGTATAGGGACAATGGGAATGTAAAAAAAAAATCCAAGCGATGCGGTCGTAAGACAAAATATAAGTTAGCCTTTACAATGTCTATTAATTACATATTTTCTTTTGCTTTGCCTGGAAAGGGCTGATATATCAGAGTCTCATTGGCCGCCTTTGTATGGTTAAGACCTACTGTACATATGATACCCCTTCAAAAGACTGTTTTCCTTTCCACAGTTTGACCCACACATTTTTCTTGACTGTAGTCTGTTCTATTTGCTGAGAGAGGAAACGGGACACAGAGTTATTCAGAGGTGTAGGTGTAGGTGTGTGTGTGTGGCGTGCGTGCGTGCGTGCGTGCGTGCGTGCGTGCGTGCGTGCGTGCGTGCGTGCGCGAGTGTGTGGTGTGCATATGTGAGTCTGTGCGTGCGCGCGTGCGTGAGTATGCCGTGTGCGTGCACCCACCCATGTGTGTTCAAATTAATTTTCACTAGGGGTCTACAATCCATAATTCCCTGAAGGTCTGTGTATCCTTCAGTCAGATCTGACATGAAAGGGGATTCTATTTCTGGTCCCTGTGTGTGTGTGTGTGTGTGTGTGTGCGTGCATGCAGTGACTGTGTGTATGCTATAATAGCCAACAGCAAGGCTGCTATCCAACTATTATATTGATCATGATGAATATGTTTAATTTTGGGTCTATATCACATTAAAGTGAAAACAGATCTACATTGCTGCACTTTCTGACAGCCATCTTATCACATGTAGGTCACACATTTGTCCCTCTAAAGGCCTCCTAACCACTCTACTGCTGAGCTAACCAGAGGAACAGGGTCACACACAAGTTCTCTGAAAACATCCTGCTTAAAATAATTTAAGAAAAAACATCACATCAAAAGTCTCAACTAGCTTGCCGGAAAGGTTTTGTATATATAAAAAAATAAAATAACGAGAAGAGAACATTCCCATTCTCGTATTATATTGGTGTAAACCTGATACATCTAAATATGAATCCCATGTATAACGCGGACAGACACCATATGTTTTTTGGATTGAAATTATTCAAGCAGAACAGAAAAACATCCAGAAGGCAGACATAATTTATGTCTTTCAGGGCACAGGCGAAGGAATGATCCCTTTTTCTCTCTCTTCTAAGCCTGTTGTGTTACTTCGGTGCAAGCTCAATATTGAGAGTAAAAGGACATCTGTAGTTTTATTTGTTATAATTTCATTAATAATGCCTTCTCCCACTCTATTTGGCTTGGCGTGACAGTTTAGGATGGTGCAGCTCTGATCAGTTGTGATGCCTAGAATGAATGAGCATAGAAGCTGAAGAGGCAGTTGGTTTACTCATGACAGAAGGAAATTGATTAGGCATCTTATGAAATGGAAATCGATCAAGCATGGATTCACGCAGACAGGCTTTCTGTAAGGAGGATGACGATAGAAAGCTGGCAGAGATTCTTCTTGTTAGGATCATAGAAAGGAATAGACTAGAATGGAATGTAATTTATTGTCTGGTCTTTTAAGAAGGTAAAAGTTGACATCTTTTCTTTTCCACGAAGACAAAACACACGCATCTTCTCAGCCTTTTTCTTTAAAAAGATTGAATTATATGGTGAAGTAACCATATTTGATTTGAATTAAAGCTCTCTGCCTTGAGTTTGGTTAGTGTGTCAGCGTTGTCAGATGAAAAGCCAAGTTTTGCATCAGAAGTCCTTTCAGGAAACAGTGAGTCTGGTCCATCGTAGACGAGCAAGCTGTCTTAGATACTGTGTAACCATCCAGTGTAGATGATGTATTTGCCCATACTCCGAGTCCTTTATATATAAGCACACACACACACACACACACACACACACACACACACACACACACACACACACACACACACACACACACACACACACACACACACACACACACACACACACACACACACACACACACACACACACACACACACACACACACACACACACACACACACACACACACACACACACACACACACACACACACACACACACACGTCATTATGGATACATTAACTTTAAAAAGGAGTTCTCTCAAAGTGTGGCAGATGACAATTGTGAAGCAGGGTTCATTTCAAATTCAGTATCAGCAAGGATTCAAGGAATGAATTAGTCACAGGAAACAAAATGTTTTTTATCAGGTGAAAGGAAATGATCAGATAATTGAAACCGTGTCTTGCATGTTCTGAAGTTTCCATTACAGATGCTGTATATTTTAGATAAAAGTCCACATCTAGATAATAGAGGGATTAACTTGTTTTGCTGTTTTGAGACCAGATCTCTGGTCAACAATTGTGTTGCCAAATAGTTGAACATAGATGTCAATCACTTTAATATGTTGTGGTCTCTGAACAACTACTGAATGTTTGGTTTATTAAATCATGTCCAAACAGCAGTCTGCTAAGTAGCTTCAAGCTGTCCACAGCTAAATCTGTATATATTTATTTGACTGATTACTGGTTTTACTGTGTATCCATATTGGAAGAAGAATTCACTGAAGGAGCAATGAAAAATATAGACTACACCAGTGGACCACTGGTGGTCTTGCAAGTGGGCCCCCAGATTATTGGCAAAACACTAAGATTTTAATGATAATATAACTTTATTTTATTATTTTTTAAGACAAAAAAACTAGTTTTGTTTGCCAAACTACGTTTTTTCTATCGATTACTCACGCCTATGGAGACACAAGTCTCCTCAAATTATTGGTTTGGAATGCGACAAACACAAAATCATGAATTGAAGTCTCCACAGGGGTGAGATAGAAAGAAAGTCATTTTGGAGGTGAACTATCCCTTTAAGATGGGTGGAACTTCATGATTTTCAAGTGTGCCCTGATCCAGAAAAGGTTCAGAACCACTGGACTAGACAAGAAAGCGAGATTAGTAAGGCACATTCTTATTATGAGACTAGAGATTCATCAGATGCAGATGAAATGTTCTACATTAGAAAGTGTGTGTGTGCATGCTCTTTAGTCTTTCTTTGTAAAGCTTAGCAATTCTGTAAAGTGTAAATATCCACCTCCAGATTCCGAACAATGTTTGAGGTGGGGTCGTGTTAAGTGTTCCATTTAGTTTAGTTTAGTTTGATCATCTTTACCCGTATGAATGAAATCACATACATTATGCAGTGCTTAATACTTATCCTATGGGCTATACTGTAGAGTCAACAGTGACCAACAGTGACCAGATTCCAGATCTAAATACATACATCTAAAAACGAAACAATCCCACACCCATCAATAAGCTTGTCATTATATAGATCTATGTGGATCCATATATGCTATTATTATAGATGTATTACACTACATATAACCATTATTATTAAAGATATCTGGTCACTGAGTCTTGGTGGCCTGTAAATCATAGGATAGAGATAGTTGCATGCATGGTATTTAGGAAATCAGCAGTTGATGCATCTTTTTATTTACAAGTCAATGTTATAACCCCCCTAGTAGGAAACACAACTTGTTTTCTTTATCAATTGAGTCTAGTGTTGTTAATGTAAGAATATCTGTATCAGGGGGTTGATAGATACATCCCACAATAACGTTCTTATTAAGCATGTAAATAGCATCAGAAGGTGATGTTATTACCCCAGGAACAGGACCTGAAAGAGGCCGCAGCGTCTATAGAGGGTATGCACGTGACATCATCATCACACCCAGAAGTTATGCTGGAACGCCTACTGAGGTGGCAAAAAACTACTTTTCTGGTCTTGATGGCCCATACATCCAAACAGAAAAGTCCTAACTGATTGCATTAAACGACGTTAAACAACATTAAACTCACTTTGCCAAGTCACTTTGCCACTCGATTTACCATTCACTTTATGCATGCACATACCCTCTATAATAGGCCATTAAGATGATGTGGTCATTGAGTTAACTAAATACAATGCAATTCCAACCATCATTGTTTTGATCAAATAGACTACAGCCTGTAGGCTACGGCTGTATTTATACTTGTAAAGGAAATAGAGCATGCACCTCCACTCTACAGTAGCCCAGGTGCTGGACAAAAGGCAGTACAAGAGGAAAAAATAGAGTCCGCACCACTGGTATGAAAACTCAGCTCCACTGGTTTATTTGACTCAACGTTTCGATCCCTTACGATCTTCTTCAGGAATGTATTTATACTGTCATGCATCGAACATAGCAGATCTACATCAAGTGTAAGCAGAGCACAAGAAAGAGTCACCTACTAATCATGATTACTGTTGAACACAGACGATGACACATCAATGTGGCGTTGGGGCTATTAAGCATCTGTTTCCATATGTGATTTTGGTTGTGATCTGTCATGACTACTCCTGGAATGTCTGTTTCTCTCTCTCCATTGGCTTGTTATCATTTTATTGTTATCATTTTCCTTTTGCCCATAATAAACATGCATTTTGTGCGGTGATTGATGGTCATTTTATGACCACTATTGCTTTCCTTCTTTCTACTGTGTTAAATGACTAAAGCAGCCAGTGTCCTCAGCCCTGATAGTCACCATAAAACTGATGGGTTAACGGTAAGGGCCCTGTCCTACCTCGCCAGTTCCTCCCCACCTCTGCTCCCGGAATTTCCATTACTGCCCTGAGCTCCAGAAACTCCCATCATGGAACCTGTTCACTCTTTTTCTACTTTATGTTCTCCTCTTCGCCCTTGCTCCTCATCCACCAATACTACCAGCTCCCTTTTGCTCCCTTAACCCCATTTTGAGAACCACTGATGACCAATGAGATAGCAATTTGCATGATGAGAAACCTGTCCCCTGAGGGGAAACAGAAGGGACGACAATGACCGTCAGGCCTCGTATGAGGTCTGTTCGGGCATCACCACTGGTCATGGCGCGATCCCTCCGCGGATGCAGAGGGATATCCGTTGCAGTTATTGGGTATTCGAGCACCCAGACCCGTCAAAATCGGTAGATGCTGCCCTACGGGGATGCTACCGGGTCACATACCTGCCATGACTAGTGCCTTGCCTATAGGGCCCGCCAAGTTGGCGAGGAAACGGCTGGACAGGATGCACGCGCCCAGGTGGCACCCTTTTCGTAGGATCAGTTTCCAGGGATTTCCTTACGGGTGTCTGTGCTGGAACCTGCTAAGTGACCTATCCTCTGGGCAGCCCAGTGTGGACTACAATAGGGCATCATACCCGATCGATTCCCAGGGAACTCCAAGTTTGGGCTTCAGTGATTCAACGGGAGTGTATGAACACTTACAAAAAGCGTATTGTGAAGTGTAAAGTAGTTTAACATAACTAAAGGTTATAACATAACCAGGGTTATGTAAACAAACATTAGCGAACAATACGCAGGTGGCCCTTCTCACTTACTACAGCAGAAGAAAAATGTCACCAAATGGTGCTCAGTGACCGAGTGCGTGCAAGAGTACCCCGGAGGGGAGGAGTCACACACTACGTCATGATGCAAAAAGCCCAGACTCTTGGAGAGTATGTGAGTTTATGGAAAGTTCTGTCTAATATGTCTTAAGAAGCCATATTACAATAAGCATATTGTTCGCTAATGTTTGTTTACATAACCCTGGTTATGTTATAACATTTAGTTTTGTAACAACTTGATTTGTACTTTTTATTTTTTAACGCAGGGAGAAATGTCTATAATTATTTTTTGGTATAGCTCCATATGTACAATCTGATCCAGTCTCTGGCCAGACACTTTTCAGTATTTCTGTTTCCTAAATTAATATTAAATATTAAAACAGACGGTAGCCTACCTTTCAAGTAAATTTCTCCTTTATGCTCGCCAAACCAAAGATGTTCTTATAAAATGGAAAAATGTTTAATAAGAACAGGTTGATAAGATGCAGAAAATTATAAAAAACACAACATGAACTTGATAACTGGTATAGCGGAGTCTGTGATCTGTTATATGGGGAGTTGGGAAATGGTCAAATGAATAAGGGTCAGTCACAGACCAAATAAACCATTTTGGAACGAGGAGTTGAATGATCTGTGGAAGGCAATGTGAAATGCAGAACATAGTTAATTATAAGTTAATTCAAAATTTGTTTGATAAAAGGTTACGTTATTTTAAAAGGCAGTATAATAAAGGATATATTTTGCATTTGGAAGAAACGCATGCAGCCAATCCACAACAAACTCGGACCAAAAAGGCAGAAGAGGCGTATGATGATAAAGGACAACTCATTTCTGACATTCCACAGGTGTTAAATGAATGGGAAAGATGCTTTAGGGATTTGTTTTCAGGGAAACAAGAATTTTGATGCAGCTTTTGCTGAAAATATTTGTTTACTTAAATCCCAGCTGGAAAAACAGTCACCTCACCCCACTCTTAATCAGGGAAATGTTCTAAATGAGATAATCAATATTGAGGAGGTGAATACTGCTATCGCGGCCCTGAAGTTGGGCAAAGGTTTTGGCGTCAGGTTTTGATGAAATAACAAATGAAATACTTAAAAGTACCTGGTTCACAGAGGCACTTTTATGTTCTATTTGATTTTTGTTTTGAAACCGGTACTATTCCTCCAGTTTGGTATAAATCTATTGTAACCCCAATACCGGAATCCCCCCAAAATGATCCTAGAATACCCTTAAACTACTGAGGCATTAGTCTTTTGAGCACAGTATATAAAGTGTATACTGTACCTCAATTAGCCCTTCACTAAGTCCCTCCCCAACCCATCCTTGTCAAATAGGCAGGTTAGCAGCGAAGAAAGCTTGACCTGCATAGCAACCGTTGGTAAACTATTTGGATTGCCATTGGACAATCGCTTTTTGGGGTGGGATTTAGACAGTGATGGGCTAATTCTTAACTCCAGATTTACGAACTACCTAGAACAAAATAACCGTCTTGTTGAAGAACAGAATGGTTTTAGAAAGGCTAGAGCCTGTATTGATCATGTATTTTCCATCACTACAGTAGTTAATAATAGAATAATGCAAAAGAAAGTCCTCCTTTGCTTGTTATATCGATGTTCAGAAGGCCTTTGATTTTGTCAATCGCAATTTACTAGCTTAGTCTACTGGAAGAGGGTACACATATATAAAGTTTTACTGGGCAATGCAGTCCTTGTATAAAGATCCTCAGGCTTGTGTTAGAGTAAACGAGGCAATGGTGGTTTCAACGCCATCTGGTGTCAAGCAGGGGGTTTGTCTCTCCCCTACCCTTTCTGCAATATTCATTTATAAACTAGATATCTTGATGTACGCAGACGGCATAATTCTAGTAGAGGAAAATGAATTGCAGACAATGTTGATGAAAAGTGGTGAAAAAAGTGGTTAATCATAGTAAAACTCAGATCATGCATTTCAGGCAAGTCAGCACAAAAAGAGGAGTGATTTCCAGTTCCAGCTAGGAGAACAAAAATTACAGTATGTTGAAAATTACAAACATTTGGGTCTTAACTTGGATGAACATTTACTTTATGAATATGGTACATCGGTATTGGCAGGATCTGCAGGTAGGGCCCTAGGTGGTATAATAGCCAAAACAGATTCATTCACACACACACACACACACACACACACACACACACACATTCATTCACACACTTTTCAAAGTGGCATGTCATTTTTCAATATACCACTTGTTACTCCTTAACCCCCCTGCTGTGTATGTGGAACAGCAGTCCAATTTTAGTGTTTTGTCCTGTCTACAGGACAATACTATGGTTAGTTTGACTTTGAATGCAGTAACCAGTTAGAAAACATGTTTTCTTTTAACTTTCTAAGTGTACCTTTCGACAATGTTTCTTTTCAATCTTTTTCAACAGCTCCTGCCGTGAACATCTATGGGGGCCATGAGGAAGTCCCACATAATAGGCCCTACATGGTGATTTTTAAACTGCATTCCCAAGACCAATCTAAACCAAGACATTGTGATGGCTTTGTGCTGAATGAAGACATAGTGATGACTGCAGCTCACTGTCAAGCAAGGTCAGTTAAGATTCTGCTTACCTACTGCCAGGACGGCAAGGCGTTCCTTTTTCTATTACTTATTTTATTAAAGATTTTAATTTCATGGACCATATTGCAGTGATAAGATGGCATGGTATTCCTAATAATAAGATGTGACTAGGGATGTTAATAGTTAATCGATGAATCGCTGTTAAAAATTAGTCGGTTAAACTTAAGTTAATAACTAATTTAATGAATTGAAACGTCTCTGCTTTTGCATGTGATGTGATGATTCTGTATATCAGCAAAGTGTAGATTTTTATGTTAGACATTGAGGGAAATTAAAAGAAATTAAATGCAGCTTATCACAAACCAGTTAATAATAATAATACATTTTATTTATAACTATAAGGCGCCTTTCAAGGCACTCAAGGTCGTCGTACAGGTTAAAAACAGTACAAAACACAGTTAAAAGCAGAACAAAACACAGCTTGCAGCAGAAGACACAGGTCACGCAGAGTCATAAGCCTGCCTAAACAGGTGGGTTTTGAGGTGAGTTTGGAATATGGTGATAGAGTCCATGTTTCTGATGTCAGGGGGGAGGGAGTTCCAGAGGTGAGGGGCAGAGCGGCTGAAAGCTCTTTACCCCATGGTGGACAGACGGGCTGGGAGGACTTTTAGTTTGACGGAGGCGGCAGACCGAAGAGACCGGGTGGGAATGTCGACGTGGACAAGGTCAGACAGATAAGGGGGGGTGAGGTTATGGATGGCCTTGAAAGTATGGAGAAGGATCTAATAGTGAAATAGTCAATGCGGAATTTGATGGGAAGCCAGTGGAGTTGGTGTAAAACAGGGGTGATGTGACTGATGACAGAGAATCAATCCATAAGCTTATCAAAACGTATCTATTAACTATTAATGCATTAAAGGATCATTCCGATCCCTAGTTGTGACACATGGACCCCTAACTGCATCTGCCTCAAGAGGTATGAGCTTCCCTTTCTGAAGCCCCTCAATGTTTGGGTAGAAATGGCAGCAATATGCCAAGTGGGTTAGAATTTTGTAGCAGATGTCACTAAGACATGGGAGAGAATGGTATTTTGCGTATGCTTTTGTTTTGCGAGTGAAATGTTAAATGACTATGAATGTTATTTTAATTTGTGTAATTAGTTAACCACCCTGCATGGCTGTTTACAAAATAACTGAACAAATATTTGTCGTTAAGTGGTTTAGAGGTTAAGGCCCTCATTTATCAACCGTGCGTACGCCAAAATATGGGTGCACGCCGAAATTGCCGACATTTTTGACATTTACCATTTCCGCCAAAGCTTGAAATTGAACGTGACAACGTGCAAAATCCACGTTTGCTCCTCAGCTGGCGTACGCATTTTTTTCTGTCTATACACAAGCGGAGCAGCATTGTCTGAACTGCTGACACTGTCACAGGCATCTAAACATATGTTTTCACTCCTAAAATGTTAATATAAAACGGTATGTGTATGTAAAAAACAAAAGAGAGATTTCCAACTTTACAAGTAATTAAAATCGCGCAATTAAAAACAATATAACATGTTTACAATGTATTAGTTTGTGCTTAATCAAACACTTGTTATGCGAGCGCACTTGTGAGATGATTTTGGAGCGCATGCGGACGCGGTGATGCGGCATATGCGATTATGATATTATTATTTTTTTAAAGGCATGAATGGACTGCACGCCTTTATTTCCAAGTGACAATGACAAGCATACAATACAGCTTGCCTATTTGTAGTAAGTACTAGCAGGCTATAGGCGTAAGGGGCTTAATAATTCACCATTTATAAGTGCTTAGACAGTTTTGACAGTTCAGATAAAAGCGAGATCATTTTCGGGGGTCGGGAGGACGGGACCGCGGCGTGCGTCGCCAACACATACCAGCGCAAGCGGCAAGCCTTCATCCATATGTTTATGATTCGTTCATCAATGATCAAATCACTACATAAACGTTGATTGTGAGCTGCCTTGACGACATGATAGCCTATCTCTCATGCAGGCATGTCACCCACAGGACTTAAATATCACAGCAGTGCGCAGTATCACGCCTTCGCCGTGCACTGCGCACGAATGGGTAAAATTAATATAGGCCAGCCTACAAACTAATTCCATTCATGGCGATGCGATGTCGATGTGTCATGTATATGCGTGCATGCGTGGACATGACAGCAAAGCAAGCGAGGTGAGAGGAAAACAGACAGGGTAGGCCTACAACTTTATTTAATTCATGCAGGTGTTCGTTCTTTATTTAACAAGACACCAGTGGGCTTGCAAGTTGCGTGTGCTTCTGCGTGTGTGTGTGTGTGTGTGTGTGTGTGTGTGTGTGTGTGTGAGAGAGGTGCGTGAGGCGGGCAAGGCACGGGAGAAACCTTTTTTCCATGGTTTCCATGGTTCCCACAGGTCGTAAACATGTGTTCAGTCGCAAAAACGAGGGCGAGGCTTGATTTCATAGGGCGTGCCAGATAGATTTCAGCCGTCACATTTATTAACGTCAGAACGAAATTAAGGAAGGATCAGCTGTTTGCGATCACTTTATAAATGCCGTGGCGACGTGGGTGTACTACGAAACCTGCACTCGAATCTGTGGCAGATTTTACACTCGATTGATAAATGAGGGCCTAAGTGATTATTACCATTTAAACTCCAGCATTTATACAGAGGGGAAAAGCTTTTAAGGAAATAGCTATTTTCTCTCCAAGATATTTAATCTAGTGACAGAAAAGTTACTATAGAGCCATGAGGGACTCCGCTCAATGGAGTCTAAGACTTAGACATTTCTGTGATTTCTAATCACAGAAATGTTGAGTGAGATGTTTTAACCACTTAGGGCCATTTGCACCAAGAAAGATTAAGCCTTAATCTAGTTTAAATCAAGGTTTATCTATTAATCCAGTTGCACCAAACTTTAAACCTAGTTTTCACTAATCCGGTTTAGTTTTAAACCATCCTTTTAATCTTGGTTTTGTTTTTTTAATCTTGGTTTTAATTTTCACAGTAAACCTGGATTAATGTCAATCCTGTTGCACCACTACTTTAAACTTTGATTTAAGTATCAATAAGGGATTAATTCTAAACCAGCAGGAGAGGTGGTTTAATTGAAAACAACATGGCAGCATATATACCTCTACATGTTTGTTGTTGTTTGGGAAACTATCGGAGGAAGTGGTGGTGTGTGTGATCGACGGAACAGATCTATAAACCTACCACGCACCACGGAGTGACCATACGTCTGTTGTTCTTTTTAGCGAGCGAGACGACTTTTATTATTATATATATTTTTGTTGCAGGCACTATAATTTAAACATTCTCAAATATGAATGAAATAGTAATGCTAATGATGCTCACGACTGCTGCTGTTTATTTACAGCGCAAAACCAAGATGGCGGACACACAACAAAGTTTAATCCATGAATTAATCACAGTTTAAAGTTTTAATCACAGTTTAATGGATTTTAATCACAGGTTAAGGATTTAATCACAGATCTGTTGAGCAATGCTTAAAATGAAGTGGTGCAACACAACTCGAATTAAAATTAATCCTTGATCAACAAATCCCTGATTAACACTAAACTAAACTTTATTTAATCTTTCTTGGTGCAAACGGCCCTAAGTGGTTAAAACATCTCACTCAACATTTCTGTGATTAGAATCCTCTAGTATACTAGTTTATACATGGGTGGATGGGAGCCAAAAGACTGCCTGAGTTGAGCGAGCCTTTTCCCTTGAAGCCAGGTTTCCGGTAACATCAGCTTTATTGACAGCTGTACCTATTTCATGATGTCAATTTGTATCGCTTCAGCGCTTAGAGTTTGGCTGGGGGTTCACAATTTACAATTTAGGCATTTAGCAGACGCTCTTAATCCAGAGCGTTCAAAAGATTGAGCAATACAGATCTGTACAGCAATCATTTCCACATTGGGACAAATTATAAAGTAGAGAATCACAATGCTACTCAAGGTAAAAAATAAAATAAAAATCCTTTCGCCATATTATTTGTGCTCTATGCATTTGTTTAGTAAAATAATACTAAAGCTGAGATATTATTGATGAACTAAGGAAACGTGAGAACTAGAGGGTTCAGGCATGTTTTGAATCAACTATCTTTCTGTACTTTCCCGACTTGACCAAGACAGCCGTTCTCAACAATCATGTGGGCCCCATTGGATTTCCGGGCCCAGGAGATCGCACTCAGCTCTGTGTGTGTCTGGTATCTGACTGGGGTAGACCAGACAAGGTGAAAAGAAACATGTCTCCCAAACTCATGGTGTTGACACTCTGACTCACTATGGCTGAGAAACATCTGTACTGCTCTGAAGGAGAAAAGGGACCAAGCCAAGTAAGTACTTAAGTAAAGTTCAATTAGGTTCAAACTCGACACAGAGCTGTTGTTCTCACTTCTCAGTCACTGTATAATAATTGTGTGTGTGCTTGCCTTCCAGGGACTCAGGCAGTCCGGTGATATGCAAAAATGGCCTGGTACACAGGATAGTGTCCTTGACCTTCACCCGGGAAGTACCACACTAGCCAAAAAAACAATCAATCCATGAATTCATCAAGATCGCTGACTACAATGACTGGATTGATGGAAATCATTTGAGATACAATTCTGAAATAAAGAAACACTTCAAATGAAATTGAAGGTTTTGCTTGAGGCCCCTTCACAAAGTTACAGTATGTGCAGTCAACTTTTTTTTTTAAATAATCTTTATATCAATTTAATTGTGTGCTATGTTTTTGGAGGATTCTAATGTAGGAGCACTGTCTGCACTTTGACTGCTCATAATGCTGACACAGATAATACATACTGCAACTATACTATACTTCATAATACGATGGTGTTGCATGCCAGAAATAGCAGATCGGATCTACAAGCTTGCAGTGCAGTGTGATTGTAGATCCACAATTTTCATTTTTAAACTATTGCGGTCATACAAAAAAACCCCACTGAAAGCACGCCCAGAAGTAGTCTTTATGATGTCATATAGACGTGATTCCCCAACGTTCAGAAGACGTACCCAGAAGAGCCAGAATGAAAGTTTTTAAGACGTCTTTTCCGGAAGTTATATAGACGCCATTATATAACGTCATATAGACGTGATTCCCCAACGTTCAGAAGACGTACCCAGAAGAGCCAGAATGAAAGTTTTTAAGACGTCTTTTCAAGACGTTAGATAGACGACATTATAAAACGTACTAAAGACGTTCTGGCTATGTCTACAGAGATGGAATGTAAAAAAAACCAAAAACATAAGACATTAGGCAAGACAATAATTCAAATTTCAAACCTTTTACTGAGAAACATATTTGGGCAAATGAATGCAGTTGCCACTGACATCTACAGTTAGATATAAATCAAGTTACATTGCATCAAGTATAATACTAATCAACATTCATTTCAAATTGACTACTATATTGCAATTTAATTTGGCGTTACCAAAGCCTGCCTGAACCGATTAGTTAGTCAAAAATCACACCTGTGTGAACTGAGTGGTGCAATCCCCCCCCCCCCCCTCCCCCCTCTCTCTCAGCACAGCAATACCCCTCTCTGTTTCTGGCGCCCCCTACTGGTATTATTAAGTCACATACTCGTGCTCATGACAACATGATACAGGTACACGGACATTGCTGCCTGGTTGTAGGAGTGGTTGCACCAGCCGCTCATCTCTCAGGGGCACAGAAGTATGGCCACATCTTCCTGAGTCTCAGCTCCCTACACTGGCTCCCTGTGCGCTACACGCTACAGGATCCAGTTCAAGATTGTAATGCTTGTTTTTAAGTCTGCAAATGAGTTGGCACCAGCCTACATATTGGAACTTGTAGCACACAAAGAATCGACAAGGGCCCTGAGGTCGACTGATATAAGTCATTTCTCAAGATCCCTAAATCAAAGCTGATATCGCCCACACTGTGGACTAAACTTCCACCTAATGTTAGAGCTTCTCAAACCTTGCCCGTCTTTAAATCACATCTGAAAACTCACTTTTACTCCCTGGCGTTTGAACATGCAGATTAAGAGTTGCCGTTTCCACTGCACTGACTTTTATGTTGCCCTGTTATTATGCGTTTTCGCCCTTGGAATTTTAGTATATTTTGTGTACAGCACTTTGCTTCAACCCCATTTTAAATGGGCTTTATAAATAAAGTGGATTACCTAGAATTGCTGAAAATATCTTGGTCCCCTCGATGGCGATTTTATTCTGCTTCCCCTTCCCCTTCAGATTGAATTTGGACATCAGGTGGTTGGTGAAGAGCCTAATCCAAGAGAAATCAAATCATCATCAGAAATAATCATTTTTGCCATCCATGCATACTGGGAGTTTATTTCAAGTCACATGGAGAACTAAACTAAAATTAGTAAGAGAACCAAATCTAAATGCCTTAAAAGATCTTTAGACATTTTATTTTAATATAATTACAAGTAAATAATTACTTTACCTGTCGATTGCTTTGTACGTGCGGTCCTTGACATCCTTACCACCTACTTTGGACAGTTGAGAAACCTAAAAATAAAAGCATTTTCTTGTATTACCACTACAGGCATGAGCTGTGAGCACAAGTAGGGATCTAGTTAGAGAAATATGGAAAATGTAACCATTATGACACTGATTTGTTTATGTTTCAATAAGCGTCTCGTTTGTCAAAGTCATTCATCAACTAAATCTGGTCGTCAATGGACATTCAGATTAAGGCATGCAGCAACGTCCTTTGTAAACTAAATCTGGTTGTCAATGGACGTCCGATTAAGGCCTGTCCTGACGTGTGTGCTCAACGTCATTTAACAACTAAATCTGGACGCCAATGGACGTCCATATTACGGCATAGCAGCAACGTCTTTTGTAAACTAAATCTGGTTGTCAATGGACGTCCAGATTAAGGCCTGTCGCGACTGTTTGCCCAAAGTCATTCATCAACTAAATCTGGTCGTTAATGGACGTCCAGATTAAGGCCTGTCGCGACTGCTTGCCCAACGTCATTCATCAACTAAATCTGGTCGTCAATGGACGTCCAGATTAAGGCATAGCAGCAACGTCTTTTGTAAACTAAATCTGGTTGTCAATGGACGTCCAGATTAAGGCCTGTTGTGACGTGTTTGCCCAACGTCATATATCAACTAAATCGGGTCGCCAATGGACGTTCGGATTACGGCCTGGACGGGCGGACATGATATCAACTAGATTTAGACGTCCACAGACGTTGCCTGCTCACTGGGTGATGCTGGAAAGAAAAACTAGCTGATTTAAGTAATGGTTTCATTGTCAAGAGACCAATACATATGTACCCAGTTTTTAAAAGGAAAATTAAGTTTTGATTTCCTGATTTCTATTATTCTTATGCATTGGAATATTAAGACTTCATAATTTGATACTTTAATGTTGCTGCTTACTTTGTAAAATAATATATGATTGGAGTTTTGAAAGTCTCCTCAAATGACCACTGACCTTTCAGAAAGTCTCCTCAAATGACCACTGATCTCTTTGAAAGTCTCCTCAAATGACCACTGATCTCTTTCAGTGAGTGGAATTACAATCATACATAATAGCAGTTGTGATACAAGTTTACCAAAAAAAGTCAAGTGAAAACCTAAGTAAACACTGCCACCTTGTGGGGAAAATGTACAATTGCCAATGTGGATAAAATAAACACTGACTTGGAATCAGTTAGTTAGTATATGGCCGTAGAGGATTTTCATGAGGGTCAAGATCTGTTGCGTTTTGAGTGTTGTGTTTTGGTCCAGGACAAGATGAAGACCATCACACACACCGAGTGCGCAGCAACGCGGCACAGGCGTTGCCGCGCGGCAACGCCTGGAAAATAGAACAGTGGCATATCGGAGCGTCAGGCGAGGCGTGAACGCGTGTCGGACGCCGCCGTGTGCGATAGGTTCATTGAAAATAATGGACGCGGCGGTTTTGACGCGCGGAGTTCACTGACAGTGTGTAGCCCTTGGCTAAGATAGCCAAATACTATCTAGTATTATTTTGACAAAAAGGATCAAAATGATAGTGTAGTTGAAATGCTCAAACAGACAGCTATGAAATTAAGGCAGGGGCAGACGTATGTAAAGTCTTTTTTTTATTTTTGAAAAATACAAACATGAAATCATACGTTTTGAAAAAAATAATAAAATCAGATGAGAATAATACCAGTCAACTCTTATTGTCAGAATACCTTAAAACGTAAGGCAGTTTGCTTTTCATAACTCAGTGTTTAAAAACATTTGTTTCACCTGATTTAAAAAAAGACAACAACTTCCTTTGTCCATAAAGTCACTGAAATCAGACGAGGAAGCCGATAATAGTCAATTGAGCAAATGACC
The DNA here is from genome assembly GCF_963924005.1 of Protomyctophum bolini. Classification (NCBI taxonomy): domain Eukaryota; kingdom Metazoa; phylum Chordata; class Actinopteri; order Myctophiformes; family Myctophidae; genus Protomyctophum; species Protomyctophum bolini. Next base: position 29,768,161 of record NC_137869.1, on the reverse strand, counting down.
TATGACCTGAATCATTGTGGATACTGAATACTAGAATATGTCATACAGTATTTGTTTGTCTTCATATTCTGTTTTTCCTTAGACAGAATGTGCAAACAAGGACGGCAATGAAATCCCTTTTCTGCAGGCTCACCATCATAGAGTGCACAGCAGCAGCAAACTACAGAACACAACCATTCTCAAGTGACGATACATTCTCTGCCTTCTAGACTGTCTCTGTATGCATATGTGCCTGCAGATCTGAAAGTGAGGCAAAGCACACTTAGCGTAGCATAAAATCAAACGTTACCTTCAGCTCAGTTACAAAATAAGAAGGCTTGATGGAAAAAACAAAACCCCAAAAAACAAGTTATCAAAATCAAAAACTTGGAAAAGGACCAGTAAGGATGGCTCACAGTGCAAGCTATCCCTCCCCTGAACTTATCCAGGACTGCTCTTACTAATTGGTTCAATTTTTTTTTGTTTGGGTACAGCAGGCTCTGCACTAGAGTAAGACTCTGTTTAGGTCCACTGTCATCAGAAAACTGGCCCTCGACGAGGTGTGATATGGGCGTTACCTACACAACAGACATCTGCTATGGCAGTCTACCAACCGCCATCATCCCCTAAAGAGAGGAAAAGGAGGAGCAAGAAAAACAGATTACAAGCACATTGGGCATTCTCTTGTAATGACCTAATAATACACACCTTTGTATGTTGAGCAAATGCCTGGAAGATTAAATTAACCTCATCTATGTTGAGTAAAACTTATTAACTTAATTAACCACTAGCAGTTTCATGTTTAAATTGTTGCATTAGTTTGTATAGGTTGCACATATATGAATGCTTTTGCATCTGGTCATTGTCTCATCGCTGTCACTTGGTGCTGAAACTTTGCTCAGGGACACTTCTGAAACAGACCGGGGCTAGAAGGAAAACCGCTTCGGATTACTAGTAAACTAGTCTTTACGTTCAAAGAAACATCCTTTGATTATTAATGAGGTCGTCCACGGAATTGGATCCGCAGCCAGTGTGGAGGAAGGTCCTACATGATATAATCTATGCTGACATCAACTTGAGGCACTCATTTTTACTTTACCTTTTAAATAAATCCAATATATGTTTTAAATTACCATTTGTTAAATTCAACCACAGGACTATGCAAGCCTTATGATGAAGCCATTCCAGCTAAGAGAAATGAAGACTCCATCTCTCCATCTCAGAAGCCCAATTAATGGCACTGGATTGTCGCCTACTTGTTCACTATCAAGCTCCATTAAGAAGCCTAACCATAGCCATCATAGCAGTCTCTGTACGAACCTCCTGAGCGGTCTCCATATCCTCCTCCTTGCGCTCTGTACAGATAAATACAAACAGGGAAAGATGTTAATTTAAAGAAAGGAACTGAAGATTGAGCCAGTCAAACCACATGTAACTAGATTTCTTTAAGTTAATAGCACAGGCACTCTTCTCATACTAGAGCATGTCTGAAATAAGTGTCAGAGCTGAAATCGACATGTAAATATGAAATAAATGCTTAAACATGTAGCTAGGTGTAATGTTAAGAGACCACAGAAGTGGACCTTTCAAGTCGGTTTTCTCAACTCGCTGTTTTCTGCAAGATATTGCAGACACTATAAGCCTCTCCAAAACTGGTGAGTCAAACTGAACAACCAATATGTCAATCTGAAGCTATGACACACATGAAAGAACGAAAAAATCCAATGGCAGTCCCTCAGACAAATTTGGTCACACATTTTGTTATGGCTCTGCTTTACAGCCATTGGGAATTTCCATCAAAGTCATTATTTCTTTCAAAGCACTGAAAACTTCTCAACTGCCTGCATAGCATTCTATGGCTGTGTCCAAGCTAGGAAAAAGTGCAGTGGTTCAATTCTCGATGACTAATGTGTGTTATGTCATGCACAAGTTTACTGAAATAAAGACAGCTGATATTTGTTGTTTTTGTCCATCAGACTATCGCCAAAAGAAAAGTTGTTTTACATAGGCATTAGGCACCAATGGAAACATCTGACACGTTGATCAATACAAATAGCCTATAAGCTCTAAATGTCAGAATAGTTACTCATTAAATGGGTGGCGATTTAGTTTGCCAATATTTCTTTCTAAACAGTGTGGAATTACAAACGGAACAGAAATATTGTAACGTATACTACTGTCAGGTAAGTGTACTAGCTGTGTACCAGTAGGCTTTTTTTTACGGCATGTCATGAGACCAGACATGTTTTCCTGCAGAGCAGGTTGAACATGAGATTGACACAAAGCTGACAGTACTGGTAATACATGTTTTTTTTTAAGGCATGTTCACCTGTCTCTGTTGTAGTAGCCTCGCTCCTGGTAGCTACCTCCACTTCTGTTGTCGTACCTTCCACCGCCTCCTCCACCACCACCACCACCACCATAGCTACGGTCACCACCTAAAAAATGAGAAACATTATACGTTTGCATGTAATAACAATGTATTACCCGTCTAAAGCTAAATAAACAGGTGCAATACTTAGTTCGACACTATTATTGGTCCGACAGTCATTAGACCAACAACCTACCTCTATCCCTAACCTAACCCTAACCGCAAGCACGGGAGCAGTGCATGTTCGAGCAGTAGTCAAACCTTTGTTCCCACATTACGGACTAATGCTAAATGTAATCCCAGCTCTGCTCTCAAATAAACAGTTACATCAGATTCAGTATTCAGATTACACGGTTTAATGCAAAAATAAAATCTCACAACTGAAAATGTTTGCATGACCATGTGCGATTTGTGAAAGAGTATGAAATGAGCCCTGCACACCAGAAGAATGAATTAACGTAATATGTAAAATTATGATGTTAACGCTTGTTTTGATTAGAATCGTAATCTTGGATTAGATTCGGAGATAAAAGGTGGGTGATTTTGGTGATTTGAAAAGACGAGATCTTAGCCATTGGCAGTAAATGTGTTTTAAGAGCAATGGCAGGCCCACAGAACAGATTCAGTCAAGTAAGCGAGCCATTTATTCACTGCACAGGACAGTGAAGAGGTATTTGGAATTAATTCGGGACCTTGACAGAGCAGATGACTTGCCTTGCGAGAAGCCACGTCCACCACGTCCTCCGCCGCCTCGGCCCCTGCCACCAAACCCTCCCCCACCACTGTACCCTCCTCCACCTCCTCTGCCCCCTCCAGCGCCTCCACGGAAGCCTCCACCCGAGCGACCACCGCCGCCAGATTTGCCAGCCTGGTCCACGCGGATCTGCCTACCGTCCAGAGACTAGGGCAGACCACAGTGGAAAATGTGTGTGTTAAAGAATGAAATCAGTGGATAAACAAAATACATATTAGTCATAATATTCAATGAATCCCGTTTCAAACTTTACTTGAGCAATGAGTATGCAACATGAACTGAATCTATAAGAAAATCAGGGAGCAGGAACTTCTTTATTGTTAATGCAACCTGTGATTGATTTAGATTTTTTTTTACCTTGCCATTCATAGCCATCATAGCATCCTTGGCATCATCTGGATTATCAAACGTGACAAAACCAAAGCCTCGGGACCGATGAGTTTCCCTGTCTTTGATGACGACGACTGAAAATGCAAAAATCGAAGGAATTTGTCTTTCATCTTACTGCACAATTAATTCAACACAAACCCCGTTAATTTACAGGCTTATATCACCAATTGGTGGAGATGTATTTTTAACTTGCCTTCAGCTATTTGCCCATATTTGGCGAACACATCCTCCAGAGATTGTTCCGTGGTGTCAAAGCTGAGTCCTCCCACAAAGAGCTTCCCTTCGTCAGAAGACATGATTTCTGGTCACCTGCCGCAACAAAAAAAACCCCAACACATTTCAAAATTGTAGCCCATGTATACATAAATACCGCGTATTGGCGCTCAGCGAGCTGGGGACGGGTCTCTGCCCGCCTGACGCCACAGTGCAGCCCCCCAAACATGCGCTAGGCCTAGATTCAATCCTATTGTTCTGTCAAACGTTTACATTCAACCAGGACCAATTCAGACTCGAGTCTTATCGATTACGTCGCATCAAAACATTACAATATACCAGAGTTACGGGTAAATGTTTAGCTAGGCGGCGTAATCAACGGTAAATATTTACAAGAGGTATAATGGTGGCCGAGAGCCGTTCCCATTAGCATTGTAGCTAAATGCATTACACAACTCTAGGGTAGGATGCTAACGCTCGTGCGTGGCCTCCGTCTCGTCGGGCATTATGACCTGCGGTTAGATTCCTCAAAATGGTATTTGGTCTCGGTTCGGTCTCTTGGCCTGGGTTTACTAGAGTATAATTACAAGTATTGCACTTACCAGTGATAATTATGAAGACAGATTTCCAGAGGAAAAACCCCGTCGATCCAGCATGCAACCTGCAGCAGAGACGAAAAGACGGAGGGGGGGAAGCGTACAGTTTAGACACGCCCACCTAATTGGATTATGACGCTCCGAGTCAGTATTAATTATCATAAATATTATTTACGTCTTGTAGCCTACTTATGTCAGCGCCGTTGTGCAACAGACATTCAACCACCGATCAGTCCATGTCTTACTTCATCCCGGCTGTAAACAATATACCGATATACATTTTCTAAATGTATACATACATTTTTGCATAGAAGTGTAAATTTGTACCGTACGTCTTTAAATGTTTTTGATTAATTGAAAATGGAGGACCCTTATGTTAACATTTTATAGCAGATGTAGTACTTTCCTTGAAATGTTCTGCAAACTGTACAATTTTCAATCAATCTTTCTACCTGGCTATATAAAGCATAATGTATTAGACTCAGGCAGGGAGTGAAAGCAAAGTTATTCACCTCAAGCTGCTTTCCCCAGCACAGCAGTGTGGGAATTCAACTGGTGAGGTGAACTTCCAGTTACAGCAACAAACTGACTTCTCCAATTCAGCATTCAAACCACAAGCTTGCTTTTGATGAGGATACATCATCTGGCTCCCTGTATAATAATAGCATCATAATTCTGGTCAACCACCCCTCCCCTCAAACTATTATATTATAGCATCATAATCTGGTCAACCCCCCTCCCCTCAAACTATTATATTATAGCATCATAATCTGGTCAACCCCCCTCCCCTCAAACTATTATATTATAGCATCACAATCTGGTCAACCACCCCTCCCCTCAAACTATTATATTATAGCATCATAATCTGATCAAACCCCTCCCCTCAAACTATTATATTATAGCATCATAATCTGGTCAACCCCCCTCCCCTCAAACTATTATATTATAGCATCACAATCTGGTCAACCACCCCTCCCCTCAAACTATTATATTATAGCATCATAATCTGATCAACCCCCTCCCCTCAAACTATTATATTATAGCATCATAATCTGATCAACCCCCTCCCCTCAAACTATTATATTATAGCATCATAATCTGGTCAACTCTTCTCCCCTCAAACTATTATAATATAGCATCATAATCTGGTCAACCCCCCTCCCCTCAAACTATTATACTACACAAGTGGCACTAGAGACATCCATTATTTAAATGTTTATTTTGTTTTTCAATTGATAGGGAAAGTGAACAGATGAGTGGTTGCAGATAGGTGATGGCACAAACACATCCATAGGTGTGTTTATCATTTGTTGTTAGTTAACATAATTCCTGCACAATTAATTTTCAGCTAATATCAGACACTCAGTCATGAACATAAATTAATGTAATTACCATAATTTGATGATCATTTATTAATTGTTGGTTTTGCGTTTATATTGTTCATGGGGCCTATAATTTAAATTGGTGCTGGGCATTGTGGCCAAAACATATTTTTCTAATTGGGTTTTTCAAATAGTAGATTGATAGAGGTCCTACCCCCCTCCCAAACAGGGTCCTATGAGATCCCCCAAATTTCATTTATTTCACATATGTTTTCCCTTCTTTTTTTGCCGTTAGGTTTAATGTAAATACCGGTATGTTAACTACAATAATACCAGATAACAAAATTGCATTTTGCATAAACACAATCGATACCGTACGCCCTAAATTTAGCCGTTAATTTCTTAGTAGCCTGGGAAGCATTCCTTTTCGGGTTTATGATCCGGTCGGGAGCGGATGGAAATGTTGTAGTTACGTCATGTTGTAGTCATCAGGCAGGAAACCACACACGGAATCAGAAGCACCCCAAATAATTCCCATGATCATAACTTTAGGGCCTACCCAATAAAATCCTTGATGCGGCATAGTTTTACTGATTTTTAAAATGTGAGTGTACTTTCCAGAGACTATTTATCATCTGTATAAATTTGTTATCCCATGGGGAAATTCGATTTCTTTGGGTAGGCCCTAAAATTATGATCGTGGGCAATTTTGGGTAATTATTCCGGATGACTACAAATCAGTGACTACAACATGACGTAAATTACCATCTTGCTCCAGACCAGTTCACTGCGATTTAGTAACAGATCAGGCTTTCCACCTAAGGTTGATTTCTTAGAGGTTATCTTATTTGTTGCTGTACCATCCCTGCATGTTTGTGCACTGGTGTCACAGAGAGTGATGGATGGCTAAAGTGAACAACAATAATGCTCACTAATTAAATTACAATTTCCTCCCAATCTCAAAATTCCATTCACATTATTTTAATGTACCTTTTTGCCTTGGTGGTTAAGTGTTGCAAGGCTTGGACATACCTTTGTCTAAGTTTAGAGCAGTAGCATGGTTTCAATGTAATTGTGAGTGTATGGCTTTTCTGTAATTATAGATTATATATAACTCACCAGCACTCACTTGCTCCTTTTAGGATTTCTTGTTTATTTAGTCAAATGTCCCAGCACAGAAAATCATAAACGACAGACTTTCATGCATGCCAGTGTGAAAATTCACACTGAGGAAGGCCTGCAGGCCAAAATGTACAGGCATTTGACTAAATAAACAAGAAATTCTAAAACGACCAAGTGACTGCTGGTACTTTCTAAAGGTACCATTTCTGCCAGATCCGTGCACCCAATACCCAAACTGTGAACTATTCATCTGATGAGTGCTCACCTCTTTTTCAAGTTAGCCTACATAACACCACTGTGTTTATGCACAATTCTCTCTGCACAATTTATGTAGGCTACTAAAAAATGACCTTACCTTACTACTAGTTCCAAAATTGAGCAAGATAAGTAGGTGTGCGAGTTCATACCGGTATAGCTCCAAAATAAGGACTAGTAGTGGCCAGACCCAGCCCCAATTCCTCCTACACAGGAATTTGTTTTACTGTCACATGAAGCCTAAGGTAATTAAGTATACCCATACCCAAAAAAGACACCAACACAGCTGGTCTTCTCAAGTGCTCATCTTTATGTCTTCAGCTTCTCAAGCCTTGATTGGTCGACTTCAGAGCAGTTTCATGTCATCCTATCTGGAATCTGTAATGAAGAGATATATTCAGGCAGTTATTTAACAGTCCTGCAAACAAAGATGCAGGCAAGCATACATTTTCCGCATGCATTTTTATAATCAAATTCAGCCTCTCCCAGTCTCCCTAGTCCCTACTAAAAAACAGAAACATCTCAATTTTAAACAAATCAAATTAATTTAATATGTTACATTTTAGCAGACCTTATTGATCAGCGACATGATCTATATTTTAAGTGGAATAAGTAAATGCTACTTAACCATAAACTACAGTGTCTAATTATGCATACAGTAGATGTTAACAGGAAAACCTACCGTGTGCAAGGATGTACTGTACAAGGACAAAGGCATTGCAGGCATTGCAGTAAGACGAAGGAAGAGTCATCCAAGACTTAACCTGATTAAATGACAAGAAAGAGTAGTTAGTTTTAAGGACGCCCCTATTCAAGTGAACGTATTAGAATACACAGCATGCAGTTTAAATGTAATTATTAATCTACATTCAGTAAAAGTAAAAACTATTATTCAAGAGTTAATTTAACATTTAACAGGAATAAAACTATTGTTTCAAGATTCTGAAACAAGACAAACTACAGTCCACTGAGGTGATACATTTGGCAATACACGCGAGTGCAATCTACACTTTATGAAGACGACAACTTTTCAATCAAAATGAAAACCATAAAAAAAAAGTTTTAGGTGAGTTTCAGAGGTCAGAAGTTGTGGAAATCTGGATTTTACACCAGTGGTATTTGGGCAAATAGTAATGGAATGTTCCAAAGCTCCTTGTTGAATTTAGAGGCTCTATCTAGAGACTCTAACAGGCCCAAAAAGACAGGATAGGCTACTGGACGATGTCATTTATTTAGGAATTGGGCAGTACCACCAAGGCCTGAGGAGAACAACGCTGTTTGGACAAAGTGGAGCGAGGTAGATAGGAGACAGGATGGGACATCAAAATGAGAACTGTTTTGAGGGATGCGAACAGGAGAGCAAAATTGTTACCTCACATTACTGGCCTATCTCCAATTATGAACTAGCCAAGAGAGCAGCTTTCGCCAGAGACCAGAGGATTCACGTGTCGTTAGGGCCAACACTTCGATGGACAGGACTTTGATGATTTCCAAAACGATAGCGGCCAGAGCTCTTGGGTGTAATGAAGCATTATAACAAAACCAGCAACAGTAGCACCACGAGGACATTTCAGTCTTTCTGTCTGTCTGTGTAACATACCAGCAACCCACCCTCTATACCTCCCTACAACCTACCATTTATACTCAACCCAATCTAGACTTAGTAGACCTCATCTTGGAAGACCATCTAAAACTAAAAGTTACAGTACCTTATTTTGTAACAGCAACTATATACAGACACCCTTAACACAAAACATACTCCTGTACATTAGCCACATGTCCTGTTCTAGCTAAATTCAAGAAGCTTCTCTTTTCTTTATCCTTCTATATCCTGATAGAGCATTAGGCACAAGAAATCAGAACATTTTCATCTGGTAGTTTTAATAGGGCTACATGAAGCCAGTATAAAGAAAACAAAAATATCAGTATTCAGTACATAGAAATCACATTTCTTGATGCAACACTTTTAAGACGGCAGTCCTAAGATCTGCTCAAATGTTGCCATCTGCAGCAATTTGTATTTATCAATACCTAGTCCTTTTGAAGGGGCTAGAAAGTACTGTTTGATTTACTAAATTTTGAATATACATGTATTTTTAAGATGAGCTAGGTCAAATGTTAGACATCTCCTTGTTTCATACCTGTATAATAAGGCAAAATTTGCAAAATGCGTGGCAAATCTGCGAAGACATGCTTACCACTAGCCTTCTTCACAAATGTGATCATAAAGGTGTCTACTATAACATATACATTTGTTCCAACACAACTCGCTTGGGAAACTTTGTGACAGCTGCTGAAAGTTGAGGTACCATTAACAATATAAAGCAATTCTTTCCAAATGTCATTATACCTTAAGTAGCATGTGACGTGGCAAACTAGGGAGTTTATGATTCTGAATCCATTGCATTAGTTTTGCACAAAAAAACCCCACTCCTTCATCTAAAAATAGCCACAAGTGGCTATGGCCGAATTTAGCCCAAGGAGTGTTTTTCGTGCAAAACTAATGCTTTGAATGGCTTCAGCATCCTGGAAACCCCCTAGTTTGACATGTCACATGCTACTTAAAGCATAATTAAATGTTGCCTTATTTGGTTGTTAATGGTACCCCAACTTTCAGCAGCTGTCAAAGTTTACCAAGGGAGTTGGGTTGAACACTTTGTGAAGAAAGCTAGTGGTAAGCACTTTTTTGGCAGATTTGCCACACATTGCTAATTTTCTCTAACTAATAACCGGAACACTGTCCATCGCATTTCCGCTTTGGCTGGCAAAAGACAAACAACGGCTCTGTCCAAAGCATTCCATATATACAGTTGTAACAGCTTTAAGCATCTAAATGATTCAGACGCATTATTGATAAATAATATTACCCAGAACTCTTTAGTGTCTAGAATGTTTAACAGTAGAATGTGCTGACGGATACTGCAACACTTGCTTTCTCAAATTGCATCAGGAAGCAATTTAAACATGGGGGATTTCACAAGCACAACTCTACATGGAGAGATCTGACTCACTTTTCTCTGAAGCCAACTGTAAATAGAGTTGGGGTGTCTAAAATGTAAATAAAATAAAATAAAAACTTATATTACATACAGAAGTAAAATCGTTCTTACAGCTGACAATAATCCACAAGCGAGCCATGAAGTTGGAACAACCAAACAACTTAATTCGTAAAGTAGGTAGAACAACCGAATATGAACCTTACTCATTGAATAGGTAGATTTATCTCTTAATATACCACCTAGTAACCTTTATCACAAGGTGGCTTTAGATAGTTTGGTGAGAAAGCTTTCAGCACAGCTGCATCTCAAAAATCATGTTACTACAAAGAATGAATGGTAATGTATCAACTCTTCGAGTTGTTAAAATGTGTTTATAAGCTGTAATTAATTTCACTTCACGATCTAGCCCCTTTAACAAGTTATTTGACTATATAATGGTTGTTCACACATTTGCTGAAAATCATTACTTCCATTCCATCCTTGCTACGCTTGCATTGAATTGCAAAGCTGAAAGAACATTGGCATAGACCTTGATGGTATGATCACAGCAGGTCAAGGTTACACAGAACGGTTTGCAGTATTTGAACACAGTATTATTTTGGTTCAATTCCAGGTTCACACAAACCATGTTGTTATTGATATGACTTTGATTTGTCATCATTCTGGCTTAATTTGATATAAAAGATAGCAGGCCATGTTGAGCAGCACCAGAGATCTCACCAAGTGATTCAGCAAAACAGTTTCCATTGCAAAAGGCATCTCCATTTTAAATCAATTTCAGATTGTTGCCCAGTGTATAGTAATATTTAAACCAGGAAGAAAATATTAAACAAATATAATTACGAATTAGGACCCTACACAAAAACAAACTCCTAGTACTTGAAAACACTTATGGACAAATTCCAGGGTAAGAAAAAAGAAAAGAAAATCCCAAACGTTTCCAAGGGACTAGTCACTCAAGTCTGCATAATAACATATCGTACCATAAATCAGAGGAGGGGGGTGGGGGTGGGGGGGGAATACGAGGGGGGGAAAAATGTCTTCGAAGAAATCTTTACAAAAACAGCCAGTGGTAGTGCCGATCTTGCAATCAGGATGTTTTTTGTTTTTACTCGTGTGAGCCGGCTGAGGACAAGAAGTAGGCACAATCGTAAAGACACTGAAGCAGCATTTGGACATTTTTCCACAGAACACTCAAATCTTATGACCTACATGTTTTGCACTGATGCTGAAAAAATGATCTCAAAGCAATACGGAAGCTTCGAATTGAGTGTTTTCAATTGTCCAAAAAGGGGGAAACTTGTGAGGGAAATGACCACAGGAAATTTTCATTTTCTAATAGGTAGGTAGATGGAAGACTTAGAAGAGTAGGTTGAGTATATGAGTTATAACATGTTACCCAAGAAGACAACATTTCTGTAACCGCTTTACTCAGTGTTGGTGAGGACCTTTCATAGTTTTACTGACGTCCAGAGGTTAAATTGGTCTAGAGATGAGCTGGGTTCCACCTCCTTCAATCAAAATTCTTCAACGTTGCATATAAATGAAAAGGGTTAACCGTCCAATAACGGTTAATCAATACGAGAAATATTAGTAATTTTCTACAAAAGCAAAGAGTCATGAACTTCAGGTCAGTGTCAGTTTCCCCGAGCAACAGGCTATAGGATCTTCACTTCTTAATTTAGAACTCCAGTCGGTCCTGTGTGGTCAAGTTAAGCAGTCTGTCTCTGAACGCCAAATGCCGGTGTGAAAGTAACAGTGTTTACAAAACAACTTAAGTTATGGTACAGCAGTGTCCATAGAAGAATTTAGATATACCGCAGTAGTAAATCAAACTCCTCAGCCCAGTGTAAATAGTAACAGGAACCATTGCTCCTTTCAGCACGAAATAGCCTGTATACTTTCTGCTAGTTGGCCATCAGGAAGGAGAAAAAAAACGGACAACGCCCACCTATGGATGAATGTGCATCCAAGACAATCCAGTTTTTTATGCATGAGTGCCATCTACAACAACCTTGATTCTTAAAATGTTGACCTTTTTTATGAGTGTCACTTAGGTCCTCTGTATTGCTTGAATAAAATAAAACAATCTGCTAGTTGGACTTTAAAGCTGAAAAGGTTGATGTAATTTGAAAGAAAGATGGGATTCTGACAATAAATATGAACAGGGCTGTATATATAATTCTTATATACAGAGAAAATTATAGTCGCTCCCAGGCTGTTTACAAGCTTAACCTCCAAGGTCTTTGGATGAGGGTTCCCCTCCATACAAATACCCAATTTAACCCCTGCACGGTCCAGTGGGTGAAATTTATATAAGAACCTACTGCATGAGATTGTTCCGATACTCACCATAGCTGTCATAGCTGTCTCTGTATGATCCTCCCGAGCGCTCACCATATCCTCCCCGACTCCTGTGACACAGAACATTTGTATAATTAGACAGCAAGAGTGGATTTATAAATGCCAATATATTCAGTTTCACTGCTACAAAAGATGACCAATTGAGTGCACCACATTTTCAGCTGAATCAATTACCAACAGATAAATGATTAGCCGCACACAGCTATAGATGCTCTCACACTCAGTGCTACTTTATTGAAGGTACAACGTTGCCATCTGTCATCACATTTTTGTGCGTGCTTTGTTCAAGATATTTTTTTGCGGCTTACGCCTTTTATTGTTTTGTTTTTTGGAAGGGACAGACAGTAGGCTGACAGGAAACGGGAGAGAGATGGGGGAAGACATGCAGTAAAGGCTGTGTCGGGCTTGGGAGTCGAACCCGCGGCACACTGCGACTGGATCACCGGGTGCCCAGACGGTTACGCCACCGCCTGGGCATTTTTGTGCGTGCTTTACTTTGTAGTGCATCCCCATGGTTCTCACCTACTATCCTTGTATCCACCACCTCCACTGCCTCTCCTGTATCCTCCTCCTCCAGAACCATAACTTCTCTCTTCACCACCTCCGTAGCTTCTGCTGCCACCACTATAGCCTCTGTCTCCACCACTATAGCCTCTGTCTCCGCTATAACTGCGGTCTCCATAACTCCGTTCACTATATCCACTACCACCTAGAGTGACATGAAAAGAAAAAGGGTAAGGTTTGAGGTTGGTGAAGCTGTGTGGTACTGGTATTGTGTGTGAAGTCACCGTTTCTGGCACCATCCATTACACAAATGCATACAAAAATAACAAGACAAGAGGCAGTAACCTAATGTTGCAGCTCTAACAGAGTGTTAAGTTTCTGTTTGGTACAGTGGCCATTCTGAAGAGACCACATGGACAGTACATCATTTCGGAAACGTGCTGCAAATTGGCAAAGTAAAAGCAAATTGAGGGAACATGTGCACCAATCTGACAGAACATACACACTATTTCACAAATGCAAGGCAAATTCAGAAAGCAGATGCAAATACAACATGGCATGAGACAATAGAACAAAATGTACATGATTGATGTTTTTAGAGCACCGTCAATATGCTGCACAGACATCGTTTTAGGGAGCTGCAGTTGTTGCTTTTAGCGGGAAAATACAAGCAAATCTTGTTCTAGGCAACTTTGCCTAAGGCCGTAACAAAAAGTTGAGCAGCTGCATTTTTGTGAAACCGCAAGAGTACACATTACACAGTAGTTGAATCTTCAGTGTTCCGTTGATCCATTGGTTGACTTATTTTTTTGTTAAATTCATTAATACTCAGGATTTTACAGTGTATCACAGGCTGAACCATTGGGGGTTATCTAAATTACAAAAGTGGGGATGGCTTCTAGATAATTCACTTACAAACATGTTCGGGGTCACTTTAACATATACTCTGGTGTTTGTGAGCACTCCAGACAGGTTTTGTAGATACTCATTTTATCAGACACGCCCACTGCCCTGCCCCTTCCTATACTGACCCATTGTAACATTCTTACTACTTGGTTCTGGTGACAGACATTGTATAATGAATAAATAAATAATAATTAAATAATATAAGTGAAATTATCCTTTTCAGAGCAGACAGCGGAATGATCCACCTTGCAAAGGCTAGTCCTAACCTGCCGAAAAGCCTCACCCACCTCTTGATCCGCCCCCTCTGGAGAATCCTCTTCCTCCACCACCACCACGGCCGAAAGAAGAACCACCTCGGAAACCGCCTCTCCCTCCAGGCTTCCCGGCCTCATCGACGCGGATTGGCTTTCCATCAACAGTCTGAGAGGACAAGATGACCCAAACAAAAGAGTCATAATTTTTAACACAACACCCAATAAGCCTGAAATCTAATTATGAATTGAACCACTGTGAGTTTCTTTCAATTCGTTTTGGGCTCGCCTCTACAAGCCATATTTTCCATAAAGTATAAACAACCACAACAATAACCACTTCAAATTTTAACCACCACTCACTTTTCCATTCATGCCCTGCAATGCGTCTTTGGCATCTTCAGGGTTTTCAAATGTCACAAAACCAAATCCCCTGGACCTGTTTGACTCGCGATCTCTCACGACATCAACTAAAAAGACAAAACAAGTTAATCCAAGCGACTGGCATTATTCAAGAATTATTGTCACATATACTGTCAACAATAGACCACATAAATCCTGACATCACTGCTGCTAGATGGCGCTATTCCCCCTGGTTCATGTTTCTTTGTGTTGCAATTCCCATAGGTAGGGGGATCTTAGATAGCCTCAAAAAAATACATAAATCACCCTGACGATTTTATTCATTATGAAGCATCGACTGAAGGTGGAAATATACCCAAAGTAACACATTAACGAGTCTAGAAAGACTACATTTCCCGTCGCACACAACATACATCACACCCAACCCAATGCTTATTGTCTTGACAGAGCATGAAGTATTTTAGTAATGACATTGATTTCGTACCCGGAAGTGTAGTTTCAACATTTTGGCAGAATAAATTCCATTTTCTCCTGAAACAGGCTGTATCAAATATAAATGATCATAATAAATGATGCAGTGCCACCCTCTGACAGAAAAGCCTGGATGATTTGTTTATTTTTGGAACATAGTTCTTATATGAGGCGATCTAAATCACTGTGGAGATTACAACACAAATAAATAAATAAAATCACACCTGTGTGAAGTGAGGGGCGCTCACTCCATTTGTGTTTACACAAACACTCAAAGCTGGGCATTCATGGTCAATGGCATTCAATGTTTGTGTTAAGACAATATTTGTGTTTACACAAATCCTCAAAACTGGGCATAGGAGGGGCCCCTCAAAACACGAACTAGGGGAATCGGGCCCTCTAGCGGCAGTATAAGTGGTCTATGGAAATGTAGGCCAGCCACCAGCATACCTTTGGTAATGGTTCCATACTTGGAAAACGCCTCCTCGAGAGAGGTTTCATCTGTTCCAAAACTCAGTCCACCAACGAACAGCTTTCCTTCGTCAGACATCTTGGATGATAATCTAAAAATGAACCAATCAATCAATTAGATTTGCTTTCCAAACAAATATCTTTATAATTGTTGGCTGGGCAATGTAAAGCTATGACTGCAAAACAGTCATCATAATTCATAACAGTTGAAGATTAGGCGCACAACGACATAAATGGCAATTTAAAATGACAGGCGTTCAACTAGGCTATATCAAATGTGTAATCTCTAGTCCATAGTTTTCTCTTGCCAATTTAATTTCCATGACATATACTCAGTTTACTTTTTTTCTTCTTGGGAAAAACAAAAACAATATGATTCAGGGCTTCATGTGTATCAAACTGCAAAGGCTTTCTGTTCCATCCAACAAGGTTAGACTTTCACTTGTAATTGTAATCATTAGTGATATAGTGCCGTTAGACAGATGCTAGCTAGCTAGCTAGCTATGGAGGAGATGCTAACGTCCATCATAATGTTATCTCACGTCTTTCACTACTACATTGACGACAGTGTTCGACAAAAAAACAGTGTCGAACAGGCGCACAGTAACCTCAAGTGTCGATTATGTGTCTGTCAGAGTGTCGTGTCGTTGGCTTTAAAACTGTAATGGTACCGATATTGCTACGTGGCTAAAATGAGCGTAGCAGCGAATAGTTTTGTTGATTTTACAACATTGCGTGTGTCGCCCGCGGCTGGGAATAGCAATGAAGCAGTAACACAGATTGATATCTAATTATAAAGGTTAATAAACATCACATTAGTTTACGTTACCAAAGATTTGGCTCGTCAGCGTCTGTCAGACGGTCGGTCAGATGCAAAATAAACACTTCTAAAATGGCGTATCTGTCTGCTTTGATTGGCGTCCCCCGTGGTCCCCTCCCTCCCTGTGTTTCCTTCATAGGGGTTCCTTTGATTGGCTTCCTGATAGCACGAGGAGGATGCAGCCGGGGATACAGCTCGCGTCACCGGGGAAGGCTTTCCGCAGCACCCATGGGTTCCAATTTACTGCTCATTGCTCGTATCCGGTCCTGGGCCCGCCTACTGTAGTCGGTAAACATCAACTCCGTATCCGCTCTAGATTGGATGAATCGCTACCATTAAAAAAATATGTCCTGGGACTCCTGGCGATTCAGAATAATGAAGTGAAACGAAATTAAAAGCCTGAGTGTCAGGCTACGAGCCTTCTGCCCCTTTCTAGAAATGTTAGCCCCTTTTAATTTTTCTAGTTTTGTGGTCAACTGTCAACTGACAGGAGCTTCGAACCCAAGCTGTTCCTTAGCAACGTTGCTGTCATGTTCTATTCGTCACTGGTCCACTTGGTGGCAGCACTGCCAAGTTTCCCAGTCATGGATGCAAATCATATGGATGTTCTAATAGTAGGCTATAGTTTTCCCAATGAAGGGAACATTTACATATTGTGTTGGCACCGTTTGTTTTACATCATTACCACCTAATCAACATGAGTTAGACTTTAATATATTAGCGCCCCTCACTTCACACAGGTGTGATTTTTATATAGCATTCAGAGATTGTGGAATAGTTGTCTGGCTACACGAGACTTGGACAAAGTTTGTGTTTACACGCACACTTAAAAGCGGGATAAAGGAGCCCCTCAAAAATTGGTAGGCTACAGGCCTAAGTATAGGTAGTATCACTGAGGTATCGCTAATCTTAAGCAACATGATAAAAGAAGATGTCAATAGAATAAATAACTAGGCCTATAAAGCCCAAATTTGAGGTGATAGACTATAGAGGTCCTCAAAAAGCTCATCATCATCACCTTTATTTATACTTGGGAGTCCAATTGAGGGCAAGCCCTCATTTTACAATGTAGCCGAGGTTACAATACAACACAACACAATCCAATTAAATTACATCTATTGCATTACATTTTAAAATTAGGGTAAATTACAAAGGAACTTAAGCAGAACAAAAGTTTTGGAGCATTCCTTTGAACTGACTAAATTATGGCATTGACAGGGAGCTGCAGTTTGAAAGGGTTTGGGGTTCATTCCAAGATGTTGGGCTGCTGACAGAGCCTTGCTCAGCTTTGTCTGTGCATGAGGAACCTTGAGCATTAAGAAATTACTAGAGCCGATCTGATAGGTGATATCGTTCAGTTCCATGGAGCATCCCAATAAAAATAGGTACCTGTTTTTCTAGAGAGAATAAACCTGAGTTCTTGTGTGCACAATGGTGGCACATCGCTTCCTGCATACGACCACAGTTTTCCAATCTGGCCTAGACTCAAACTCTATGCTCCGAGTATGTACAGCTCGGCAGATATTTTAATGTAAACATTAAAGAAAAGGGTCAGTGCTTCTTGGCTTCAAGTACTGCAATGACCACCACAATTATGTTAATTATAGTATAACGCAGGTCCTCTTAATCTCTGTTACGTTACAGGACTTTGGAAAGATATACATATTCATCATGTGCAATATCATACCTGTAATGTTTTATTGTGTATCGCCTGACATAAGTATGAGACAAGTAATTGATTGTCATGATGGACAGTCTGTTTGGCATGTACTGTAGGTGGGTTCCAGACGTCGGGGGAAGGGGAGAAGTGGCAACACCACCTGAGGCTGCTCTCTGTCTGTAACAGTCTAGTAGTCAGAATGTGAAGTCGGACATGTTCAGTACACCAACGTTTTATGTTAGAAATGTTTAGTATGGGTCCCCAGCATGTAGAAACTGCCGGATGCTAACTGGCATAATGAAACTTGATCAAATGAAAAAAGCTTGGACTATAACACAATGACTTGTGCCTTGACGCAACTTGAGTTTCAATGGTTCAATGGTTTCAATCCTTTCTTTTTTTCTTTTTAAGATATTTTTGGGGGCTATTTGCCTGACAGGAAATGGGGAAAGAGATGGGGGGGAAGACACGCAGCAAAGGTCGTCGGAATCGGGACTCAATCCCGATCCCGATTACCAGCCTAGGTGCCCAGACCGCTAGCACTAGGCCAAACTGGGCCTGCCTTTGTTTTTTTCCCCGGTGTCAATCTTTTCAACAATAGTAGGAAAGTCCTGCATACTGTCTTCACTTACCAAAATTGTATTGATGCAACTTTTTCGCATCAATATGTTGAGCAATTTTCATAATTGGCATAATATCTGACCATAACATTAACAATTAACCTATAAGGGGGGGGAAACTAGGGGGTTTTCATGATGCTGAATCCATTCCAAGCATTAGTTTTGCACAAAATACACTCCTTAGGCTAAAACGGCCATAGCCGTAATCACAAATGCGATGGGTGATTTGGGCAAGTAGCTAGTTTGACATGTCACATGCTACATAAAGCATGATGAAATTTGATTTTTTTTTGTTGCCTTCTATAGGTTGTTAATGGTATGGTCACATATTATGCCAATTATGAAAATTGCATCCGGCAGTTTATAGATGCTGGGGACCCATACTCAACATTTCTGACATAAAACTTTGGTGTACTCAACATGTCCGAGTTGGTCAGGATTGGTCAGGCATGATTTTATTGTTGGGATGTATATTATGGATTTGGAATAAAGGCCCACCAGTGGGATTTCATAGACCTCCTGCCTCTGCCTCCTCACTTTAATTTGGTCGTGACCGCTTGGTCAATCCAACATACAGTATAGTGTCCTTTTTATGTAGCTACTGTACTGTGTCAAGTTAAGTACGACAGCCTGGATCTGCTTCAAGAGGCCCACTGACTACAGCATTCTGCACTTGACTCTCTTTTTGATGTTGATTGCTATTCTGGTGCCGCGGCGTTGAAGCAGGTTGTGTGAGTGCTCTGGGTGTTTCGGTTTGGCAGTGATGCCTGCCTTTGTTTTTTTTCTCTCAGAGCCTCAGAAGGGTGCATCCCACTGGCTTGACACAACAATTAAGAGCTGCTCACACAAATGAAATGTTCAGAAAGAGGTAAGAAAAATAAATAGGTTAACTCGATTGAACGATTTATTTTTCTTATCATGGCTCTGTATATTTGTATTAATTGTATTATTATTATTATTAGCTGCTGTGTAAGCACATCAATGTTCTCTCTGCGTCTGCGGTGCTTTCACGCCCACTTGCTGTAGTTAAGAGTAAAGACCCATGTTTCTCATTGGCTGTACTGACAACCTATCGTCCTGATTGGCTGCTTCGTCTCTAGGCAACCACACAGTTTTTGCCTCTAGCTGACCTCTCAGCCATGGGATATAAGGCAGCAGCTGGTAATTAATTGATGTCACCAATTATTGTTTTGTTACACTTACTTGCAAAGTAAACATTAACACACACATGACTCACACATGCAATGCACGCTTGCACGAGCGGAGGTGGTTAGCCAACAACAACAACAATACTTGATTGCATCATGTAAAGTGTATACTTTGTAAACTTTACAAAGTATAAGTGTATAATTTTATAAGTGTATCATTTTTAATCAATCACATCAAATTAATGTTATAGAATTCCCTGAACACAGAAAGATAATGGGGAATTGTGCCTGTGTACCTTTAAGAAGTAAGATTAGGCTCCATTGTTATTCTGGGTTTGTCCACAAGCTGACTGTGGAGGTGGACCATAGTGGGAGGTGGACAGATAGTGGAGGTGGGGGAGAAAGACGGGGTTGGGAGGGGTGTGTTGGAGGAGTCTCCCCATATGCATCTCTAGGGGCCAGTATGGATTAGAGAGAGAGAGAGAGAGAGAGAGAGAGAGAGAGAGAGAGAGAAAGAGAACGAGATAAAGGGAAAGAGAGGTGGATCGGTGCATCCAGTGTTTTAAAACTTGTCCATAGCAGAGATTGATCCTGTTTCTCCATCCCAGTGTCGTGGGGCTGACCACTCAAGTCTAATTTCTATCATTATGTAGACTGCAGCTGGTTCCTCTGATAATTCCTCTGCATGTCAGAATTGAAGACTAAAAAGACATAGCGGCTTATCTTTGCACCCATCCTTTGTTGTGGATATACAAGCAAGGCAGAAATGTTTTCCCTCCCGGCTCCCTCTTTCAAAAGCACACGGCACGCTCAATATAAAATCAATGCAATAAGTGTTCTTGAGTATGCAGAGTGACATGCTGCCGTCGCCACTCTGAGCCTTTGGCTGTGATTACAGCTAATTTGAATGATTGAAATGCTTCATAGTGGAGCTGGAGTAAGTGAAGTGAAGGGCTCACACACAGATGAAAGGGGTGGAAGATAGAGAGGCTTTGTTGTTGGCTCTACTCCAGGTAGAAGAGGTGAGTCATTCCCAATGCTGATAGACAGTCTGTGTGTGTGTGTGTGTGTGTGTGTGTGTGTGTGTGTGTGTGTGTGTGTGTGTGTGTGTGTGTGTGTGTGTGTGTGTGTGTGTGTGTGTGTGTGTGTGTGTGTGTGTGCTTGCGTGCCCGCCCGCCTGTGCACGAGCGTGTGTGCGAGCGTGAGCATGTGTATGGGTCTCCATGAGTGTGTGTGTGTGGCAGTGTGTGCACACAACCACACACGTGTCTACGCATCTGCATGTCCAAGTTGCGTGTTTAATGTTGGTGTGATAGAGAGATATTCATTACTAGACACCTTAATTTCCCTCTGGATCAATAAAGTCTGTCTGTCTGTCTGTCCGTCCGTCCGTCTGTCTGTTATATTGATCGATATATATATATATATATTGAGCAAGTGAGAGCATATAAGAGAGAAAGATATTGTTGTGGCATGAATCTTCAGTGTCAATTTAATTCTGAAAGTGTAAAATTGTATACATTGTCAGATTGTGTCCAATTTGTTTTTCAGATTGCTTTCATTGTTGAAAGGATTGATGCCTGATGAAGGTCTGACCAACGAAAAAGTTGCATCAATACAATTTTGGTAAGTGAAGACAGTAGATGCAGGACTTTCCTACTATTGTTGAAAGGATTGACACCGGCCCAGTTTGGCCTAGTGCTAGCGGTCTGGGCACCTAGGCTGTAATCGGGATCGTGATTGAGTCCCGATTCCGACGACCTTTGCTGCGTGTCTTCCCCCCCCCATCTCTTTCCCTGTTTGCTTTTATATCTATCAATAAAGGCAAATAGCCCTCAAAAATATGTTAAAAAGAAAAAAAGAAAGGATTGAAACCATTGACGCATCAAGTTGCGTCAAGACATGTCATTGTGTTAAAGTCCAAGCTTTTTAAGTAAAGTCTAAGGGCCGATTCATACTCCTATTTTAGAGCCGAATAAAAGTCGGTTCGGTGCTGTAGAGCCTACTATTTGACGTCATTTGAGGTTCGGGGGGGGGCGGGTACCGTCCTAAAGTCGGCTCTTCGGTGCTAATGAAAATGTCTGACGAGCCGAAATCATTTCGGCAATACAGTGCCGAAACAGCGGTAAAATAGGAGTATGAATTGGCCCTAAGGTCATCAAATTTGTGACTTGAGTCCAAGTCAACTGAAATACAAATTTAACTAAAAATATTATGTTGAAGAAATTGTCCAAAGTAGCACAAATGGCCGACTAAAACTACAAAATATGGGTCAATCAAGTTTCAGACAATTCCTTCTGATTCAGAGATGACAGTTCACACGCACACCTATCGCAGAGGAAACAGAATGACATGTGATCTTCCGGCTGCCCCGTTGCTCTCGTGCACCTTTGCCTGCTTCCATCCATGCGCTCACAAGGTGTTTGTGCACGAGTGTTAACAAGTTGTTGTTAAGTTGCCGACTGACAAGGGAGGGATGTGTACACAAGGAGGACATTCTGTTCCAGACAAAGCAAGCAGGCACAGAACTCTGCAGCCTTCCTCCACCCCCGCCTGCCCATGCACTCCTCAGCCCACCAGCCTGTCTCTGCCTAATAACTCTGCCAGACTCTCTGCATCTCTCTCTCTCTCCTCCACCAACGCCATTGAGGAAGTGCAAATAAAAAAGTTGTTGTCATGGAAACCTGCCGTGCCTTCGCTGCACTCCCATCATCATCCCCTCACCACAGACAAAGTCACACATACATGCGCACATCTTATCTTGCATGCCTTTTAACAACACTCGAGCGGGATGGAGCACATCAAGGAGCAATGAAGAAAAAAATAAGTCTCCCTTCCTGAGACCGACAGTGAACATGCAGAAAAACACCAGGGTACGAGTTAGCCAGGTTAACTCGATGCTAATTTGACCAGTCAACTTTTTAATCCACGCTACGTGCCTGGTACGTGCCGTGTCTGGTTGAAACAGACATCGTGAACACTGCCAAAGCTAGAGACCAGGCAAAATTCAACAATGAAGTCATTCAAATACAGCCTGTGCCACAGTGCCGCCTTCTGTTTTGGGCTCGTATTTACAGTATACACAAATACAGTTAGCTCCATGTTCTTGTACTGTCGGTCCAGAAAGATTAATACCATGACAATCCACTTGATGTTTCACAGGTTACACTGACCTTATGAACTGTAGGACTCCATCTTCAACTTCAGCTTTATTGTCACATCAAAGGTATACAGATGGAACCTCCAATCATTTGTAGTTTTCTGGGAAGAAGAACAGAACAGGTCAGATATTAAATATTCCTGAGATGAGTGCAGTAAAGGTTTAAAAACTTTATATCTCAATCTAGCGACACCAACAATTCAAATGCACTTCTCGTGAACACGCTTGTAATGGCAGCCATCAGTGACATACACTGCACATTTCAGGGACTTACCTTTGTGAATTGCACATAGTTTTTTGCTTAGAGAAAATACACCCTCCTTTATAGTCACTTTATTTACACGTTATGTACAACCAGTGTTGTGAATCGGGCCCATAGTCTCTCCCCACACCTTCGGCCTGGTGGGGACAATTATATAGTAACAGTTATATAGGCCTAAATTAAATAGTAGCAGATATATATGGTGCAGCAATAGAACCGATCTAGAGCAATGGTTCTCAAAGGGACTCTCCGGATTCATTATTTAGAGGGGTTCTAAATGGACCCACAAGTCTGTAACTCTGACAGTATACAATTACAAATGGAACCAAATAGACCTGTTTGTACAGTCAGAGTTGACGGGAGACCTTGAAATTTTAAGGTTTGAGAACCGTACGATGGTTAGAGCATAGGCCTTTGTGCATAGTCTCGTACAGGTGAGACATCATTTAGCAGCATATATATCAGACATGTCAAAGTAAACACAGAGGGTGATTTGAGTCCAGCGGCAGCAGAGTGCCCCTACACAGTCTATACATGTATACAGAAAGGCAATCATGAACATTCAGAATGCTAGCCAGGTGGAAACTGTTCACAAAACTGGTGACACGGCTCTTGATACAGAGGACAAAGGTATTGCCTGGCCATGGTCACAGTAGCAGTGTGAACAGATTGTGGCTTGGGTGGTTGTGTGTGTGTGTGTGTCCTTGACAATTCGCTGTGCTTTGACTACACATGCACACACTGCCTCCTTGACGACACGCCGCTTCATATGGATCCATATAGCACTTGTGTGTACATTTGACCTGACAGTGACTAACATGATGATGAGAGAGAGGCTCTCCATGGCAACACGCCACGCAGCTGGTGTATTGGTGATGCTGCTGCTGTTGTTGATGTTGTTCTCGTGCCTGTGGTGACAATGTTGTCCTGATGAAGGCGGCATTGCTTGTCATTTCCCAACAGTGCATGCACACACACACACACACACACACACACACACCTACAAAAGCAAACACAAACACTGGTTGCCGTGGGTGCATGCATACCCAGCTGCTGCTCTGAAGGCTGACGCACTTCCATTCCGCCCATGTTGTGCACACTCCCATGGGAGTGCACGTGTGTCCCCGTAGGTCTCCATTCATTCAAGGTGAGACGCAGCTGACATGACAAGACGCTGCCATGACAACGGCGCCTGGCTAAAGCCGAGTGGCGTGCGTGCGCCTACATGTCAACAGATAATGAAGTCACTCCTCCATTCTCTTCCGCCTCTCCGACTGGAACAGAAGGGAGACATTCTACAGTTCCCCTTCTGTTTGCTATTTTTGAGTGGTACCTCCGCTCCACGCAGCTATGTGTGTTCCTATAGTATGTATGCGTGTCCCTGTGTCTGTCCCGAGCACGGAAAGCTGCAACACTGTAACTGTCATTTCTCGACCGTTTCGGATGTGGGAAGGCTCGCCGGAACAGGGCAGGCCCCCTGGGCATTTTCCTGGGGGTCTGGATGTTTCGGGGACACCCTGGGGACCCCCGGGGAGTCTGTCATTTCTTAAAGATTTTTTACAAATATAATCAAATTATAGTCCAGAGCACAGTATACTACAATACAGTACAGAGCACAGTACATTAACTATAACAATAAATGTATAGTTGCACCGCTCAGTTCACACAGGTGTGATTTTATTCTATGTTTAACATGTAGTTCCAAGACTGTATTTTTATTTAACCTTTATTTAACCAGTAAAAACACATTGAGACTGCGTCTCTTTTACAAGTGAGAACTGGCCAAGAGTTCTCTGGGTCTGTAGTTCGCAAACCTTTTCATGTCAAGGATCCCCAAATTAATGCATTTTGCCATGGATCTACACCTGAAAAGATATTTTCTCAGCTAGGTGCCCCATACAAGATTTGTTTTGTTAAAGCGTTTTAAAAAATATTCAAGGTTTCTTTCTTTGAAAATGGCAGATGTACAAGCTTCACAACGTGCCACATCGCGACTGCTATATTAACTCATTTTGCAAGCTCCTTGACCCCCAATTTGAGAACCATTGTTCAACAGTTCCCATTCTGAATGCTTGTATTTTTGTTTTATATTTTACATAATGACAAGGCTACGTACCTGTGATCTAGACACGTGTATTGTTTTGTGGTGTGGGTGTTCACAATGAACATTCTGGTCAGGTCTCTGCCCTCTCTCAATCAATACCAAATCAATTCAATTCGCTTGGAGTAATTGTTCAGGTGTTGATTGCTCTTCACACTTCAGAAAGGTGTTTTGAATTAATTGCCCCCACCTACCAGTACTATCATTAAAACCCTCAGTGTTAATTTATCTGTTTGTAAATGTAAACAAATGGACTCCATGGGACCATTTGGTTCCATTTGCTTGCACTTCTAGTTAAATTAACACAATCAGAATTCTGAGAAATGCTCACTCCATTTCAACGCAGTGAGCATGATTGGCATGTGGTGAGAATGAAAACAATCCTAGACCAAAGAACAAAGTGTTTGTCAAATTAGTCTATCATCCCACCAGTATTTTATGTGATAATTAAGTTTGTTTGTTTCCAAGCTACTCGTTACATTAATTAGAATTTTACATGCCCATCAAGAAGAGGTTTGGGCACTCCTTGTTTTCAGCCTGGCTGCCTTTCATGTTCATTCCAAGATCAATCAAATATCTTGCATCAGAATTTACCTACAAAAGATGATCTAATAATAAAAAACACACACACTCACACACACACACCACCATCACTGCTCTAATGTCGCATTCAGCGGGACTGTAACTGCTCCCAAACCATCTTTATCCGTGGCAGAAATATGACAACGCTCCAACTGATTTCACTGAGGGCTTTTTATTTGTCCCAAGTGGCAACCGTGAAAAACGTATGCGCCTTTTGCACCGATTATTCAGGAGTTCAGTTAAGTTCTTTCATATTATATTATTTTCTTTTATCTTATCTTAGTCATGTCAGACTCTCTGACATGAGAGAGCTCCTCTCTGCAGCTCTGCTCTTTTTGTTCTGATCTGACATGCCCAAGACCCACAGGTGCTTTAAATAGGTAATCAGAGCAGGTGAGCCCAATTCAACCTGCCCAGGAACCAGACAGACCACAAAACAGAGCACAGTAGATGGCACCATATCACCATGCATTTACCATTATGTACCCAAATAAACCTCCAAAATGTTCACATATACATTTTCAGAAATGTGAGCAATAAAATAGTAGAAAATAGAAATAGAAAAGTAGAAATAGGAAAGTACAAAATACCCATTGCTGGGACAGTTACAGGGACCATCACCACAACAGCCAGCAGAAGATACATTGCTGGTGACATTTAAAAGGAGACACTATACCCCCTCATCTGCCTGTCCATTGTCAGCATCATCCATGGCCTATAATGAGACTCTGCACGCCCAGGCCATTATAAATAGTTTGCGTCCTGGTTAAATACAACACCTCTGCCTGGGTGCTATAATTGGGCTCCGTGATTCACTGTGATTCATGCCAGTGTCTGATGAGCTGCATGACCATGGGGGAGGATGCTGTGTGTGTGTGTGTGTGTGTGTGTGTGTGTGTGTGTGTGTGTGTGTGTGTGTGTGTGTGTGTGTGTGTGTGTGTGTGTGTGTGTGTGCGTGCGTGCATGCGTGCGGTGCCATGTAAACAGGACAAGGTTAGGAAGAGACAGATTGAAAAGACACAGTTGAAGTGACACATTTGTCGGTTCACTTTTGTAGACTTTAATAGAGAATGACATTTAGCACTCAAAGGGGCAGGAGACTCTGAAAAAACAAACGGTAAAGTCGAGAAATGTGTGGACAAAAGGTCCACATGTCAAATTGTACCTTGCAGTCATCTTGTAGACTGTCCATGTGCGTGTGTGTGCGCGCGCGTGTGTGTGGATGTGACAGTGTGAGTGTGTGTGCGTTTATACATGCCTGCACATGTGCCTGTGCGTGTTTGTAGGGGCAGGTGCAGCTGCTCAAAAGGGTGGCAAACCCTATTATCATGGCCTGTTTTGCATGCATACTGTACTGTATATCTCCTTGGCTGGGATAGACATAATTGAGAGACAGACACACTGACTTAATTACCACCTGATGTCTGTGGCCGATGTGCCAGTTAGGTAGGAGAGGGACCTAATAAGGGCTGTATCGCTGTGCCGAAAAATTATTTTCAACTAAAGGACACACTGTGAATTGACCCAATATGCTGCCTGAATATTAAGCCACCAATGATATTCATCACCTGGCAACTCCGAGTGTATGAGCTGTATGTTTGTATTTTTGCCTTTCCAATTGTGGTAGCACTTAAAGGACCACTTCACCACTTTTCAACCTATCTTCATATAATAGGTCCTCACTAATAATCAAGATAAAATGGCACCATTTCTTTCTACTCAGTCTGTGTCTCATAGGAGGGCTGTGGGCAGTGCACAAACGCGCCCACCAGTGACATCATCGATGGGGAATCCAAACTAATAGAAACTGCAGGCTTTCTAGTCCTGAAAAGTTGCAATGCCGAAAAACTTGTTTAAAAAAATCTGCCTAATGATGATGAGGGGTTTAATTCTGAACTGACCACAGCCCTCCTATGAGACACAGACTGCAGAGATTAAAATAGGGTGCATTTTGCATCCCAAAACTCAGTTTATAGTTAAGGGACGGCAATAAAACAACGACCTCTACTACTGTACTACTGTACTGTTTTTTATTCTAGTTTATTTAGCTAGCTTTAGTTATAATAATAATTTCTTCTTCTGTTTTCTACATGAATATAGCCACATTATAACCATATAAAATGAAATGGGAGTTAAACGCTTCAATTTGTAAAAAAAAAAAACAAAGGGCAAAATATGACTCCTAACGTCGTTCGTTGAAGTGGGACTCATAAAATGTCCCTGGGACTCATTTAAAAGACCATCTCTGCATCCCGGTCATTACATTGAAAACCTATTTACATCACTGAGACTGAGTAGAAACAAAAGGTGCTATTTTATCATGATTATTGGTGATATTATATGTGATATATGTGTGCTAGGGCACATTATAATCCCACTGGCCATGATGTGGGTCCTTGGAAGGCAGCACAGAACACCTTTAATAACCACGGGGTACTGTTGGCAGAAAGGGAGCGAGAACCCCCAGACAGGAAGGGGAAATACAGTTTTCTGGTCGCCCACCACTTCCTGTGTCTCTCCTACGCTGAAACAGATAAGCCCACGCATGCCTGAGATGTTTCTAAAACAGGTTTGTTTGCTTGCAGTGTGTGCATGATGCAGATAAGATAAATGCCCAAGATAGAGAGCGAAGGGTGAGTAACTTAAATTGCCCACACTGCCATAACTCTTTTATGTCCCCATGAGGTCTGTCGTGTCAATGACAACACATTCACATGAGCTCTGTCATGTCAATGACAACACATTCACAACAAAGCAGAATCTAGCAGGTCTCATCTATCCTTCCTGACTTCATTGTTAGGTCATATATGTCACCTTTACATTGGGTGTCTGGTCTAATCATTAAGCTGATACTAGTGAAATATATACCATCAATGCAAGGTTCACACATAATAACAACAAAACTATACATTCTTGGCAACAATCATGCCATAAATAACAACAGGGCTGCAGTATTAGTATGCTGCCAGCAGAGGTCCCCCTCTCATTAACAGTTGCTCCAATCTGACCCGTGTCCACTTGTGGTGGGGACTGGGAGGGAGTGATAGATCTGAAGCCTGTTCAAGTCAATGAAAAGCAGAACCCTAAGTGATCAGAGCGCACAGAGTTTTATCACTTCATCCTGAACCTTCACAACAATTATAAACTCGTCACCTCAATGCAACAATGACCCTACTTTGAAGACGTTATCTGTTTCACATTATGGACTTATTAATGGACTTTATTTATGCCCGTTGGGGGGAACACCAGACAGGCACCCAGTCACCCGCCACACAGATGAGATGGTTTAGGAGGAGAGCCAGGCTAGTGCCGGGCGGTAGCCACGCATGGAGGAGAGATCGGAATGGCCGATTGCACACCCACTGTGTTCTGGCAGAGGCGAACCCCCTGCCCTTCTGGGATCCCACATCCCCATTGAACTATCCACCCACTCATTGAGGAATGTGGTGAGAGGGAGGGCAAGTGTGGGGGGAAGAGCTTTAAGCACAGTGGAGATGGGGGGATATGACAGGACTCAGGAGGGGAGAACATGAGGAGTGAATGAGTTGAGGGGGACAAAAACACGACAATGAGATTCTGGGGAAATCTGCTGTTTTTCTTTTAACCTGACCCCCATGGTGATGCTCAGCCGTCTCATTAGATTGTTTGTGTGTTGATTTTGTAATGTGAGAATAGGGCAGAAACTGTATGAGGACAAAGGCGGTGATGACACATTGTGTGAGTCGTGGCTGAAGACACCTTCAAAGGGGGATTATGGGGTTGACAGTTTTCCACCCTGTGCTCCGCTGAACAGGTGGAGAGTGACATGGTCAGGACAGGAGAGAGGGCATTTGCCACTCATATGGTCATATGATATTATTTTGCTTAATGGCCTCCAGCAATCCAACATAGAAAGATTCCAGAAATAAATGGGTATGTGTGTGTGTGTGTGTGTGCTCATGCTCGTTTGTGTGTGTGTGTGTGTGTGTGTGTGTGTGTGTGTGTGTGTGTGTGTGTGTGTGTGTGTGTGTGTGTGTGTGTGTGTGTGTGTGTGTGTGTGTGTGTGTGTGTGTACACTTACGTCAGATGGAATTGGGCCACCTTATCTATTTGTCCTCTGAGTTTGTTATTGCCAGCACAATAAAAAGCGGTTTATGACACCTGACATCATTATGCCCTTAGGTGCTTGTTTCATTTTGTTTTTGACGCCTCTGTTTTGTCAACGAGTTGCTAATGTACTCTGCCTGCTTCTACCTTCCTATCTCTCTCTCTCTCCATCTCTCTCTCTCTCTCTCTCTCTCGATTGCACCACAGTTTCTCAGAGGACCTTGGGACTGATGAAAGCCGGGGCCTTGAAACGCCACTCATTGAATTAGGAATTCCACAGCGTAAAGTGGCAGCATTGTTGATGAAAGGTTAGAGCTGTTTCAAATTCACCACCCAAATGAAAAGGGCCTCTCTCTCCAGCGGGTGTGCAGAAAGAGGATGACATTTTGGTTGCATCAGCGGTATATCTAAAGTGTCTGCCGCAAAATGCCAAAATGATCAAAGCCAAAATAGAGAGGATAATAAAGAGAGAGAGAGAGAGCAAGGAGTCCCTCTTTGTTAGGTTATCTGCCCACCGAGCTCAGTCAAACCTCATAAAAAGTCATTACGCCCCTCAGTGATAATTCCCTGAATAGTCTGCATTTAATGATAAACATTTACATGGTGGCAATGAAAGGCATTTATCAGGTCTTTACGTTGGGGATTAGATTCGGAGGTTTGAATTAGTGCCTTTTCAAGGGCAAAATGGAGGAGTGGAATCTGGAAACACTGTAGGTGGAACATGAAGAGATTTCATAAGAGGAGGCAGGTGGTTGTGACACAGGACATTAAAGCTCTCTCCCTCGCTCTCTCTCTCTCTAGGCGCTTTGCTTTTCTGTCCGTTTCTCTTTTCCCTCCACGATGCACACACAGACACAGAAATATACATGGACGCACACACAAAGACGCAGCTGCACACAAACAGACACACAAACCACACAAACGCAGAATGGCCAATTTGTTTTCTCTGGTGGGTTGAACCACAGCATGTCTTTGTGATCTATTGCCGACCAACATAGACACCCATTAACATTATCTCCCCTTTGAGGTGTAGAGACAGGAGGAGTGGGAAGTAAAATATTCCCGTCTTAAAGGTGCCGTGAACAGACGGCCCCTTGACCTTCATTGTCATTCTTACCAGTCCTTCAGGTCGGCCATGCACAGGTCGTCACCTCACCTCTCTCTATTGTTCATTGTTCATAAAGAGCAGACATGCCCTGTCCTTATTGTACGACCCTGTCACCATTCTGCCATGACTCACTGGGGCTCTCCATATTTGCTCCACTGTCCGGCTGCTGGCACCCCACGGAAAGCAAGCCGGGCAAACTAGACGTTCTATCATATGCACGTTATCAAAGGAACATGATGTCGAAAGGTAAACGTCAACTCTGCGCCCACCTGCATGCCCAACAGGCAGACAGTGCTGTGAGGCAGCGCAAACAGAATGGATGTATTTGCTTTTCATGTGAAAATCAATGGGCCCAGACAGATGGCGGTTTGTTTCCTCAGTATTTACTCCCCACCCAGCTCCATGACAAATGTCCTCGCCTCCCCTCCGAGGCTGACGACGCACAGGTAAGCACAGAGCTGTTCCTTCCTTCCCCACCCAAATGGATGACAGATGTGCCAGCTACTCCCCCCCCCTCTCCCATACCTTCCTCTGCTGTTGACCTAGCTACCGCAAATAGCCTTGAACTCATTTGAAAAACACAAAGAGAATAAAACTGCCTGTCTAATAAGCTATTCTGTCAGCTTGGGACATATCAGAGACATCAAGCACACTCACACGGTACATATCTTAAAAGAAGAAAAGAATTGGAAATGCACAAAATCACGAGGCTTGTATTCATGTGGCTGGTGCAGTGACTCATAAAGTGGAACAGTAGACAGACAGTGTGTGTGTCTGTGGTTCTTTCCTTAACACCAGACACACAGATAATGATGAATAGGTTGATGAATGGTTCGTGCCAGCCGTGCCCGTGGTGTCTTGCGTTCACACGGATGCTGAAACTGACTTGACTGGCGGAAGGTGCTGAAAGAAGTAGACTGATATGAGTCTTAACAAAGAGACATAATATTATCACTCTGTACATTCATATGGAGAATAGCTATGTGTGTATGTCATTCAGAGGGTGTAAAAATGCACCCATACGTTAGCACCAGGGATGTGACTGTGTATGAATCGATGATCTAGATTCTAGACTGCAGGCACTAATAATACTTTATATTCTATGACAGTGATAGCAGTGACGACACTAAACTATGATACATCTGAGAGCTCTGGACTGCGATCCTGGATAGGAGGGAGTGGAGGGCGGCGATTCAGGAGTCCTGAGTTAGTGTTGACTAGTCCGTACCCTATAATCACATCGCATAAGCATTATACAGCGATTTCCCTGCTGTGACATTGAATAGCCTACTGTGTGGAAAACCTTCCACCCCTATACTACTCTCAGAATACACTCCCACTCCAGAGGGCACAGAGTGATCCTCGCTGCCTGGCATCAGACTGGTAATGGGACTGCAACGCTGAGTCTGTGGGTTTTATCATGGCCTCCCATTGAATCAGACTTTCCTTCCGCTGCTTAGAGACAGATATTTATAGTCTGTCAGTGGCACTTCTGCTGAGGTTCACCAAGACGGAACAGAAGTTAAAATCCCTCTGATGCAGGGATTTTCCTTCCATTTCCTACACTGCAACTTTTGATACAAGACTGAACTCGTGTTCACACAGGCATGCTAGTGGTGACACGCACTCAACGCACGCACACACATATATACACACACACTCAGCCTGGAACAGGTGCCACCTTCCCCTCTTTTTTCATTTCCCTTTTTATGATAGAAGGGGGAGAGCGAAAGAGGGAGAGAAGGGGGGGCGAGAGATGGAAGTGGCCATTCCAGGCAGAGCAGAGTGGAGCAGAGGCCATTTGGGTAGAGGGTGTGGGTGGAGGTGTGGGTGTTGTGTGGTGTGGTGGGCCGGTGGCGCTGGTGCAGGGGCGTAGCAGAGCAAAGAGCAACTCCTCTCCCTGGAAGCTCCTTATTCCATAGCCCTGAGCTCACCACATTTCAGCCACCAGCCACTCCCCTCCTTCAAACTCTCCTCCTCCTCCTCCTACACCACTGCCCACGCCTCCTCCCCACCACTCTCCTTCTCTCCGTCTGAGGTGTTAACTCTTCGTTGAGCAGGTTCAAGAGGCACGGCATTGCCCAGTGACATGTCATTTCCTCAAGGCACGCAGGCACCCTGCGTGAGTGTTTACTGGAAGTGGGGCAAATGCAATGCAGGCAATGCCAGTAAAGCACCCCTGAAATGTTTCCTTTAGCAACTCTATATGAGTATATGGCATATTACACCCTGCAATTAACTGTGACGAGTCTGACGCCTGACGAGTCCGCACGCACACGCACGCGCGCACACGCACACGCACGCACAGCCACATTCTTGTACTGCTGTACTCGTGAGGACTTTCAACTTCCATCAACTACATTCATTCCCTGACCTCTGACCCTAACCCTAACCATAACCATCACCACTGCATGCCTGACCTTAACCTTTACCCTAACCATCCTATAAATCATATTCCAATCCTAGCCCTCAACCCCAATAAGGTCTAACCAGCAAAATGTCCTCACTTCACATTCCCTAATCTTCCTCATCTTGCCTTCGTCATGGGGACATTTTCGGCAATAAAACCACACACATGCACACACGCACACACGAGCGCGCTCGCATACACGCACGCACGCACGCACACAATGTAACTGCAGGATGTGTGTCAAGTCTGTCAGGAGGGGCAGAACAGGACAGGGAAGGGCAGGGCGCTGCCCTGCATATAGGTCACTCGTCTGTTTAAGCAATAAACACAGGGTTTACTGAGGTTACAATGAACCGTGAAGGATGGCAACACAGAACAACACACAGCCATTATCTACTGTGGGAGATTAGTGATAAAGCCTACTGTTGTGGTGTCGCCCCGCTTACTGTATTATAGACCATGACTTCAACAATGGGACATTATTACGGTAAATAAATACTAAGACGCATTAAGCCAGATTGGCAAGTGAATTCAGCCACACAGTACAAGAAATGGTGACACACAATACGTATACTGTATGTCGTGCAGTGACATCATAATACTGTGTGGGGGATTTAGTGATGGTGGTGATGCGCAGGCCTGGGGGTGGAAATGTCTTGCAAGATAGATACCTTATCAGGAACGGGTCGGGCTGGGCTCAGAATGCAATGTCGGTACATTGCCTTCCACACTGCTGTTTTGCTACGTCAACATGATATGGTGACGTCTGTGTGTGTGTGTGTGTGTGTGTGTGTGTGTGTGTGTGTGCTGTACTGTTATTTATGAGACAAAGAGAGAGAATCAAAAACATTTTCAGCGTCAACCGTCAATTCAACTCTGAGAGTGTACAAATAGTATGAATAGTCTGAATGACAAATGGATCAGTTTGAACCAGGGGGGCAGTCAGACAGATATTTTGTGAAGCCACTAAGGAAATCGGGATTTCCTGAAAGTTCATATAATGGCCTGTTGTGGAGCTGTCATTGGGCCCAAAAAAAACCATAGCCCCATTGAAGTCTATGTATTTGGGCCCAATTTCACCTAGACTGTATTACCTTAATAAACATGGTCATGAATACTTTCTGCTTCCAGTCACTAGTTTAAAGTCTCATTTCTAATAATAATAATATTCTTTTTGGAAAATGATGGTCCCATTTATTAAAAAAATGACCATGAAGTCGCATATGTTCTGAGGGGCGTGGCTACCGTTACAGTCTATGATCGGGATTCCCCACCCACTCGAGTCAAAATAAAAACCAACGAAGAAGAAGGGGGGAAGTCCCGCCTCGTTGTCTGGGCCAGCCAATGGCTCAGCTGGGCCCAAACGGATCTAGAAAGATGGCGACTTACAATTCAAGGACTGACAGGCTTCATTTTACGTCCATATCAGACCCGGAGAACGCTTTGTCCATATTTTTTACAGTCTATGGTTGAAACTGAGGATTTAACTGCAGAGAGACCACCCTTACCCCATGCATTATTGCTAAACCATTTGGTATTTCTTACTATTTGAAAAATAACTTTAAAAATAGTTCAAATAGGGGCGCCCGCTGGCCTCGTGGTCCAGGCGCATGCCACATATGGCTTTGGCCTGACTGTGTGTTCGCGTCCCATTCATGACGACCTTTCTCTCTCTCCCTCTTTCCTGTCAGTCTTCACTTGATACTATCAATAAAGGCAGAAAAGACAAAAACAAATCTTAAAATAGTTCAAATAGCTGATCTACAAGCTCACGTGTTGATTTAGATCGGCTATTTTCGTGTGCACGCGCGTGCGTGCGAGAGAGAGAGATAGGAATTATACAACAGGCACGGCAGTAAAATGGCATTTGAACATGCTGACTGTCCTTTCAGGCGATGTACAGGTGTCATGCACACAGTGGAAAGAGATGACCTTTAGTGATAGATGCACTGGTAATATTCTCTCTCCCTCCGTTCCTCACTGCCCAGCTCTGTCTTTCCCTCTCCCACTCTCCTCTTCCTATCTGCGTTTCCTCCTTTCGTCCTTTTCGTCTTGCTCATGCCATTTGCCCCCTTTCACTCTCTCTGTTTTCTTATAATATAATAAACACAGCTCACGTGGAGACTGGAGACAGATTGTCCTCTGTCTGCAGGAGCTATAAAAAGAGCCACTCTGCCTCCATTTATTTATCAATGAATCTGGACTACGTCACCCCTGCGTTCACTTTGCAGGATCAGGTGGCATATGATTAAGGGGCGCTATTACAGTTTGGCAGCTCTCGACTTCCCTCTGCAACCTCCACTGGCATAATGTACTCTAATGCGTTTGAGTTCCATTTGAACTCCCAACTATCCTGCCCTCCCTTCCATGTTCGAGAAAAATGTCCACATTTTGAGAGCACACCATATATTATGCATATGCATGTGAATGTAATTAGCGGCTAAGGAGTCAAGGGGTCCTAGAAAGCAGAGGCTTATAGGATGGCACGTACTTACTCTCCACTCCTCTGTGAAAAACAAAACAATTCCTATTGATTTCATTATGGTATAGTCTCTCATTGTCGTTGTTGCAGAAGA
Source organism: Protomyctophum bolini (assembly GCF_963924005.1). Classification (NCBI taxonomy): domain Eukaryota; kingdom Metazoa; phylum Chordata; class Actinopteri; order Myctophiformes; family Myctophidae; genus Protomyctophum; species Protomyctophum bolini. The sequence continues at coordinate 29,732,297 of NC_137869.1, read as the reverse complement.
GAAGGGACTTAATTAAGTCAGTGCGTGCGTGTGTGTGTGCGTGTGCGTGTGCGTGTGTGTGTGTGTGTGTGTGTGTGTGTGTGTGTGTGTGTGTGTGCGTGCGCAGTAGGGGGTGGCTGTGCTGTGGTCTGCAACACAGGATGTCAATGTAAACACAGCCAGTCAGCGCATAGGAATGTGTGAGGCACGCAAAAAAAAGGAGAAGAAAAACCCCGGGGACACATCCAGAGGAGGCAGCGAGGGGGACAGAATGGAAGGAAGGGGAAAAGAGGGACATAGAAAGAGAGAGAGAGAGGGCCCGATTCTCATCACTGCCCTTATCCTTCTTCGCCTTTTTCGCATGTTGTGAGCTTGTAGATCGGCTATTTGAACTATTCAAAAATGTTCATAAAGATTCATGAAGATAGCCTAATGAAGGTTGAATAGACCGAAACATTGCCGTTCCCCTAATAAACCTTTATTTCTACTGCATTTGAAGGCAGTGTGCAGAGTTTTTTCATTTTTCAAAATAGTTTAAAGAAAGTTTTTGGTGAGAAGGTGGAGGAAAGAAAGAAGACCTGGAGAAATGCAAAGAACGGGACACTCTGGGGTAGCAAATGGGAGTGAGAGAGATGGAAATAAATCTTTTGAGAATTATCCTTTTAGCATCGGATTAGTTTGATATAAATCTGTACCTTTGTACCTTTTTTGGAAACTGTTAATAAAGTATTCAATCAATCAATTGGAAATGAGGAAATCCTGAAGGAGGTGAATAAAGCAAACAAAAAATAAATAGAGAGAGAGTCACACAAGCCTCTGGGCGGAGCAGTATCAAAGAAAAGACGATGAATAAACACCAAAACAAGACGAGGGAATGCAGGCACGGTATAGGGAGGATTCTCAGGTAGCTAAACACACACAAGAAGAGCTAGGGGGATGGGAGGAGAGAGGATCAGAGGCCAGGGGAGTAGGAGGAAGTGGAGAAGGAGAACCGAACAGGAGGGGGGGACGGGGACTTGACCCTGGGGCAGGGAGAGAGATGGAGAGAGGGATAAGGTTAGGAGGAGGAGTGGTAAAGAGCTCAGAGAAAGGAGTGAGAGTACGAGAGAGGGAGGGCTGGTTTGGAAGGGCAGAGGTGGGGGGGGGGGTCGGTCATTCATTCAGTGCGGGGTGGCGTGAGGAAGGAAAAGTCATGAGCGACTTCAAAGGCTTTTCGGGAGGCCTGGATACAGAGGAAGGTTAGGGTTCTGTAATCCAGAGAGGGGTTACAGGGGCCTGGAACTCAGGTTCCACCCGTGCTGCTGAAACTAATTTAGCCAGCGGGCCCCAGAGGCCCCCAGAGGGGCCCAAGTCGTAACTGGAGGAGCTGTGAGTGACAAAGTACAGGGGGGGGAGGGGCATGTTGGCCAGGGAAGCCTGAGAACACAATTACAACAGAACATTGATACATTGGACGACCCCGAAAACATATAGATTAATACAAGTACTGTATAGAGAGTATGCGCGTGATCATCATCATCATCATCATCAAACCCGGAAGTTGAGCGGGAACGCCTATAGAGTGGCAAAAAAGTACTTTCTGGTCATGACAGGGTGCATACTTAGTTTAGACTAGTCATTGGTTAGACATGGGTTAAGGTTAGGTTTAGGTGTGCTGCCCCGTGGGAGGTTAGGGTGAGGGTTTGAGATAGGTTGTAGTTGTAGGACTATAATGACTGGTCTAACCAATGGCTATAGTCTAAACTAAGTACTGTCTAAACTAAGTACTGCACCCGTCATGACAGCCCATAGATTCAAACAGAAAAGTTGTATTTGATTCCATTAAACAACGTTAAACGACATTAAACTCACTTTGCCACTCGATTTGCCATTCACTTTATGCATGTGCATACCCTCTATTATCATACACACAACCTGCGTACACACGCAATCACAAGGCAAATGCATGAACATAAAAGGAGACACTGCTATTGCAGTGTTTGCAGAGTATAGTTTCACAAGATATACATCTTAGTCGCCAAGAAAATAATATAATAGCCTTTGCATCCCTTTTGGCTAGGTAACTGATACTGTTCAAATGGAACGAAAGAAATCCACAAACTTTTAAATCATGTGTTCATGATATTATGCATCACGTGACTTTTGTTATTCTACAAGGGGGTGTGCTCTGAGTTTTTTCACCATCTGACGATATAACGCTGCTGACATTAATGACCCATAATAAATAATGTATATTATGATATGTTCTGTCGATCCGATTATATTAAGATCCCCTGACTTTCTATAATTCCCCTACGGCTAATTATCAAAATAGATGCAATACAGTACATACAAATGTCCAACTTCATGAGGGTTAAAATGTTCAAAATTCTTGTCCATCCTAACTAACCGAAATTGAGGATGAGGGGGGGAGTATTTTGTATTTTGTCCATTATCCATTAACTCACCATTCCATTCAGGAAAAGAGGAGGTTTTTGTGTGCTATAGCAATTATGTTTTATAATCGTCCACATTGAATTATTTCGTCGCTGACACATGAAATTACTGCAGGGCCTCTCAACCACCCAAAAGGACAGAAAGCCATAAAGTATGTGTTGTAAAATCCACAACGTTAATTTGACTGTAAGAGTGTAAAATAGACCCAAAGTCCCATTTTTACACTAGTCTCAGAGTACACGGGCACTCTTGTGGAGACACATGGCCTCACAACTTCAGTCTGTACTTTCAAATGGGCATGAGTTGCAGAACTTCACACTGAAACAGCTTTGCAAAAGCGCATCAAGAAGCTCTACATAACTATATTAGTTCTATACACAAAAGTATTCATGCATTTAAGAGTGAGAGAGGCTGTGTACAGACGTCATATCAGTTCATGTCCTCGCATGCATGCAGCATACGCATACATTTACCAAAGTTTTTTATGCCTTTGTTCTGTGTATTTGTACGGTAAATGTGTGTGTGTGTGTGTGTGTGTGAGACGGTAAAGGCAGCATGAGTGAGTCATCCCCTGGATACTGTCTTAGTCATAGAGCATAGAGAGAAGCTTGGCTCTCGTCCATGGCCTTGCCTGACCACCCATACGGAACAAGACCTATACTGTCTGTACGCTTGTGAACACGTCCGGGGCACACTGTCTGTACGCTTGTGAACACGTCCGGGGCACACTGTGTGCTGGGGTTGTGAACACGTCCGGGGCACACTGTGTGCTGGGGTTGTGAACACGTCCGGGGCACACTGTGTGCTGGGGTTGTGAACACGTCCGGGGCACACTGTGTGCTGGGGTTGTGATTGTGAACACGTCCGGGGCACACTGTGTGCTGGGGTTGTGAACACGTCCGGGGCACACTGTGTGCTGGGGTTGTGAACACGTCCGGGGCACACTGTGTGCTGGGGTTGTGAACACGTCCGGGGCACACTGTGTGCTGGGGTTGTGAACACGTCCGGGGCACACTGTGTGCTGGGGTTGTGAACACGTCCGGGGCACACTGTGTGCTGGGGTTGTGAAATCACAAAGGCCAAAACCTCCTCAGGGTTAATTTATCCATTTCTAACTCGGTGTACAAGCGGAACTCAGCTCCATTCGGTTCCATTTGTACCGTACACTCTCAGGGTGAAGTTAACACTCAGGATTATGTAGTAGCGGAAACAAAGGGAAAGGAATGGCTTGACTCATCAGTGCAATTTGGGGGGAAACGGGGTCTTTAAAAGCAGAGGAAAAGGATTATAAACGAGGTGGGCAACAAAGAGGGTATGTGTGTCTGGGAGTTTCGTGGAAATATCTACACAGGAAGTACAATTAAGATTTGCAAGTAAGCATTTAGAGCCACGCCGGCTTGTGCATAAAGACTCCATGTGTGTGTGTGTGTGTGTGTGTGTGTGTGTGTGTGTGTGTGTGTGTGTGGGCGGCTAACCTCCTCCGCTCTGTGTGGGTTTTGGGTGTTGGTCTGATTGCAGCTTGTATGAGCCAAGAACGTCGTGTGCGTCTGTCTGCCACAACAATGGGCCAGCGCGCAGCAGAAGTGCACATTCAGATAATATGCCTACAATGCAGATATACAGTACAAACAGTGTAGATATGGTATATACATATACAGTACATATAATATAAGTACTGGTACAATACATATTATGTATCTGGCAGATACAGTATATCATTGTTGTCATGCAGAAACCTTGTATCTTCTGTGGCAACTGAACCAAACCAAACTCAGGAGACACGGTAACACCGTCGTAACACCGCCAAACCAGGCAGGGGAAATGCAGTATCAGGTAGGTATGGGTCAATAGAAATGTTCATCAGGTGAATATAACTTAGGGTTCTTCAGGTGGATAATCGTCAATGTAGGATTTCTTCAGGTAATTAAGGATAACATAAGGTTTCTTCAGGTAAGTAAGGATAACATAAGGTTTCTTCAGGTAAGTAAGGATAACATAAGGTTTCTTCAGGTAAGTAAGGATAACGTAAGGTTTCTTCAGGTAAGTAACGATAACAGTTCATTCAGGTAAGTATAATTACTCAGCGTGTCCTCAGGTAGGTTATTGTTTCCACCAGGCCGAAGGCATGTGGAGAGAGTATGATTTTCACTCCGTCCGTGTTTGTGTGTGTGTGTGTGTGTGTGAGTCCGTGTGTGTGAGTGTGTGTGTCTGTCCGTCTGTTACCAACTAATCTCCGGCATCGTTAACCCGGTTGGTGCCAGATTTTGCACGCACACTGCCTGGGTGCCAACAATGAACCTCTGCCCTAAATTTTCCAGAACGGCCTGTTATAATGCCACCAGGAGGTCGACTTTTGAAAAACAAATTTCATTATATTACTCGTTATATTATTCTGTCCCAAAATCCCGCAAATCGTTACACACTATCTCTATATAGTCATGTGTTCAAGACGGATCTGTCTGATATTTCATATTCCATCCTAAATGGCTAACATTGGCTTTCAAAGTTTGCAGGATTTACGTACAGTGATGTACGTACGCACGGTTCAGATATCTGTAGTGCGAGTCACACTGTCACACATGCATTCTTGCCGTATATGCATTTGCAAACGCGACCTCTCTCAAAAGAGCACGCGTTGTAATCTTTCTTTCTGCCTCCTTCGCCTACCTACATTTCATCATCTCTCTCTCACCTCTCTTACCTCCCCCCTTCCGATGACAGTTTTCACATGTACTGTACACACATTACAAATCCTGGGTCCTTATTTTAACCGTGAGAGTGTGCAAACACTCACAATTTCACAGTACAGCCTCCCACGATGTCACAGGTGATTATTGCAAGCCATTTAAATTGCCCCCAATCCACCTGTTCACACTCCATAACATAGAAACAGAGTGATATGTTCGTGTAAGCAACAGCTTACCTCATCCAAATCAGTTTCTTTATTTTTTCTTCGGCCACTGTCATTGTGTAGCCAATACATGGCTTTGGAAATGTTCTCCATCTCAGCTAGTGGAGAGATATGGGAAATGTCAAGAACATTTTGTGCAATCGTTCACATTCTTTACAAGTGCTAAAAGCATTGATTGCATCTTTGTGATTACAGTGTCTGCCACACATGCAAGGTGAATATGTTATACAGTAGCATTCAACCTTGAAAAGCCCAACAGTATTCCATGTGCCTGGTTTAGCTCAAAGGCACACGGCACCAAAGAGGCTACACGTGTCTTTACGAAAAATAAAGCTTATATTAACAATTTAACATTGGCATGTGGCTGGGTGATGGTCACCCGCTCAATGTCAACGAGGTGCAAGAATGTCTCAAACATCACAAATGTAGCATGCCTATAGAGAGACCGCTAAAGATCTAGGTGTGAAGGCCACATCGTGGCCTGAACATCTATTAATGAAAAAGACTGAAGTCAAGAACATGATGAATTATTTTTTAAATGGCTGTTTAGGCCAATAACTATATTATGTCATAAGCATATAGGAATGAGATTTGTGTTATTTAACAACAAATTGTCTCAGTAGAGGTGTAAAACCAGTCGTTAGTAGTTTACTGCCCATATGCTACCACATGCTCACAAGGACCCAGGTTCGACCCAGCACGCATCATCTCTAGCTTTCTCCTTATACTGTACTCAACAAAAACTGTCAAAGAATAATCTAATGTTAAAGAAGAATGTAATACAAATATAACTTTTAGAGAATTTGTCAGAGAAACTGTAGCACTCCTGTTAGAATGATCAATAGTTATGCATATTTAGCAGAGTGGCTCACAACTTCAGCCTGATGGCCTAAAAAGAGTCATACTGGCTTAGTGGTTAAGATCTTGGCTTTGCACGTGGGAGACCTGGGTTCGATAACAGGGTGTTACACATACACAGCACAAAAGGCCGGTCCCACGGTGAACAGAAACCAAGGGAAATGGAAATTCGAAAAAAACAGATAGGACATAATGAGCGTTTCCTCATTGGCGCTTAAGATGGACATGACAGATGATCCAAAACTCTTCGATTGCAACTTTAAATGCAGGGAACTGAGTCTTTGTGCATGTGCAGTGCTCACTCAGACACCCAAAGGTCCTGGCTGACCCAGATAGCAGATCCCTGCGGTGGGCGTCGGTGCGGTAGTTCTACTGACAGGCTCACTTTGCGTTGAGGCTCTGTTTTTAGCTATACTTCACTTCCTATTTCACTCGTATCGTACGCCGCATGCTGCTCACTCCTTCACGCCTCCGTTGTCCTTTGTGGTATTCGGCTCTCCTTTCTACTTTCATGCTGCATGTCCTCCTTTGTCAGGATTCACATGACAGAGGTCGCGACGATCAATCAGGCTTAACTGTTGCTTGCATTCCTTCCTTCCGTGTGTGTGTGTGTGTGTGTGTGTGCCCCTGTGGATGTTTGCGTGGGCCCCTGCTATGCATAGTGCATACCTGGTTCCTGCATGATTCTGAGAAGTGTCTATTCAGGAAAAGCATTGAGGTCATGACTGGGCAGGTGTATGTGTGCGACGTGCATTATGTCCTGTACAGTGATGGAAGGAGTACTCGCATGTTTTACGTAAGTAAAAGCATCAATGCTGCAAGGCAGAAGTCCCATACTGAAAATGTACTTGAGTAAATAGTACCAAAGTATCGCTATCAAAATATACTTAAAGTACCAAGAGTAAAAGTACTCAATGTGCAGAATGTCCCACTTCACAAGTTCAAAATGTACACAAATCTTTAAAAAAATAGCCGTCGTGATGCGAGGCATTTACATACACGTTGTAACTCGCTCATCCCAACCTATAGTCAGTCAGTTCATCCTGTCCTTCGAGATCACCAGGTGGTGATAGTTAAATGTATTATAGGTGAGATCTCCAATTCAATGTCATATTCATTACATTTTTATAATCACTGGAAATACATAGATTGAATTGCCCACGTATAGACAGTATATGTATTCCTCCACGGTCCACCCACCCACTACGCACGCACAGACATGAATGAGCGAACGGGTGCTGACCTCGAATAAGCTTGAGTGCAAACCGCACAAAAACCTTTTTCTTTTGTGGAGTCGTATACGTTATCGACGTGAATGTCTCTTTCCAGGTAGCTTGCTGCTGCTGCTCGTGCTCACTGCAGCAGCAGCAGCAGCGCTCAGGGTGCTGGGTGTACCAGTGCTGTCCGCCTTGGCAGGTTACAGGTTCTGGCGCTGTGGTCTTGCTGGGCCAGGGAGCGAAGAAATGTAGCATCTTTTCTGGGCAGCCCGTCGGCAAGTCTTGGTTTTAGCGCTGCCGGCACGGGCAACCAGGGTCTTCCTGGCATCGCCTCAGCAGGTCCCGGCGGGTTCTGGCCTGGCAGGTCCTGGCGGGGTCTGGCCTGGCAGGTCCCGGGGTCTGGCCTGGCAGGTCCCGGGGTCTGGCCTGGCAGGTCCTGGCGGGGTCTGGCCTGGCAGGTCCCGGGGTCTGGCCTGGCAGGCGTGCATGGCGAACAGTATAGGGTCTTCTGGGTGAATCTCTTCTTGGCTGGCGGTGGCTTCATCTTGTTGTAGTGCATTAATGAGTGAATTAAGGCAAGCCACTATCTGTGCTCTTTAACAAATAAATTGCCTTGGACGTCTATACATGTCTTTTATATCAAAACCATGGGGTGCTAAGGACATTAGGTCCTTTTTTTATATTGATATAAAAAATCTTCTTTTGGGTCAGTCTCTCCTTCTGCAGTGCACTTCCTTGTTGATTTGTGCATGTGCAATGCTGTTCACTTCCTTGTTTGCGGCTCGAAAAGAATGGCTCGGATCTCCTAATCTAGGGAATAATCCATGGTTTTGACCAGATGGGCAACATTCTGTCTTCATTTCTGACTTCAGCATGCCTCTCGTTTGGAATATTACCGCTTCTAGAGAGGTAAGAATGGAATATTATGCCTCCCGGTTCTAGTGCCTAGATTTTGAAAGATGCTGCACATCCGTTGTGTTACTGTTAATACTGCACTGAGGACGTAAGGGAGGATTGGCAGACCCCCCCCCCTACCCCAACTCTACCCCAAAACACACACACACACACACACACACACACACACACACACACACACACACACACACACCTATTTCTTGTCATGCTGCTCTCATCATTATCACCCCCCACTGTGTATTGAAGCCTCTGCAAGGTAACCATGGTGACCAAACCAACACACAGGATATTGAAACTGTTCTAAGAGTATCTTTCTGAACACACACACACACACACACACACACACACACACACACACACACACACACAATTTAGTCACTAGTGTATATATGTACACTGTATATCATATCCTCAAATATATCCCAAACTAGATGATACTGTATATTATACAGTATCATATCATTTTGTGTGACACATACACACGCACGCGTGCACGCATGCACACACACACACACACACACACACACACACACACACACACACACACACACACACACACACACGTGCTCATGCATGCATGTACACCTATACGACGTATACTTGGATTTAGTGTACCTATATGGCCATGTGAACAGGTGTTTCACTCCACTTCTCTCCTCGCCCTGTCAACACTGCCAGCAGGAGGAATGACAGCCTCCACTGCTTTCAAAGAGGCAAGGATGACACATCGTCCCAGTACATTACACTGCAGTACATCTTACAGAATAAATGTAGATATTAGACATTGGACACACACTGGTATTTCCCTCTCTCTCTGTGTGTGTGTGTGTGTGTGTGTGTGTGTGTGTGTGTGTGTGTGTGTGTGTGTGTGTGTGTGTGTGTGTGTGTGTGTGTGTGTGTGTGTGTGTGTGTGTGTGTGTGTGTGTGTGCATGTGTGTGTCTGCCGGGTAAAGGACATGATATGATAATGATAGTTATATTGAGTAAAGGACTGCTGTGATGCTCTGTTTATTACAGGTGTCTGTGAGTTACAAATGTCAACACATTTGCAGGCATGCGTGTATATCCACCGAGAAGCTCTCTCTCTCTCTCTCTCTCTCTCTCATTTGACATGTAGCAGGTGAAATAACAGTGACATTAACCACTTTCAACCTGCCGTCTATTTTGGGCGTGTCAGGTGAAAATGTAAAAAGAAAAATAGCAGATTTACAAGCCCTTGGTAATGTACTATTTGTCCTATATTCAGCTATTAGTGTTGATTTTCATCAAATTTACTTCATGTGTGTCTGCGCAAATCTGTATTTTTGTCCTACACAAAATTCCCATTGACAATGAATGGAGAATTGACGTCATGTGAAAAGCAAATAGTCATGATGATGTACGATGATCCAGCTTAGCTTAGTGACTCCCAAACAACTCGCCCCTTTACCAACTCGCCCCCGCAAGAAGTGTTCATTTAGTTAAAATAAAAATATGTCAAAAATGTAATGAGCTTTTTCTTTTTTCAGAAAGCCAGCAATCGGTAGAACGCTCTGTGACACATCTACTGTATAAGGGCCGCAATCTGCCGCAATCTAGAAGCTTTGTCATTGGTCGATTTGCCTGTCTCCTGAATGGTTAGTCTTTGTGACCAGGTTTTTTTCGACCAATGACAAAGCTTCTAGGAACATCTTTGATGTCTCCTAGATGTGTCACAGAGACTACTTTATTTTGGGAGCATTCTACCCATTGCTGGCTGTAAAATAATAATAAGTCGTTACATTTTTGACATATTATTGCTTATAGCAGCTTTAACATTTAATGTAGTATCTCCCTCCCTCTCCCTCCCTTTCTCTGCTGAAATCTGAAATGATCTTGTATACAGATTTATTTGATTGTAGAGTAGTCGATCTGTACTCTGTAAATTCAAGAAAGAATAGCATGAGACTCATGTTATCATGTTACTCATGCTTTCTTTCAGTGCTGTGTAAACAAACCACTTAGTTTTATTAAACACATTTCTTCCATGTACCCCATGTTTTGTAATTGCGTCATCATGCTATTATTATGCCCATGGATATACAGCCTAGTGAACTCTACAGTTAGGTAGAGTAGTGGGGCGAGATGGAAACGGGGCAACCGTACCTGTTACCCCAAACATTGAAGATGAAGGTGAGGACGCAAATTCTCATTGGCAGGAATGAGATGATGTACTATGATGTATGATGATAAGAGCGCCCCTCACTTCACACAAGTGTGATTTAATTATTTTATTATACTTTATTTTGCAATTTTTTGGATTTAAGTGGATAAAGTGATCCTTATTTGCTGGGGACCCCCTGGAACCCCCCATCAAGGACCCCTGGGTGTCCCCAGACCACCACTTTGAGAAGCACTGTTCTATATCACCTCCACTCACAACACAATGTCTTCCACCAGAGATATAGAGGTGATGTGCGTGGGCAGGGTGCAGCTGTCAGTTGTGGGAAGTGATGAATGACAGATGAGGGGGGGGGGGGGGGGGTGTCGTGACTTCCATCCTGACCTACGCAATGACCAGGACAGTGGGAGGAAGAGAGAGAAAGCAAGCCGGGCAGATAGGGAAAGAGCAGTCCAATATGTAGGAAGGCGAAAAGGGAAGATAGATAAAGGAGGAAGGGGAAGGAAAATAAATGTATTTCTTTTCAGCCGCAATTGAGGGGACCCGGCAGGAGCCGGGGTGGGTGGGTGTCAGAGTGGGACTGGAGCATCATCTATTTATCATTTATCATTCATCTATCTTTCTCTCTCTCTCTCTCTCATCTCCCCCTCTCTCTGTCTCTCTCTCTATCTCCCTCTTTCCACGCCTCTGTCCTGCTGTTTCTGGCTTCTCGTGGGAGTGTTGCAAAGGCAAATAAACAGAGGAGATTGTTTACTTGCGCCGATGGGGAATAACAGTGCATTATTAACCTTGCATTACCTTGCCTTGGGTTACCTCAACCCACTAATTTATTATGGAGAACATCGTGTAATGATTTCATCTACTCTGGTTGTGTCTGCATGACACAGTGGCTGTGTCTCGGAGGAGGCAAATCTCCTCTTCCATCCTCCACAACATGCCAAACGTGCACACACATACACACACACACTTTAATCTCATACATGTGTGCTCACGCGTTCATCAGTGCATGCGCACATAAATACAGGGCTGATATACACACAGAAAGACATGCACAGTTGCATACTGTACATACATACATACAGTACAGGCGCACACACGCGAGCACAGCGCACACACACATTTTCAGCTCCATTTGCCAGATGTACCACCCACATGCAGAGGCACAAGGCCTCATCGTTTGCCCTCCACAATCACAGGAAGTTAGTCCGCGTCGCTTCTTATCTCCCCAAGGATGATGTTTTCCACCAAATGAGGATGTTCACCTCCGAATGCACACTATAGCAACCTTTATCTGTCACCACGGCTGTTCACACAGCATCACATTATTTCCTTTAACTATTGTGTTGATGCAATACCACGCAATGCACTCATATTACATATTGTTGCTATATTCAGTATAGCCTATATACAACACATACATATATATATATATGTAGGCTATATATATATGCACACGCACGCACGCACATTTTAATCATTTATTTATGTCCACATAAGAGATACAAATACAAGGACACAAATATTTACAAGGTGCCGCACAGAATGCAGTCAGCAAATCCCGAACAAATAAATACCCACACACCCTTCAGGGGTACAGGTAACAGCGTCTTCGCCATATTTGGCGGCTACCGATAGTGGAAGATATTGCACAGAATTTCGCAAGCCGTTTGGCTGCTTTTTTCGGCATCCCAAGTTGTTGGAAGCCTCTTACGACCAAACTGTGTACATGTCCTAGGCTGCCGCTCCACATCTCCTCCTACTCGTCACATCTGAACGCCAGAAATACTCCAACCAGCTCTAACTCTAACCTCAGGAGTTCAAGTGCTTCTAAAAACACTTGCGAGCTACTGTACCGTACCCACACAGTCTGCTTAAAACCTCCCATATACTGCTGTGCAAGACGACAAGCCAGCCCGTGAGCTCCAGAAGAGAGGAAGTGAGAAGAGAGTCAGAGAGAAGGAGCGGGAGAAAGACAGACGAGAGAAAGATGTCAGATGATATAAATATATATATATATTTCTTCCGGTCTGTTATGGTTCAGTGGGAGACGCAGTATAGTTAGAACTTTGGATGTGTTATCTGGAGTGCAATATGAAAGATACTGACATGCAGAGAAGCAGAAATAGCGGGGTGTCTGACATGCATGTGTATGTGTATGTGTGTGTGTGTGTGTGTGTGTGTGTGTGTGTGTGTGTGTGTCGCACTGCTCGCGCACATCATACCGTGTCATTCTCTAGACAGCTTCATACAGAGGTGATAATTAGCTCATACTGTTTGCTAGTTGTGTCCACACATCAGCCTCAAAATAGATTCTCCTCTTCATCACTACAACACTTCAGTTCACAACTATTTTGTTGCGTGTGTGCGTGCGTGTGTGGCGTGCGTGCGTGCAGACATAAATACACAATGTGTACAGTACACATGCTTGTATATAGACATGCACAGGCTGGGGCGTGCGCATGCAGGGGTATGCGTGTATCTGTTTATGTTCTCTTCTCCCGTGACCCAGTCTGGAGGTGCATGCATGGACGCTAAGGCAGGAAAGAGATCCCCAGAGAAACAACACGGACCGCTGGGTACATCATGTCCCCCATCCCTCCCAACATCACCATGCAGAGAAACAAACAACACACAGCACTGGGCACAAAGCTGAGGTCGCCCATCCCAGCATCACCAAACACAAACAGACGTCAGCTCCCACATGGACACATGCAAACAAAGAGACTATACACATACACAGCATACATGTGCTGTAGACCGATGAGTGAGAGCGTGTACCGTGTACGGACACATACACAACACACTTCATGGAAAAGCGAATAGAGAAGAATGATTGGGGAGGTTATGAGAGAGAAGAGAGGCAGCATTGATTTTTGCTTTATCGTTCCAGAAATCCCGTTTTCTTGGTGAAAAGTGAGGCTTGAATTATTAATAAACTTCATTCAATTTTGATGCGGCTCCCTTGTTGGAAGAATTCCAGCTTCCTGAGTGAGTGAGTGTGTGGCCGGGCATTCACGTCCACCGAACATTACATACTCCACCTCCTCCTCCGCCCTCATCCACACAGCCATGTCCTCCTTCTCCTTCACCCCCCCGCCCTCTATCTTTGTCCTCCCTGGCCCGTGTGGGAGTGTATGTGGCTGTGTGGGTGCATAAGAGAGAGAGAGAGAGAGAGAGAGAGAGAGAGAGAGAGAGAGAGAGAGAGAGAGAGAGAGAGAGAGAGAGAGAGCGTGCGTGCAACAGAAACAATAGAAAGAAAAAAGAAGCAAAAATAAAACAGTGCAGAAGTGTAAAATCTCAAAAAGGCTCAATGAAATGCAGCAGAAAACAGAAGGGATTTTAACCGTGAATTAAAAGTTGTAGCAGACCTGCATTTTTCTGGGAGTTTGTTCCAAATATGTGGTGCATAAAAACTACATCATTGCCAATGCTGCTTATGTTTAGTATTGATTCTGGGGACAGAAAGCAGACCTTCCCCAGATGACGTGAGAGGTCTGGTTCATGGTTCATATATATTGCAAGTATGCAAGTGTACTTTGGCTCTAAACCAGCCATAACTTTATAGACCAACAGGTCTAGTATTTTGAAATTGATTATTGCTTTTTCCTATGAAAACCTGCAAAACCCGCCCGTCGTCCCATCACTCACGCCTCCAAATATGGTTCAGTCCATCACGCATCATGACATTACTCATGCACGCCTCCATATATGGCCATCTCTCTCCATATGTGAAGATCACGATGATGTCGATCTGACATCATCAAACCCTCTCCACTCAAGACATGCTATATATGGCCATGAACCCTGGCCATACCTGTTTTTCATTGTGCATTTTTTGGAGCTGACTATCATTACCTGGATCTCCATGTGTGGAGCTGACCATCATTACCTGGATCTCCATGTGTGGAGCTGACTATCATTACATGGATCTCCATGTGTGGAGCTGACCATCATTACCTGGATCTCCATGTGTGGAGCTGACCATCATTACCTGGATCTCCATGTGTGGAGCTGACTATCATTACATGGATCTCCATGTGTGGAGCTGACTATCATTACATGGATCTCCATGTGTGGAGCTGACTATCATTACATGGATCTCCATGTGTGGAGCTGACTATCATTACAAGGATCTCCATGTGTGGAGCTGACTATCATTACATGGATCTCCATGTGTGGAGCTGACTATCATTACATGGATCTCCATGTGTGGAGCTGACTATCATTACATGGATCTCCATGTGTGGAGCTGACTATCATTACATGGATCTCCATGTGTGGAGCTGACTATCATTACCTGGATCTCCATGTGTGGAGCTGACTATCATTACATGGATCTCCATGTGTGGAGCTGACCATCATTACCTGGATCTCCATGTGTGGAGCTGACCATCATTACATGGATCTCCATGTGTGGAGCTGACCATCATTACCTGGATCTCCATGTGTGGAGCTGACTATCATTACATGGATCTCCATGTGTGGAGCTGACTATCATTACCTGGATCTCCATGTGTGGAGCTGACTATCATTACATGGATCTCCATGTGTGGAGCTGACTATCATTACATGGATCTCCATGTGTGGAGCTGACTATCATTACATGGATCTCCATGTGTGGAGCTGACTATCATTACATGGATCTCCATGTGTGGAGCTGACCATCATTACCTGGATCTCCATGTGTGGAGCTGACCATCATTACATGGATCTCCATGTGTGGAGCTGACCATCATTACCTGGATCTCCATGTGTGGAGCTGACTATCATTACATGGATCTCCATGTGTGGAGCTGACCATCATTACATGGATCTCCATGTGTGGAGCTGACCATCATTACCTGGATCTCCATGTGTGGAGCTGACTATCATTACATGGATCTCCATGTGTGGAGCTGACTATCATTACCTGGATCTCCATGTGTGGAGCTGACCATCATTACATGGATCTCCATGTGTGGAGCTGACTATCATTACATGGATCTCCATGTGTGGAGCTGACCATCATTACCTGGATCTCCATGGAGCTGACTATCATTACCTGGATCATTATGTGAAGATCACTGACACTGACCTCATTAAAACCTCCTGCTTCTCAACTGTGCCGTATTAAGAAGCTCTTTCAGCACGACCTCACCCTTTAGGGCGTCTTATGGTTTGATATACAGGGCACCGTGCAGTGTGATAATTTAAGAACTGGAGCGATATGATCCACTTTCTGGGTATTAATAGTAAGGACTCGAGCGGCAGTGCTCTGAATCGACTACAGCTGATTGATTATTTAGGGAGACCTGGAAAGAAACTGTTAAAGTAGTCAAGTCTACTGAAGATGAATGCAGAGAGAGAGAGAGAGAGAGAGAGAGAGGGTAGACAGGGATAAGGAATTTGATCATGTAATGAGAGCTGCTGTACTCCTGGAGTGGTTAAATTGGCTAAGTACAGCCCTAACCATGTTAACACACTGTCCATATGGACCAGGCCTGCATGTCCTCTATCAGCACCGTAAAACCCTCAGTGTTCATTTAGCTCTGAGTGGGCAAATGGACTTGACCATGAGGGTCTATTTGGGTCCATTTGTACAGTCTCAGAGTTACAGACAAATACGTGTCCATTTGCCATCTCAGAGTAAGAAATATATATATATTTCAAATCAATGAACATTGAGGATATTGTACTGTGTCTGTTCTCAACGGCATAAAGGTGTATATATAGTATTGTATGGTTGGCAGAATTATGATATATATAGAGACACAAAATGTAATGTTTGATGCATTAGTCAATATCTCCATGCTAGATAGAATGTCAAATACAAATTTGAATGACAATTGAATGATTCCACTACAACAATCTGATGAGGTAATTTCCCTATCTACTGTATAGACTTTATTATATAGATTTGGCAAGGCACAATCAGCTTTCTCTCATCACCAATGGATGATCACTCATCAGTATTTGGGCGGACTGGAGTGAGCATTCAGCCAACCAAAAAAGAAAAGCACTGTACTTGTACTGCAAGTCGGTTAAAATCCCTCTTCAGCCCTGCAGGGCTTCGTTGCTATCTCTGTGTCCACAGCTGGCAGCTCTAGCCCGGGTGTTGAGGCCGGTGCCAGGCAATCTGTGCTGGAGGACTGACACTGACCCCACAGCTGCTCTGATGGACACACAGTGTATGTGTCACATGTGTGTCACATGTGTGTGTGTGTGTGTGTGTGTGTGTGTGTGTGTGTGTGTGTGTGTGTGTGTGTATCCTGTGTGGCCAGGGTGGGCAGATGCTATGAGGGAGGCAGCAATACAAGGATGCGGCAGGATACATAGAGTGAAAAAATGAGAAAGATAGAAAGCGAGATGAAAGCGGTAAAGAGAAGGAGTGATAGTTAGACAAACCGAAAAGCCATCATTTTAAGTTAATTCTGGACCTAAGCCTGCCCGAAATGTGAACATCTGGGATGGAGAAATGTGCATGTTTGTCATTTCGTTTGACTGGATTGAATGGGCATTACACAACAGGTCATTTCGAGGAAGCAATCTGATTGGTTGAAATAGCCAACTAGCCGTGCTTAAACAAGCATGCTGGAACACCTACAAATATGCTGTGCTGCGTCTCGCTGTTCTACCAGAGCAGACACGGTTGAGTGGCTAGACTAGCGGTTTTCACAGGATATCTGTCGGCTACATCTGTCAGATGTTTTTTATCTAATATCATATAGTTACAATGAAATTTAGTGTTTTTTGGGTAACTGTTGTATAATCGCAATATTACACTCGAGCGTGTGCTTTACTGTCATTAATGGCACTTAACTCCTATTAACCTATACATATATATATTTGTATTCATTAAAAGCTGGAAAAGTCATAATGTGACATCCTTAGATTTAGGTAGCACTCTCTCCAAAGATGGAGACCACAGGATGGATGGAGAGAGCTGAGGGGGATTGGTGGATGGAGTAAAGGATGATGTTGTCTCTCTTGCAGGCAACATCCCGAGATTCCTTGCGAGGCATAGCGGAAGCATGAGCTTGCTGTAATTGGCCAATAGTCACTTGAGAGGCAGCGATGCAGCGTGTCTTCCTCATGGCCTTCCACACCTCCGCTTGACTTCCGCCTTCGTTGGAGACACATCGCTCCAACGAACTGCAGCAGCCAATGAGGCATCTATTTTCTTAATATCTACGGATGGAACAGCAGACATGAGCAGTAGAAGAAAGAGAAGGACGGCGAGTGGATAATGACCAAGGAGTAATAGCATCAGGCTCCCAGGCAAAGATGAAATATTTGCAATTCCACCGGGTCCCGAAGCTGCGGGCTCTCACTCCATTTGTATGGAAATGAGTTTGTCTTTCTTTTTCTGCATATGAGCGCAGAGGAGGAGAGCAAGGAGGGAGAAATGGAGAGGGAGGGGAGGGGAGGGGGGCAGGGCAAACTGACTGACTGTCAAGGATATTGCGATTCCTGCCAATGCTGTTGGAAGGCTTGGGCCCTGCTGCATGGTTGTTTCTCTGCGGCACATATGGATAAAATAAATCTATGTGTTTATGACAGACTGATCTATGCGGCAGTCGCACTGGGAGCCAGTTTGCTTTTTGTAAAGCCCTTTTGTCTGCTATTGACAATTTTTCACACTGTCCTCTCTCCCCCTCTCTCTTTTCCTCAGTCTCTCTCTCTCTCTCTCTCTCTCTCTCTCTCTCTGTACCATCCCTCTAGGGGACTCACAGCTGGGACTGCTCTGATCTTCGGTCCAGGCCTGCTTTCTGCCAGATAATTAGCAGATGTTGTGGAAGGCCTCTGTTTTGCTTTTTTTTGCCCGTGTGTGTGTGTGGTCATAAGAGAGAGTCTATGTGTGAATGCACATTAATGCATGTGTGTATGTGTACAGTAGGCCTACACTGTGTGTGTGTGTGTGTGTGTGTGTGTGTGTGTGTGTGTGTGTGTGTGTGTGTTTGTGTGTCTTCATAGAGACGATGGATGACGTTGCCACTCATGTATTCATGGCCAGATGCTCATCTCTGCTACCCTGGGTGAGCTGGGATGGTGCATGCCATCCCTGACTCCCTCCACTGCTCTCACTTCATTGCCAACGCCCGTCGTCTCCTTCGCTCCCTCCCTCTCTTTCTCCTTCAAACGCCACCCATCCCCCCCCTTGCCCTTCCTCTCTGAGTCACGGCTGCCAGCCACAAGTCTGCACAGGTCTGACTCATGGCCCCTGCTGTCTCTGTAACCACAAGACATAAGATATGAGAAGTTGGAGATGAGAGTGCACGGGCACATGCACGCACATGCACGTATTCATAAACAACAAACAGATCATATTTATAGGATGATTCAGCCTGAGATATAGTGCCACCTGACTGACACAACAGCTTGTAAGCTTTTATAATGTTTTAAAGGATCCCTGGCAAATAAGACGAATATGCCTTATACATTATGGTACCTTCCCTATATAACAAAAACCAGCCCTAATGTATGGAATGTGCTAACTAAAACACACACACACACACACACACACACACACACACACACACACACACACACACACACACATGTGCACTTCTTCTAGTTTGATTTGATTTGATCATCAATTTGGGACAGGGATTGTCCATATTGAGTGAACAAGATATTTTGATTTTTAGGGCAATTATAATGTATTAAGACATATTTGGCTTATTGATTGATTGATTGATTGAAACCTTTATTTATGAGACTCACCCTTATTTGCAGAGATCACATAAACAAAAAGTAAGGCATATAGATATAACACGCAGCAAGAGTGAAATAAAGCAACTGAAAGTGAATACGTTAAAAACAATCACATATTGAGGTAGGGAGATTTAAAAGCAGGTTATTAAATTGTCCATTGGATATTGGGGTATTCATTTTTAGTGTTTGTTGTAGAGTGTTCCATGAAGTAGGGGCATCGAAGCAGAAAGCAGATTTTCCCAGTACAGACTGCAGATGGGACCTCTAGTCTAAGCCAGTCAATTGAACGGGTCTGACGAGTGCTTCTTTTCCAGTCTAGCAGCAACGTGATGTAGTGAATCATAAATTACAATCCAAGGAAGGAACAAGATATATAAGACAAGCCATCAACCCAGATCTATCTGTTCATCCACTCTATACCAGCACCAGCAGTACACCTTACATTGAGGTCTATTTGAGGATTATATTTACACGGTTTCGGTTGTCTGCTCATAGACTGCGTGTGGAAATGGGAAGATACCACCTGAGCAGCGTATTTGCCAATGTGAGACTGGTCAGAGTGAAATATGGACATTTTTGATTTGATTTGAGCTCACTCTTTGTGTGCAGAGAGACTTTGCATAATGCTTCGCCTGCCTGTCACTTTTGGAGCAATATAGAAAGCTCCTGTTGTAAAGGGATTTTTGTGTTGTGTATTGTATATTTTAACGTATTGTACATATTTAAAGTTTTTATTCATGGATTTTCGATTATTGTTTGGACCCAATGTTTTATACATTTGTGTCAATAAAGTAATTAACTAACTAGGGTGGTAGTTTCCCACCAATAGCCTTAAAATAAACTGGTGCCAGTGCCTAGATCTCCTCTCAGAGAGGGAAGACCAACCTACCCTGTCATAGAGGGTACAATGGTGAGTGCTGTAGCTTTTACTAGTGATACATCTCAGTGCTGAGTGATAAACTGTTTCTAGGGGTAAAAGAGTGGTAAGGGCAGCATTTCTATAGATTAACATTATTAGCCAGGGATCCTTCTAATAAATTCCCAAGTGCATTGTTTCTGTGAAATAGCGTAATCTATGCGTGTATATTTAGAAAACCATCATCAGTATACCTTCTGAAATCAATTGTATGTATAAGGTGACATGGAGCATATGAAGTCCAGATAATGTTTTGGTTCTTGTATATCGTCTAATCACAGTCCAGCCAACCACTGGAGCTATTCTATAGTTTATGACCTCAGGATTTACATCCCACTGAGAGACCCACAGTGTGTATTTGTGTTTCAAACTATGTCTATGCATGGGGCACTTATGTCATTGTAGTGTGTGTGTGTGTGTGTGTGTGTGTGTGTGTGTGTGTGCGTGCGTGTGCGTGTGCGTGTGTGTGCGTGTGTCGACACACATCGCTCCAACGAACTGGAGCGGCCAATGAGTCATCTATTTTTTAAATATCTATGCTAGTACCTTTTAAATTGTCAGATGGGAATACGGATTGGAATGGCTGTTATTTTGAGTGGTCTAACACTTCGACGTAATAAGATAAACAACAGTTTTCTTTTTTTTTTACATCCCTCTTGTGCTTGCCTTCGTAAATCCTCTTCCAGATACAGTATTGCCTCCACAACGGAAACCAAGAAGTTCTTGACCATGCTTATTACAAAGCGGGTCAGCTCAACTTCACATGCCACTTGACTACACCATACTGACATAAGAGGATTACAGAAAAAACAAACTTATTAAACCAGACAACAAAACCATCACAAACAAGTATCCATCCTTGCGTGACAGAAGTATGACTAATAATATTTAACCGATCCCTCTGAGTAATGTTTCCAAGAGCAGATTGTGTCTATTGCATGGAAGCCGACCACCATCACATTTTGCGTATTTACTGTAATTGGAGGTGAAATCCCTGTGTATTCTCTGCTCATTAGGTGTCATTCCATTAGAAGTTTTGCCTACATCATCATCGGTCAGTGCCCTTTGCGGTCAGCTCTTCCTATAGCCAGCACCCCATATACAGTCCCCTTCCGCTCCCCTCATTTCTCTGGCCAAAGGCCCGAGGCTACGGTCAAGAGCTATTGATCCTAGGAGGTGAGAGTTCACACCGGGGCAGCTCTGCCATAGTTCAAAGGTCAAAACTGAGTGGGTCAAGTGAGATTGAATGTGCCCGCCTTGTTGCCAGGAGCCATGAGGGCTAGCCCTGCCCAGTTAATTCCATGACCCTGGCTGGTCAATAGTGCTGCACATCCATCAATTCAACTGTGATTTGTCATTAGATTTTTTAATTCGAGGCCGGCACATAATATTCCCCTGAAGATACGAAAATGGCCATACAGATGCACACTCTAGTCCCTGGGATTGATTTTGGATGGCAATCATCTTGACCTGCAGGCATGGGCCCAGCTAGGGATTGGGCCTCGTCAATATTGAACAATGGTTGCTGATTTGGTGTTGTTTTCAGTATATCCCCCCTCTACCAATTCAACGCCGTAGCTCATCAGCTGGGTCAAGAGGCCAATTGCAGCTTTGCATGGATAGACATTTTTCATGAAACCCTTTGCAACCTGCATGGAGACATAGCTCAGCTTGATTAAATCCTTCCCCCATTAGTTCAAGCCTTTGTGGAAAGATATTAGAAATATCCATTCTGTTTAACCTCCTAGGGACCTATAGGCCTACAGTATTTTGTTGTATGACAAATAGCAGGTCAAAATAAAATATAATATAATAGGAAGAAATATATTTTTTTTCCTTCTGTGTTTTTGTTGTAGTTGTAGACTTCGTCCGGTTTCAAATAAACTGTGGTCAACTCTGGTATTTTGACTGTTAGACAGGTGTCCATTCCCCTACACTTTCCCAGCTCTGAGGCAAAGGCACTCCCACTGAAAAGCTTGGATGTAATTTGTATTCCGTTGGAATTCTCCGGCTGTTGGAGAAGGGGGGGTTGAGAGAGAGAGAGTGGGGGAATGGAGGATGCTCACACTGGGCTGTTAGCTTTGGCACAAACTGCAGGAAGAGAGGCCGAGTGGAGGAGGGAGGGAGTAATGAGGGCGGGAGGGTGTATTTTGGGGAAATGAAGAGCAAAAAAAGAAAGACAAGTCGCACAAAGGGAAGCAAAAAGGGGGTTGTAACAGTTTGTATAAGGGGGACGCGTGAAAACAATAGCCAGAAGAATAAGTGGCGGTTCCATTGATTTGGGAGAGAATACATGCACACCAAACGGGCACCCTATAAAATGCACGGTGTCGATATCAGTGGTTGTTCCATTTAACACAGAGCCGCATGGACATCAACCCCACAGTAATAAAACAACCTCCCTGCCGCCCTGTTACCGCCAGTATAATATCAATTGCAATATCAATATGATATTCAGCTCTTTCTGCATCTACCCTCTGATACGCATATGTGAATGTGCCCTGTATACTTTCACCATCGTTCATCTGTACATGTGCCCGCAAAACCGTCTCTTCTCTCTCTTCTCTCTGCCTGTCACTGCGAGGTGTGTGTAGGAAGCATTGTGATAGGAATAGATGTTCCCCCTAAGCGAGACCTGCGAAAGCCATTTGGAGAAGGGAAAAAAGAAACATCAGCTTAATGGAGAACAGTAGGTAAGGAGTGGGCAGCTCTGTTTTCTTCCCCCCCCCCCCCTCGCTTTTCTCCCTGCCTTTGTCTTTTTATGCTGCTACTGTCTCTCCTTTCTCCGAGAGCTCAGTCTTTTGCGTCTCTCTCTCTCTCTCTCTCTCTCTCTCTCTCTCTCTCTCTCTAGTCCCTCTATCATCATTACTCGTCTGGTCTCTTCTTGTTTCCGTGCCCTCTGTTTCACCCGTCTTCAGCCCTCATGTGCCTGTCTTCCTCCCCTGCTCTCTCAGGAGGTGCAGTGTTGATTTTGACGGCAAATTTTGATTTAGTTGTAGTCATAGTCTTTTGAATAAAATTCCATTTAGTTTTTATTTATGCTGAAGTGGTTCATGTATGTTTTGTAATCAAAATCAAAATCTTCAAAGTAACTATAGTAACTAAAGTGGTGAAATAATTCTAGTGGAGTAAAAGTCTGAGATGTAGTTGCGTAAAAGTAAAATAATTGGAAATACAAATGCCTCAAAAGTGTACACCGCTGCTCCTTCCTTGCTCACCCTCACCTCACTTCTCCTTCTCTCCCTCACCCACAGAGCTCCCGCTCTGCTCCCTGTCTATCTGTGTCTCTCTCTTACACTCTCCCTCCACCCCCTCTCTCCGCTCTGTTTTTCTTTCACTTTCTTTCTTTTATCTAGGCGTACATTCCTTTCCTCCCACACTCCAAATTCTCACTAAATGATTCCAAGTGTCTGGGCCCTGTGCCTCGTGAACAGCCAGTGCGCACGCACGCACGCACGCACGCACGCACGCACGCACACACACACACACACACACACACACACACACACACACACACACACACACACACACACACACACACACACACACACACACACACACACACACACACACACACACACACACACACACACACACACACACACACACACACACACACACACACACACACACACACACACACACACACACACACACACACACACACACACACACACACACACACACACACACACACACACACACACACACACACACACACACACACACACACACACACACACACACACACACACACACACACACACACACACACCTCTGGAAGCTGTGGAAAGGGAATAGCAAAGTAAACAAAATAAGTCAGAGAGAGAACACACACACACACACACACACACACACACACACACACACAGTGGAGAGGCCCTCCCAGCCAACTAGCCAGTACCACTTGCCAATTAAGCATCCATCCGTCCGTGCATCCATCCTATCCTCCTTCCTTAATTCCATCCATCCATCCATCAATTAACAAATTCAATAAGAAATACTGTTAATCTGTCTGTGTAGATACAGAGATAGTGTGTCCCCGCCCTCCTCCCATCATGACAGACACCCACGCACAGGTTTCTCCATTCCCAACAAGCCTCACAGCTCTCAAGTTGATCACCGCAATAACAATAAAACAATGTATTTTCTGAGTCTTGCATCAGCATTGCTGCCTCCTCCTCCCAGACTACAGATTTCTGCAGCCTGTTTCAGTGGTCTTTGAAGCATCAATAATTCAGGCCTGAAGTTGAGGATGAATTATTCACACGCTGATGTCAGATATAATGTACTATGCTCATGTTATAGGGCCCGCACCCCACTTCAGAATACTTCAGAACATCGGTCTGCCTACGTAGGTGCATTGAAGCCAAACTTAAGAGTTAAGCAAACTCCACTCTTTCTCTTTCCTCTTGTATCAATTCCCCCCCCTCTCCGCCTCACCTTGATGCACCCCCCGGCCCCCACGCACACACACACACACACACACACACACACACACACACACACACACACGCACACTCACTCGCCAAATTTGGTCCCACTTTTCCTGTTCCTTCACACACGTTCCGTTCTCCTTTCTTCCCGTCTTGTCACCTAGATTACATGCATGTAGAGCGAGCGGTTTCTCTTTGAACGAGACAACACAGGGACAAGGATAAGCAGTGCTGGCTGAAAAAGGGATTTCGCTGCCTATCCTCTCAGCGCACAATGCAGGCCAACAATCCTGCAAACTAATCCCATCGCTGCTTAAAAACTCGGGGTGTAAAAACACAGAGAGGGAGAGCCAGGCAGGCAGACACTACCAACAATAATATAATACACAATACTCGTTTTACTCTCACTCGCTCTCTCTCTCTCTCTCTCTCTCTCTCTCTCTCTCTCTCTCTATTTCACTCTCATTAAAACAGTGGTAATGCGTGAGTCATAGTCTATTATGGTCTTATCTAGCCTGTGGGTCTGTTTAGACGCACACTGCCTCTTTAACGGCTGCTCACATAAATCATTTGATTTAGCATGACGCTAATTAGGATTTGTCAATACTATTAATCTGCTCATCCTGCCCTCATGTGGATCTGAATATCTCGATGATTATGTAGACCACCGGCTGATTAAGCACTACCCGCTTCCCAGGCCAACTCTGTCAGATGATAAGGCAGCAGAGGCTGGCAGGTGGATGGATGGACGGAGAGATGGAATTAGCCGCGGTCCCCAACAGACGATAATATCTCTCTCACTCCCAGCCTTCTGTGCCTGTGGTCATAGATGGGCTGTTAATATATGGCATTGTACTGCACTACAACCTGGACAAAACAGGTGATGCATGCGGAACACAAACATCTGCATATACGCTGTACGTACGGCCCAGGATGTACTGTAGCCTATACTTTGCTGCTCTGGTCTGGCTGTATAATCCGATGGCATTTCTTTTTCCATCTCGTTAGGAGAGCTTTGTGGAAAAATATACTTTGTTGCGCGTGGACATCTGTGGATCTCCGGGGAGTGGGCTGAGGTGTGACAGAGCCAGACACAGAACAGAAGCTAGGCCAGGTTATGAGGGGCCAGGCGTGGGAGACAGGAGAGAGACAGAGCCAGACACAGAACAGAAGCTAGGCCAGGTTATGAGGGGCCAGGCTATGAGTGGCCAGGTTATGAGGGGCCAGGCTATGAGGGGCCAGGTTATGAGGGGCCAGGCTATGAGGGGCCAGGTTATGAGGGGCCAGGCTATGAGGGGCCAGGCTATGAGGGGCCAGGCTATGAGGGGCCAGGGGCCAGGCTATGAGGGGCCAGGCTATGAGAGGCCAGGTTATGAGGGGCCAGGTTATGAGGGGCCAGGTGTGAACAGAAGCTAGGCCAGGTAATGAGGGGCCAGGTTATGAGGGGCCAGGTGTGAACAGAAGCTAGGCCAGGTTATGAGGGGCCAGGCTATGAGGGGCCAGGTTATGAGGGGCCAGGCTATGAGGGGCCAGGCTATGAGGGGCCAGGCTATGAGGGGCCAGGGGCCAGGCTATGAGGGGCCAGGCTATGAGAGGCCAGGTTATGAGGGGCCAGGTTATGAGGGGCCAGGTTATGAGGGGCCAGGTGTGAACAGAAGCTAGGCCAGGTAATGAGGGGCCAGGTTATGAGGGGCCAGGTGTGAACAGAAGCTAGGCCAGGTTATGAGGGGCCAGGTTATGAGGGGCCAGGCGTGGGAGACAGGAGAGAGCCTGTGGGATAGATAGAGCCCTGTGTAGGCACCAGCTCACCCCCCCCCCCCCCCCCCATATCTCCAGTCCTATCTGCTCTCCCACGCACCCTCCTCCTTCTCTTCTGTCCCCCCCCTCTCCTCTATTTTCCTCTCCATTGTATTCATCACCCTCTGCCCACACTGCAAACTGCATACAGGCGGAGAGAAAGAGAGCTCAGCTCACTATAGCGTTTAGCTAAAGAAGTGACACGTAAGAATGTGCCGCCGTGCTCCCTCTTGATTGCTGCCATTTCCATTTCACACCGAAGGCCAGCACTGCAACGCCTGCTCTTCTCTAAACACCATCAGCGGACATATATACACAGAAACTTTGGAAGGACGAGACGGCCTGGCGTAATCAGATCCAGGCCGGTGTTTAGGAAACACCGACATGCAGTCGGGAGGGGGGTGGGTGTGGGTGGGGGGGTTGTCTGTCTGTCTGGATGTATTGTATATGTTCGTCAGCCCCCTGAGATGTAGACCAATCACTCGTTCTACTACGAGTGTGAAATCACAAAACAGAATCACCTCCCACCATATAAATGAATGCCGTGCTATAACAGTCTGCATCACATTGTCTTGTGAAGTGACAGTGAAACTCATGAATAGTGTGTAATGCATGTACAAATGCATGTAAAAACGTATTTCTCTCTTGGGGGAGGCAGTGGCATAGCGAGGCCGCGTGGGAATCAGAAAGGTCCCAGTTTGATCTCACGACCTCCCCCTGTGTTAACGGCAAAGTGTCCTTGAGCAAGACACTGAGCAGGTGCCTTGCATGCCTTCCACCGCCATCGGTGTGAATGAGTGAATGTAAAGCGTCCTGGATAAAGGTGCTACCTGTATAAAAATGCACTATTCACCATTTTAGTCACACCAACATGCATAGTTCTTAGTACTCGTCTAGCTCTTATTTATTTATAAATAACAAAATATTGCAATTTTCAGAATGGGGGTCCGTGGCTAAATATATAATAATTTTGGGGGTCCTTGGCACGAAAAAGTTTGAAAACGACTAATTTGTTGAAATCAGGTCTTAATGGGTTAAAACGTGAGGTTTGATATGGGCCTATAAATTGATCATTAGTGACATGTCTAGATGATCGTTTTTTTAAGAGTGCCTTGATGACTGGTGTTTTCAGTTCCTGTGGGAAGCAACCTGCTAGAAGAGATGTGTTGACAATTTGCAGAAGATCTGAGGCCATGCAATTTGAAACCTTTTGGAAAGGGCCTGTTGGCAGAATACCAAGGCCGAGTGCCAAATTGTTTCCTCCAAAAAAATACATTTTCAGTTTTCCTTTTCAAATTGAAGAAGGAAGAGTAAAAGTTTATATATAAAGTAAAAGGTTAACTGTATGCAAGCACATTCATGTTAGCTAACTCTTGGTGAGGCTGAACACTACATTATGATTTGTGTGGCTTTGTTCACAAACTGCACATAGTAACTATTGACAAATAAATACTGTACAAGGAGAATAACACACCATTATTATACTCTCTTTATTCTTATAAGTGGTGGATGTGATTGTGTAAACTACAGTACTTAACCGAACAGTGTCTGAGACACAGTAAACTGTTCACTGCATTCAGCAGGTGTTGGGCTGAGGGTGTAATTACCCCACCTTTACCCCACTTTTACCCACACCCAGGTAAGGTTCAACAAACAGGTGCTCACCCAACAGAGCACACCCCGTAACTTTGTAATTAGTAGGTTAACTGAAGCCTAAAACAACCAAATGCATTTGATTTAAAATATATATATATATATAATAAACTGATGTTTATTATAGGATAATACGTACATGTGAGTCACAAAACAAAGACATCAAAGGTAGAAGCAGTTATGGGAGGTTAGGGTGTAGACTGAGTGGAGACCAGCACTTGGCCTTTTCTTTACTCAGTCACAGTTTATCGCTCGATGGCGCTGAATAGACGACCTCTCTCTAAATCCCCAGGACAAAGTTACCTAAAGTCAACATGGGAGACCGAGGAGAAAGAGTGTAGAACGAAGCAGGCGGGGTGGGGCAGTCCAGTGGGGGGTGGGGTCATCATTTTTTCCCTCTCCTTTCACTGAACTCAAACGTATACGAGTGCAAGCCCACTCTAATGTGAAGGTCATGCAGAAAGTGCTTGCACTGTGAGTTAAAGGGCTGTGGTTGATGTGGTCAGCAGTTACTCCTCTCCTAAGCCCAACACAAAGGGCAGCGAGCGCTCTGCGTCGAGGGGACAGTACCCTCTTTTCCGTTCTGCCCCGTCGCACTCTCACAACAGAGGCAGCTTTATCGCGGCAATCACCTCCGAAAGAGCATTGTTCGGCTTCGCTTCCTCCTCGCCCTCTCTCTCTCTATCCCTCTCCTTTCTCTGACTTTTTGGTACTGTTTTAGACTTCCTCCGTATGTGCACTCAGAGATCAGTGACAATACAGTAGACTAGAGGGTTGTTAAACTAGTTCTCTCTCTCTCTCTCTCTCTCTCTCTCTCTCTCTCGGGGGAGTATGGTGGCACAAGAGCTTCATCTCAGAGACAGACGGAACAGGGGGAAGAGAGAGAGAGAGAAGGTCAGAGTCAACAGGAAATGCCACAGGTTGATGCTGCTGAGACCTGCGTCGTTGTTGCCAGGTCCAAATTTAGCACAGGGGCTCAGGAAATAACCTGAAGGGCCAATGTTTATCTTTACTATTCCAATCCGGCTCCCCTGTCGTGTGCGATTACGCACTGGGACCTTGGCAGTGCGTCACGTCTGCTCAGCCTGACACGATTGGCTGCCTGGTCAGGGAGCCAATCGTGTGTGGTGTAATGCCCAGTGCTTCTAGCCTAGGGATGGTTCAACACTGCAGATTGTCGCTACTTGGCCTAAGTGCGGGCGTGCACGCATGTGGGTGTGTGTGTGTGGGTGTGTGAGTGCATGCGTATTTGTTGTGGCCTGTGTCCAGTCCTGCCCACAGCATCCCTCTGTATAGCCACTGGCACTACACTATACCACCTTCACTCCAGAGAGTTGCCCCAGTACAAACACTGAGGCCTGGAGGGAGAGGCAGGGCACGCACGGTTGCAAGCAGGCATGTGCACGGCTGCAAGCCAACTCCATAGCAGGTCCACGCAGGGAAACTCATAAAACTCCACAACGTTTTCACGGCTGTCAGCCTGAGAGTGGCACTGAAAGAGAGACGGTTGGCTGGCACTGCTTCCCTTCACTATGACTGTTAATGTGGTGCTACAGGCGAAACGCCTGTCAGCGCCGGCCAGGCTCCTCAGTCGCCATCAGAATGGCGAGCACAATGCAGAGTGACGCAGCCCTATAGGACACACGCACAGACCTGCATCAGTGAGATGTCACTGTCTGCCAGTCAAGACATCAGCCCACAATTTGTCTTCCACACATGCCTTCCCAAATATGTAACCACTTGCCCTGCCTCATGGCCACGCACGCACGCACGCACACACACACAAATACAAATGTACACAGGCCACACAGAGTAGAATACCAGGCCGTCTTTGTCCTGTCCAAGGAGAGAAGAACGATGGAGTGGAGTGGAAACATAAACACACACACACACACACACACACACACACACACACCACCCCCCCCGCCCCCCAGAAGGAGACAGTATGAGAAAGCTATTGGAGGAGGGAATATAATTCACTTTGTTATGACACAAAACAACAGGCGGGGTGAAGAGAAAACATACAAAACTTGGGAATGAGAAGACAGGGAAAATGTTCAAATGAAAGGTAAACACGGCCAGGCAGCTAGAATAACATCCACTCCGTAAGTCTGCTCCTCCACAAAGAGTCTGCAATATCAATTTATGTTTGCAATAAAAGAAATACGTTACAAAGACATATAGGTGGAAAGGAAACAGCTCATTCCAAAGACATAAAAAAACTGAATGTGAAATAGAAGTCATTATGTATTCGGCATGTTGATGAATAAATGTAACTTTGCTCTTTTCTGCATTCTACATTTAGAAATTGAATATTACAGCAAAGGAGGATTAAGTGTCAAATGGATGGTTTCGGTGAGTCTGCACGATAGGCATAACGGCCATGTCCATTTTCGTTGGAAGGAGATCAAGTTTGTCCACTCAAGGTTGAGATATGGGTGACAGCTGGCCTGGGCCTCCCACGGAGCTCTGGCTGACAAGAGAGCTGTATGGTGTCTGACTCTGCACACACTCACAGGAACAACCAACCAACCGACCCACGGCTAAGTCTGCCCAGCAACAATTAACGCAGAAATGCATGCTATGGCACAAGGGCCACGTCATTTGCCATGCACTGCAATCTCTCCGGATTGATCGGAAACAAAATCAATGTTGTTCGGGGACTGACTGCCTCCATTTATAAAGATGTCAGCGAGGGCCTCCCGTAGCTGCACGTGCAGAAGGGGAGCAGCACGGCGCACAATGGCCTGTGTGGAGGGTTTGTTTAAGGCCAGGGCCCTATACGTGTTGACACAGCTGCCAACGGGGCGGACGGGGGGCTACCAGGGGTAAGGCAGGGCGGAAAAAACTACCTTTGAGGTCGGGAGCAATGATGGCAACACGGGATGATGAGGAGTATGTGGAAGTGCATGATGATGAGGAGTATTTGGGGTGCACGTGTGTGTGTGTGTGTGTGTGTGTGTGTGTGTGTGTGTGTGTGTGTGTGTGTGTGTGTGTGTGTGTGTGTGTGTGTGTGTGTGTGTGTGTGTGTGGTTTCTCCTCATCGTGATTAGAGGGCTTTCAAGTCAGACGAATTGTTACTGGTATGAATTTGATATGCTTCACAGGTCTGAAAAAACGCACAGAAATGTTGTGCTTTTTTTTTGCCAATTTCTCAAAGCAGATCAATTATACCAGTAGCAAACAAACATAATTATCCAGGCATCAATTATTAATTTTCATTCTCATTCAATCATTTGTTTCTTATTTTTATCTGGTGTACAGACGACACTTTTTTCTTTACAATGCAAACAGAAAAAAAGAAAGAAAACCTCTCATTGCTTGTATACTTCTTTGCCCAATGAACTGGGAGCCACAGGAGAAGGCCAAGAGGTTTTTATTTTTATTTTTTTTAAGTATTTTAGCCCTATACAGCTTTTGTTCCCACACGTCTCATTTTTGCCATTGACAATGAAAGGAGAAATTAGGTCAAATGTCCGCCAAATATGACGTACATTTGTGGCAACATAAACATTAAATGCCATTGACAATGAAGGGAAGATTTACGTCATATGTAGACGAGCAAATCGGCTAACTGTTCACATAAATTCAGTTGCTCATTTCACACGGGTGTGATTTTTTTAGCAACTGAATGGCTGGAAATGAAAATTAAGAGTTTGCATAGTACTACACATAGTACATGCGCATACATTTTCCTTAATGATTATATTATATTAACTAGAACTGCACTCTGCCGAGTGCATACTTGCTTGTTGCACACTAGTAGGCCATAAATGGCCTACTAGTGCGCAAGCAGAGCGCGCAAGTACTTTCGACCGCTGGAAACTATCACATCTCAGTATCTCTGTGAAGGAACGTTTGAAATGTATAATCATTACGTGTAACTATTTGCTACCTAACTACTTTTTGACAGAAAAATGAATCATTGATATGTGATGAAAAAAAAGGTATATAAACTGAATTAAAATATATTATACAGTATAATTATTTTATTACTTATTGTAAATTGTCAATTGTTTTAAATGTATTTCATTTTGTACTATAGTGATATTAATACTAAATCATGATCAGAGTAATATGTGTCTCTAACTTCAATTTCTGTAATAATACTTTCAAATTTGTTGAAATATACATGATCTAAAATACTTCCGAAATCTGTAGTTGGATTTGTATCTCAGTGATGACGTAAGAGAAATGGTCATCTGTGTAATCTGGTCCCACCAGATACCACATTACGTCATTGTTGAGAGCTGGGACCAGAGTACACGGTGTGTATATGTATGACTAGCTCTCAGTGATGACGTAAGAGATATGGTCATCTGTGTAGTCTGGTCCCAGCAGACCAGGCACAGATTTACAAATTACAAATCACATTACAACTACATACATAGTACATGCGCATACATTTTCCTTAATGATTATATTATATTAATGATAATATCTCTATTATTAAGGTTATCGTAGTGGTTTGTATAGGGGGTGGGGGTCATGATTGAGACATGGCCAAAGCATTTCCGTGGGTCCCCGGCCAAAAAGTGTTGAGAACCCCTGCTTAGAGCAGCAGGTTGCTGCTCTAGAACAGCAGGTTGCCTACCCCTGGTTGGTTTAACTCAATATTAATCATCCAAATGTGTGTACAAAATTCATCACAGTCATACTATATAAAGGTTTAACTATATATTTTTTAACACTGTACAGATCGATCTGAAAAAACGGAGAATGCGTTCACATGCAGGAATAAAGACCTGAACCGTTTATTACTTTTCCCAATTATTGTGCTCTGGGGAGGGAGGGAAGACGTACCCCACCTTAAGGAACCTGGGCCAACACTTATAGGGCATATCAGTGGGCGTGGTTTTCTGGTTCCACTAAAAAATGAGCCATTAATCTTTCCCATAGAGATTTACAAAAATATTTATATCAATTATTTTAATCTGTTTTTTGTGAAAAGTCATGATGAAATATTATACATATGCCATGTATTGCTGTACTTCCATATATTTTACAGAGAAATATTTTTATGGAATGTATGATATTGGGTGAGTGATGGTTTGACAAAAGCTAAATTTGGTGTTCTAGGGTTAATACAAAAAAGCAGGATACCTTAACCCTGAAGCCAATGATCGATCTTTGTCAGTTCTCTGCTCACGTCTCCCTCACAACACATCTGCCCAGATATTAGTTGGCCTCTTTAGACATCCCCAGTGGTCTAATGGGCTAATGACAGACGTGACTCTTGTCATTCCTTTTTTGTCTAACTTCTAATGACTAATTTCCCCTGTGGGATCAATAGGTCTATCTATCTAACCACAGCTATGGTATACTTTTTACTATGTATTAGGCCATGGCTTTGATCTGCCGCGCAGCAAGCATTTTCACAACGCATGCGCACTGGTGCATCCTTTATGTGCACCCCATGTGCATATGGGCCTATCGGTCGGATTGGCAGTTCTGGACAAGACTATGCAACCTGCAACCTACTCAACGGCAGGCAGTTTGAAGGCAGGTTCCTCAAGATACATGAACTACAGACGCAGAGATTTGGGCCAATTATAGCAGTATGCAGTATTTTGTATGCATTTTTTCCCATTCATATACTGTCTGAATATTTGCCAATATTTCACCTGACATGAAAGCACGTCCATCTTTCCTTCCTTTCTGAACTACAGTCAGAGGCAGCATTGAAGCATAATAACGACTTGTTGTAGAGACTGAAAGACCTGTAGGCTATCCTGTCATCTCCCTGGATAATGTAACTACAGTTCATATACCACATTCATTCTCTCTCTCTTCTCTCTCTCTCGCACGCGTATGCACGCACACACACACACACACACACACACACACACACACACACACACACACACACACACACACACACACACACACACACACACACACACACACACACACACACACACACACACACACACACACACACGTGCAGATGCAGACAACAAAGGAAAGACAATCACGCTGTCAGAGCCTACATCAGACTACATCAGAGCTGACCCAGATAAGGGGGGGCAGAACCTCCTGCAGTGGAAAGACCAGTCAGACCGCGTACACACTTACATAACTCCAGACCAGTGAGGATGAGTATACAGTACATGGAAGCTACTTGCTCCAAGCTGTGAAGGCTGTAGTCATCAGCAGTTGCAGACGAGCACTGTCATGACAGCAGGCTAATGCAGCATTAGTGCTGTAATCACAATTAGAAGTAAGTACTGCAACCAATACATCAGTGATTCATAGTGAAGTTTATAGTCGTGCATTAGAGAGACATAAAATTGATATGTGTAGCATAAACCTAAGTGTAAGTTGTTCATGAACAGAGGCGTCATAAAAGAGTGATGTGATTATTCATGAGCGAAAACACTATCCAGTATCCCATGGCCCCTATATAATGGCCTTTGAGATACTTTGTTATTTTTGAGAAGTATGCATGGGGGCCAGTGTATTGTTGCCCATCAAAAATACTCTTAGGCAGAACGCAATTAGCCTATCTTAATTTTGTCTGATAGTTCCACCATATACAGATCAAAGCAAAGCCACATGGAGTTCAAGGTCTTGATTACAACCACAGTAGTCACAGCCCCGGAGTTAGTGGCTCTAACCTCTAGATCAATTTCATTTTCCAATTCCGATATTGGGGCTAAATCTACGAAAACAGCAATGGTGTTACGGGACTGAGAATTATTGCTCTCAGTCAAATTAGCCTCTGGAAACTAATGTAATTATTTAGCACTTCAGTGGGTCGGGAGGTGGGGTGATCGTGAAGGGAGCACCATGCTCGAGCGGCCATGATTTCATGCAGAAAATTTATTCCAATGTCAATATCATTTAGATCTGTCCGGGTGAGCACTGGAGGCAGCAGGGAGGGGTCATAGACTGCAGCTCAATCATAATGAGTTTGTCTTCAATCATCACTTCTTTGGATGCGGAGGCCATGTCTGCATCCACTGTGTATGTATGAGAAGAGGGAAAGACGAAGGGGGGAAAAGATAAACGAAAAGAATGGTGACTAATATTTTGCACACAATTGTGGGATTTTCATATGTGAGAATGAATGGGCTATTTATGAAAGCAGCATAGCAGCTGAAAACAGTTTGCAGCATTTATTAAAAAAGTATCTATTGATGACGGTGATGTACGATCAAATAAATCTCTCCTCCTTCTCATCTCCAAATGGTCTGAGCCACTCCCAGGGATCTTTTCATTTTCTAGCCTTGAACTGTATTTGAACCCACGCCTTCACAGAAACAAAGACTCACTGATATCAGAGATAAACAATAGGGAGGGAGCAGGAAGACAGACAGGCAGACAGACAGACGTCCTGTAAATGTTTTCATTACATTTACACCCAGAATGATCATCGCCAAGGATGAATGTCTATTGTCTGTGGAATGCGACTGTCACATCATCAGTAGTTGTGGTCCAGAGATGGATGGAGGGAGAGAGTTAGATAGAGAAAGGAGGGGTGAATGATGGATGGATATAATGAACAACCAAATGGACTACCTCACCCTACAGACCGGTGATTCTCAGCCTTTTTAATGTCAAGGAACCCCAGTTTGATATGCATTAATTAGAACACTGACTCACTTTTGATACCATTTGTTAACTCCGGGATTCAGAGCTATACTGCAAAATCCTCAGTGTTCATTTAACTCCCCCCAGGAACCCCTCAAGGACCCCTTGGTGTCCCCGGACCAGTGCTAGACACGGCCACGGAAGATGGTGTACATCTCAGAGCATCAAACATATTCAATGAAAGCGTATTAGCCTATTAAAATGAAGAGTAAGCAAGCCTGATATTTTATGAAAAGAAAGACCCACTGCAGGCGCCGACTCTGAGAAGAAAAGTTGAGACAGTGGGGGTGGTATGAGAGAAACAGACAACTATAGACTTATGATTAGATTTTTTTTAGTTTCGTTTTTTACTTGGGGTGTTAAAACCCACAAAGACATTATTTGCATTCTCTTCAGAATAATTTGCAAAGGTAATTGAGGAATAACAAGAATATCTCTGGTGAGATTTTCGTGAAGGCTGTGTGATCGTCAGACCTGGCATACCTGACGTAAGAATGCCCCACACAAATGCATTTTCAGCCTAATCGGTTTCGGCCGAATAGGCAGAAAATATATCACCGAATAGTGATGGATTTAATGCATTCAAAAGAGCTGAATAAATGTTTTATGGACCCATAATAGTGATTATTATTTAAGTTAAGTTTTGCCATAACCATTTATTTTGCCATAAAACATGTAGCTTTAAGGTACGGCCATGACAGCAATGGTAGGAAAAAAAAGATATATAATATTATTATTATATATTTTAATATTAATATATTATTATAATATAATAATATATTCGGATATTCCTACAGCATAAAATACATATTAGAATCACATTAGTAACATATAAAGTGCACATACTATTCTGCAACATTTTCTAAAAGCCATGCTTTGACCGGACCTTATCTCAAAAAGGAGTTGATGCTTTCTTTGGAGTTGATGTCAAAGAGATGCTGATGCTCTTTATTATTGAGGGGGAGCGAGTGCATACATGTCTGTAGGAGTTTTATGAGTGTCTATGCAGGGGGTGTCTCTCTTTGTGCGTGTGTGCGCGTGTGCGTGCGTGCGTGTGTAGGTGTGTGGGTGTGGATGTGGGCGTATGGGTGAGGGTGTGGACTGTGGATGCGTGCGTGCGTGCGTGTGTGCGCGCGCGTGTGTGTCAGTGAGTGTACTCAACCATTAGAACTGTGCCTACTGCAAAGTACACAGGGGAATGAGAGAAGATAACAAAAGAAGACAGTGGAGTGAGACAGGCTGAGATGCAAGTAGAGATACGGTGCTGTTGAAAGACTGGTACAGTATGAACCCCCGGGCTGTCCTATAAACAGGCAGGACACGGCATGTTATATGGCTGTGAGACGCTGAAATCTATTACAGCCAAAATAACACACATGGCTAGACTAACTGGAGCATACCTGTTATTTGGCCCTTCCCACATTTGCAGGTAAGGCAGGTGATAACAGGGATGATGTAGTATGATACACTGTAAACTCCTCAATGTTAAAGGTCGGGTAAGTGATGTGTTTTGGTTAAAATCAGTATTGAATAGAGCGCCAAAGTCCTGACATCACTCGCTCATCCCCTGGTTCTGCCTGGTTCACGGAAGTAATTTCTCCATGGAGAATAAAATGGGGTCATCTTAAAATCGTTTCATATAAGCAATGTGGTCCAAAAATAAACAAGCTGTCTCAGCATTATTGTCAGGGAGGTGTCTCTGTATCGTTTGCGACAGTCAGTAACTCATATATGATACAGTCTGTTTCTAGCGAAAATGTAACTAATTCAGCAGCAGTAAACAATTGCATTTTCTCTCAGTCAGTTGATTCTACATATCCATATGAGTGAACGGCCGGGGTGACATGTTTATTTTTCAAACACAGTTCTTATATGGGGTTGATCGCCCTATTGGGGATTACAATGCAAATAAAAAGTACATGCGCCCTCTACTGATATTGACGTCAGACTTCGGTGCTCTATAGCTATCTCTTTGCGAACAGAAAATGCATTTTCAGGTCAGGGTACCAATTTTATCCAATCAAGATTCTGATTAAACAAAGTGAAATTGGAAGTGATGGCAAAAAGACATTTAGAACTGGAACAATACACGTTTGAAGCTGATGATGCTGATGAATGTGAACTCTCTCCTGATTGGCTGGAATTGGCAACCCACATGGACATTTATTTTCTATTAATTAAATACCTGGAGAGCCCACTTGTTATTGATACTATCAGCTCATAGTGCTTTAACCTTTTAACAACCCGTTTAAACCAAAAGAATATCACTTACCTAACCAAACGGACCTGTGACATTAGGGTCCATTTGGTTACATTTGTACACTCTCAGAGTTACAAATGGATGAATTAGCACTCAGGGTTACTGTGCATGAAGCTGAATGCCATGTTGGCTTACAACAAAAACGGAATCGTATTCATTATGGTGCAATATACAGTAGTGTAAGAAATTGAATCAATGTGAATTTATACTATGGTAGACAAAATGAGCAACTGTTTCTTAAATGGCTCTACATAATGATGAATGTATATATTTTGAAAATGGTATGTAATATATCATCTGTGGAGCTACATATACTGCATTATGGAATGGTACAAATTGTATGGAGTAAGGGTCATGTCGCAAAGGTTATGATGTCCTATATAACTTTATCTAGTTCCTCTTTCTGTTCCTGTTTGACACTGTTGCACCACACATTTGTTCCAGAGAGCTTGTACTTTTTCCTCAAAAGAGCAAATGGCCTCTGTTCCCCCGAGAGGCTCCGTTTCCTCACTCGGCGGACACGTG
This sequence comes from Protomyctophum bolini, assembly GCF_963924005.1. Taxonomy (NCBI): domain Eukaryota; kingdom Metazoa; phylum Chordata; class Actinopteri; order Myctophiformes; family Myctophidae; genus Protomyctophum; species Protomyctophum bolini. The sequence continues at coordinate 29,693,967 of NC_137869.1, read as the reverse complement.
TGGGTTCACGCTCGCATCGCTCGGGGGGTCAGCAACACCACCACTGCATGGCCGGCTGAAGTAGAGGATGCCAAAGGACACACTACTCTCCCTGAGCCACCAGAGCTGGTGCAACTCCACATGCAACTCCAGTTCACAAACTAATAAGAGACTCCTGTGTGCACACACCCCCACACAGACACGCAAACACGCTTACTGCAACCTACGTACGCTCACCCACACACTTCCCACACGAACATGGCACATGCAGAGTACAGCTTGACAGAGAAGAAGAAAAAAAACAGACAAAACATTTTTCTCCAGCTATCACTCATACACTGGCAACCAGATGAAGCAAAAGGCGTGCTACTATACTAATTATAGAAGGGTACCGAAAATACTAAAATAGTAGCTCTACAGGTATGAAGCAGATAAATCAGGCATACTGGTTCAGTGGACCATACCATACGTGCACATTGCGCAGTTTCCTTGTTCGCTTATGTAACCTTTTAAAATAACAGCTCCTCATGAATGTTAGAAGGATTTTAAGGACTCTTCACATATAAGAGTATACAGTGAACACCAAGGCCATCAGGTCCATATTGCGTCTTCCTACTCACCTACTGTATAGCTCTTTGTCTTTTTCTCCCTCCATTTTTGTACTTTTCTCCATTGTTTCCTGCCACCCACACCGATCCTAACCATTTCTATTCATAAGATACTGTATAATGAAAACACAATCTCTAGTACGGTGTGTGTGCATGCACGCACGAGTGCGTGTGTTTGTGTGTGTGAGGGAGTTCACAGGGCTGTTGTCCAGTGTCCCTCACCCACCTGAAGCCTGTCAGTGGCAGTACAGTGGTGACCAGGGCTGTGCGTCACCGCGGAGGGCTGCGATAGCAGCGTAAATGTCAGAGGAATTAGCTGCCTCGCCAGCGCCCACAGAGCCCATGGATGACAATGGGTGGGAGAGGAGAAGACGGCTATAGGAACAGTAGCTGGAGCGTCTCTCTAAGCTTTATGAATCCCTCCCCACTTCCCATCTCTCTCTCTCTCTCTCTCTAACTTAGTTCATTGCTTTTTTTTGTTCTCTATCTCTCTCTCTATGTCTCTCCCTGTAACACTGTCTCGCCCACCTCGCTTCTGCCCGCAAGCCGTTTGGAGCAGATTATAGCCCTGCCACCCCCACTCGTCCATATACACAAACATTCACAGAGGCACTGACATGCGCGCTAGCGCACACACACGCACACACACACACACACACACACACACACACATGAAGAGAGTCATCACCACCTACGGTGCCACTACATCATCCTTTCCCGGTGGCGGAATTGTATAGCATGACCTTGTTTGGAGCATCCTGTCCAGTCCAAACATACTCATTCCAACATGTGACTGAATGCCTCTGCCAGCCAAACAAACAACCACGCCAACCCACTTACAGAAAATGAAAGAGAACCATCCCATGCCCCTGACGATTATGGATGAAGGAAAGTGCCATCAGGTTGAAACAATGTTTAGTTTGGTAAGCCACAAGGCACAAACAGTGATTGGATATCAAACAGAATCACGCTGTTCTTGTAATCACATGTTTACAATACCAAGCGGTTAAGGAAACCCACAATTAAGGCCTGTGGACTTAAATGTAATTGTGGCTGGACATTTTTGTCAGAGATGGATTAACGCTATTTAGGTAAAAAGGAAGAAAAAAAAAGAGGAAGAAGAAGAGGGGGAAAAGGAAGTATTTTATTTAGTCTTTGTTAAAGGTGGTGCAGGTTTTATGTAGTAAAAATATAAAAATATAAATAAACCTTAAATCTCTATATAATAATAGTACGTAATCCCCAATCCCCATCTCTCTAGCTTCAGTAAACAGAAGACAAATGTTCAAGTTGGGATACCAGATGTATCCAGAAGAAGGAGAAGACGCTGGAGCAGCTCGGACAGTTTAAGCATTTTTATTCATGTGCTATAGAATGAATCCAATGAGGAGAACCACCATTTATCAGATTCAATGTTTCAACACTTTAAATTTCACGTGTTTATCCTGTATCGTTTATGAGCTCTCTCTCCTGATTGGATAACATTGGTTGGTAGCCCCGATCTGAAAACAAACATTCTATTGCAGCCATTACTATCGGAAAATATAGAGCTATTTAGCATAATACAGTATGTACACGTGTAGGTAATGCATTGCATTAGTGCTTCATTACATTGTGTTTTTTGTTGTTGTGGATTTTAAGGTAAAGCCTGCAACACACAGAAATGTTTTCCCGTCTCATCTTTACGCTGAGAACCAAATGTCTCCAGTCTCCACAGGTATAGTAGAATTTCAGAGATAAATTGTTGATTGTTGACGAGATAAATTGTTGCTTTATGGCTAAAAAGATTTTAGGGAAATATTTAGTTTTGGGCCGGGGTTAAACATTTTTAGGAGTTAGGTTTAGGGCTTAGGGTTAAATGGTAAATGGTGCAAATTATATAGTGCCTTTATCCAAGGCGCTTTACATAGATTGTGCATTACACATTCACACACACACACACACACACACACACACACACACACACATTCATACACCGATGCCGGAGGAAACCATGCAAGGTACCAACCTGCACATCGGGAGCAATTAGGGGCTCAAGGACACTTCGACACCAACTCTGGGGGAGCCCGGGTTCGAACCGGCAACCTTGCGGTTCCCATCCAGCCACCCCTGAGCCACCTCCGCCCCGTCGGTTAGAGTTATACCTGTTGTCTACTTAGTTGTGAGCCTGTGTCGTGCACCAGAACATTGCTGATCTACAAGCTTGTAGATGTTCAGGATAATTCACAAGTATACTAATACGAATGTGTCCGCGTGCGTGTGAGTGCATGTGTGCGTGTCTGTGTCTGTGTGCGTGTTCACGTCTGCTATTCGATGTTTGCATGTTCGTATGCATGAGCTCTTCTTTGTTCCGTCTACCATTCTGGCCCTGGTACAGTCACTGTGTACTCCACATAGTGGAAGGCTGAACAGGGACTGCGTGGGCCTGACCTGTGCTCTAACCGCCCACCAGACACACACACACACACACACAGCCTGGCCGACCGACTCTCGCAAGAAAGTGTGTTTGTGTGTGTGTGTGTGTGTGTGTGTGTGTGTGTGTGTTGCGTGCATGCGTGCGTGGGTGCGTGCGTGCCTATACAGAATGTTTGTGTGAGGATACTGGCATAACCTGTGTCCGTTTGTACGCATGTGTTTTTGTGTGCATGCCTGTGTGGGTGTGCGTACTTGCGTGTGTGTGCAAATACAGGGCAAATGTAAGTCACCCCCCCACGCCTCCCCTCATATCAGTTTGTCTCTCTCTCTCTGAGTGTGTGTGTGTGTGTGTGTGTGTGTGTGTGTGTGTGTGTGTGTGTGTGTGTGTGTGTGTGTGTGTGTGTGTGTGTGTGTGTGTGTGCGTGCGTGCGTGCGTTTCCACATCTACACCTCAGGGGACATAGGGGACTGCAACTGTCCCTATGACAACCTCAGTGCTGCTGTCAATCAGCGGGGCTGCCTTACACTCCCTGGCTTATAGCCTGCTATATACATTACATTCAGCGTTGGCTTCCGCAGGTGTACAGATGGCACGTACGCACAGCCAAATTGCTGGAAAACGAAAACAAATGTTCACTTCATTATCGGCACTTGGATATCAGCCTACTTATGCCACACTACTACATAACTGTGTTATCTCCTCACCTGTCACTGCATTTCAATGTTTATTTTATTATGCGGCTAATTATCACACATACATTTGTTTGTCTGCATATGGTATGTACAACTACAATCCTTTGGCCGTGACATGAGATTCAGAATGTGATGAATCAACTTTAATGTCACATCACAGGTGCGCATGCGTAAAGAAGTGGGTGGAATTAGTTTTTGTTCAGGCTCCATCGTTTTTGTTGTTTTCAGGCAGAGAAAAGGGAAAAAGGGAAGGGAGAGAAAATAAATCAGCAAAGAGAAACATGTTAAAGATAGGCAAAAATCGAAGATGTCTACACAGCATAATTCAGCTGGTACAGTATATACACAATTGCTTTGATATTCAGTGCAGTGGTGGAAAACATACTAATTATTTTTTTACAAAAAGTATTGGTATCAAAATGTACTTAAAGTCTGAAAATAGCCGGTCTACAAGCTCACAATGCGTTGCATATAGTGAATCATTGTGAGCCGAAATGTTTATAATGTTAAAGTGGCTAATGTATGTTTTGTGATAATAATCCAAATCTACAAAATAACCAATCAAATTAATGTAGTGGAGCAAAAGTGCAATATTTGGATCTGAGATTTAGTGGAGTAGAAGTAAAAGTATTGGAAATTGGAAATACTCAAGTAAAGTAAAAAATACCTCAAAGTTGTACAGTACATACGTAAATGTACTTAGTTACTTTCCACCACTGATTTAGTGCACATGGTTAGACACCAGGTTTCTATAGCACTTTGGTTGGTCCACATAGCAGCAGGTACTGTATATACAACAGACCTACTGACACTGAACTGTACAGTACTCGGTGATGGAATACACGTACATATAGTGAAACAAAGGAACACCACGCAGTGAAAAATCCATTTGTAACTCTGGGAGTGTAAATATAAATGTAATGGTTCGTTTGAGAGAGTTAAATGAACACAGGATGTTACTGTGCGTGTCCAGCATCATCCCACGAGATACAAGGGCACACAGTATAAGAGCCATGAGGGCTGCTACTGTTTGTGTCCAATGAGAAGATATACTGGGAGAATATAGATCAGTATTGTGTCAGTGGTGCCCGTGTGTGTGATTGCATACCAGTGTGTGTGCGCACGTGCATGCTTAGGTGTGTGTGTGTGTGTGCACGCGAGCGATGTGCGTGTGCATGTGTGTGTATCCAGAACTACCGTGTACAGTGTGTTGATAATGAGTGCCTTGAGAAGTCCCTACTACACCTAACTGATCCAGTAATTGCTTTTTCTCCTCTGCATTTATCATCATCTGCCTGGCCTGTCATGTTAGCTGAGCTGAGCCGAGGTGGACGGAGGCAGGACCGGCTACTGCCTGGCGTTTGTGTCTGTCCGGATGTACCACAGGTAGCGGTCCACTGCCTCGGGCGTCGGAAAAAAGACACGGAGGAGTCAGACGAGCACGCAGAGGTATATAGTGGGAGGGAGGAGAAGGGAGGTGGGAAGAAGAGGCAAGAGAGAGGACAGGATAACAGAGCATTGATGTTAAGGATGTTTTGAGAGGGATGGACTGAAGGGCAATGAGGTGCCGCGGAAATGTGAGAGGGGGAGAGCCCGGCCCGCGCCCGGGAGAAGGAGTGAGACAGGAGATGGAATTCAACTTTGAAGAATGTGCAAATGGAATGAATCATGTGGACGCTTGCGGGTTGCATTTGGTTACAGTTGTACACTATTCAGAGTTAAATTAACACTACAATATTTAGTGTGTATTAGTGGAGACAACTCTACAAAACTCCAGTAGTATGCCTTTCTCTGTTGGCAATGTTTTGAAGCACGGCTGTTTGTCGGTTTGCGTTGTTGGTTGGAGCCTTTTGGCTAATCACCACTATGGAAATTGAAATGACAACACCATTTGAATGGCTGTTGATTGTGTACAAAGGGATTCCGTTTTGGATAACAAAACCCACACACGCACATAAAAGCAATTGCCTGTGTGTATGTATTGCACACATATCTGCAGGCAAGTACATTATTGCGTACACATGGATTCGCACAAACACCCATGCACAAACACATACACACACATGCACTCTCTCACTCCCCCGAAGATTTAAACAAATAGCCTCTTTCTTTTTCCTCTATTTTTTTTTTGCAAGTCCTGCAAATGAGGTGTGTGTTTGCATCTGAGAGAGAGAGAGGGAGAGAGAGAGAGAGAGAGAGAGAGAGGGAGCATGGTGTTTGTGGGGGAGGTGTGTTGCTGTGGGTTTGATGCTGATGAGCTCTGTAATGGGAGAGAACAGGGAGCGTGAGGGGAATAGATTGGGACTTCATTGGGCAGACCATCCTCTCCTGTGCACTGCAGTATGCTCGCCTATTTATTCCCCCATTTCAATGCGCCTTTGCGATGACCTTTCCCGAGCCAATGACAGTAAAATCACGCTGCCGCCAGAGTGCAACACATCAGCTACCATTCTCTTCCCCCCCCCCCCTCCCCCCCTCCCATATATGATTTCCTCATTTATTTTGTCCTCCATATCTCTCTCCCCGCAGACAGAAAGACCAGAGCTGCAGTGCTTCAGACAGGGGGAGGGAACCACTTGAGACTGAAATTAATTGTGCATATGTATGTGTGTGCCCCCGTGTTCACGTTCAAGTATCACAGCTTTGCCTATGCAAATCTAGGGGCTCGGAGAATGAGAGGAAGGTAGGAATGGGGTCACGGAGGAGGGTGATTAAGTCTTGGTGTAGGTAACATCAATATGTATCCACCTCTCAAGGCTGATCTTTGCGCACATCGTCTTTGCAGACAAACTGAGGTGCATACTGTATAGGAATACAGATAATTCAAACACGCGTGTTTACAAAGTCATCAAGGAGAAGACATCAATGCACACACAGTCTCATCTGCTTTGTTAACAACAGAGAGCTGCACGTTAGCATAGTGGCAAATATAAACACAAGCTAACATTCATTCACAGGTACAGCCACAACTAGACAAAGAAATGGCTCACTAATGGTCCAGATGGCAAACTAGCCGCATTAAAGAAAGATTAAAACAGAAACGGGAACGTTGTCAGGCATGAGGGTTTCAGATTCAAACGAGAAGCATACATTCAGCCAAAACACAGATGGAAAACACTCCCTCTCTCCTCCTCCTCCCCTCCATCCATTCCTCTGCCTAGCCCCCTCTTTCCTCCCGGCTTCCCCTTCCTTGCCCCCCCCCCCCCCCCCCCTGCATCCTCCCCTTTTCTCCGCAAACCCATCCTCCCACGCAGTTCTGCAGAACAGATGCAGGCAGTGCAATGGCTGAGAGATAGAGGCTGGAAAAAAGGGGGTTAAGCAGTGTTCACCCGGGGAGCAGAGAGAAAGAAAAAAGGCAGCAAACACAAGGCGATGCTAAAATTAAATGAGTCCTGAGAGAGAAGGGCTCAAGGGCCTTAAAATAGCCAGCCAAACAATGGCATGAATAAGCTAGAATGAGCATGAGTTGTTTTTTCCTTCTTTTTTATTTAAATGGCAGCCCCCATTCCCCCTCTTGTTCTCTCCCCTCTATAGCTTCTCCCTGGTTGCTAGGTTACACCACTCTTGGCCATCCACAGACCGTAGGTGCTTTTTTTACATCAGCAAAAGGCTGCCTTCTTCTTTTTTCCTTGAAATGAGTAAGAGCAGAAAATAGAAACATGTGCATTGTAAATTAGGGGAACACCAGGCATGATGAGGGACACCCTACAGATCTGTGTTCACAAAGACAGACTGTATGCTATGAAATGAACGTACCAAGGCGCCTACACAAAGTCACTGTCTACAGCACGAGCTCCTTATGGGTGCACCGAAAACGTTGGGTATGTTTTAAATACTGCTCATAGGAGGCCTTGCTATGTTTCACCAGTTTCAATTGAAACAGGCCTCCACCCTCAGGGGGGCCTCCAAGCTCCAACTGACCGCCAGCATCAGGCGTCAGTCAACACCCCCGCCACTCTTTGCCCTCTCTCTCGCTCACGCGCTGCCTTGCTCTCTCCCATGATAAATTAAACCTATTTCCTGTTAATAACCTGGGTAAAATGTGCGGCATTGGGAGGTAAAGGGGAGATACATGCAGAGAGTAATGGCTGCGCGCGATATTGAACAGTCAAAACTATTTGTATCAATACACCTGTATCAACAGAATAATTATGTCATAGGTACAGTATATACTGTATGGGGGCCTCATATATGGTCTTGAAACGGGCCTCCAGATTCCTAAGGCCGTTCCCTGATACTGCTTGTGTGTTCTAGAGACCAGTTTCATAAAGTCAACTTATACACCCTTACCAGTGTTATTACAACTAGCAAATAATTATGGTATGATGATATACTATTGTATATCACCTACATTACCAGGCATTTTGTATATATGCACATATTTATTGTGGAGTGAATACATTCGCTTTTTTAGTTGATCAAGCACGTTCCAAACGCAGCTCTGTGATGTTTTTCTAGTAGTTGTTACAAAGTAAGAAGAATTCTCCAACTTTGCCACACTGTCCATCCGGGTTCAGGTTCATTTATTCGTTTGTCCCCGAAGGGCGATTTGGTGTACAGCAAAGCATCATAACAGGCAGACAACATGAATCACATAAAAAGCATGTGGTACACTACACATAGAAAAGAATCAAATCAGGATGGCAGTTCAAGGTATCAGTATAGCATTGGAATTCATAACACAAGAGGTGACAAAGTTACCTCCTCCTCCTATGAGCATTTAAAGCATGGATAGATACTGTAAAGGCACGAAGAACAATTTATATCGTATTACTTGTGGCCCCTGGGACCTTTAGGCCAGAAGGGAGCAGCCTGTATACAGAGCTGAGGGGATGAGAGTTGTCCGTACAAATGGACTTGGTTTTCTTAAGCACCTGTCTTTGAAATACTTGATCAAGGCTACAGAAATGTATTCCGGCTATCTTTGATGCCGTTCTTACAATCCTACTGAGGTGTTTTTTGTCCTTTAAGTTCATGTTTCGGCATTGTCATGTTAGCAGGAACGTGTGTGTCAAAACAACCCATCTTGCAGGGCCAAGAGCAATGTAATTACTGCCCACAGACATACAGTACAAGAACTGAGGCATGTGTGGAGAAGTGATATATAGAAACCTAAGCACTTTGGTCACAGAGGAAGTGGGTGCAAGAGGAATAGAGCAGATCAGTGGAGCTTTACCGTGGCCATGCTCCGTTGACTTAATGCTCACTTCACTGTTCCGCGGCAAAATATTCCCCTCTTAGATTCCCACCAAATGTCACAGTTCAACTCCATAAACAACTGTTTCACGTCATAAATCTTGCTTTATCGAAATCCCAGAACGAATAGCCACGCAGTGGTATTGTAAAGGTCATTGTGCATTTGCTGATGGATCATGTGCCAAGCAACTCATGGAGTATGAATGAATAGTGCAACTGGTATTACGCACAGGTCCTTTTTGTACGCTCATTTATCAAGACACCATGCAGCCTGCTCCGTGTACAGTTAACTCGGCTCACGTACCTACCCTTACCGCATATCTCTGTTAGTGATGGTGCATGCACATGAGACCCCTTTTCCACTGCACCATAGAACCGTGACATGGTTCATAATGGTGCTAAGCTAAATGTGGGAGGGCTTAATGATGTAGGTATTCAGGTATTGGTTTTAGGCCCTGCGGTGGGGAAGCACTCTGAAAGTCAACACATAAAGTCTGAATATTTACTATACAGACAGCTGGGGAGAGACATAAAAGTTATTGTCACCTATATATATAGACACTTAAATTGGATTTAATAACCACATGGTTGATTACAGGCTGTTCAGGTAAATAGCTCATGTTCTTAACAAACAAATGGTCTTGTGTGAAATACAGCGGAGACAGCAAAGCAATTTCATTCCAATGCACTAGGGATCCGGTCAAGGCATATTTAAATTTTGATTAATAATGGCTGTATCCCTTTGCAATTTGTCATGCACACATACATTATCCACAACGTGTGACAAATATTCAGTGGTGTAACTAAGTACATTACTAAGTAACTTAGTAGGGGAAAAAGTAATTTACTGTAGTTTTTTGGTACTTTAAGTACATTTAGATACCAATACTATTTTTTATTCCGGACTTTTACTTGTAACAGAGTATTTCTATATTGCAATATTGATACTTTTACTTGTAAAACAACTTGAGTACTTTGTCCACCACTGGTGACATTAAGGCAGAAATGTGCTTGCTGTTGAGAAATGGCTAAAATGTGGAGCAGCTGCATCTCATCGTCTCCACCAGGCCGAAGGCATGGGGAGAGAGTATGTTTTGCACTCCGTCCGTCCGCCTGTCCGTGTTTTCACATTGGCCTCTTATAGCGCCACTAGGAGGCCGCTTTGTGCAAAACAATTTTTTGGACAGTATACACCTACAGATTTTGTCCAATCATCACGCAAATTGGTACACAGTCTCCTAGACTGAGCCATCTAACAAAACGGGTATTTCAGATTTTTCAGACTCCATCCTGATTGGCTAAGATTGGCTACCAAAGTTAGCAGGAGTGCACGGTTTCAAACTAAATGCCGCAAAATATGAACACATCGTGTGATTACTGTGAAATTGTGCACGCACATTCCCACTAGTCCGAGGAAGAAATATTGGAACATTTTCAACTCGGCCTCATGGTTGGCCCCAATTATCTTATGTAATCCTGGGCGTTACACTTCCTCTGCCAACCTGGGGGGGGCAGCGGACTGACCTCATGCCTCCTTCTATGCATGAGGAATCAAAGCTGCTTCTTTTCACCTGACAGGGGGGAATTTCCCTGGCCAGACGTAGCGCTTGGAAGGAACACGTTATTCCGACCAGTTCCTTTCCCCTCCATCAGGCGCCCCGGGGAAGGTAGTTTAGAGATCAGGATTACGGCATATTCTTTGTGAGGGTACCTAGGGGACACGGGGAGAACATGCAAACTCCACACAGAAATGTTTCATCACTTTAAATTAATTAACATCTCTCTCTCTCTCTCTCTCTCTCTCTCTCTATGTTACAACGTAATCAACTCCATTGACACATTCTTGGTACTCCTGAGTCATGCACATAAGTTCAAAAAGACCAAAAGACCAAAGGAAACACATACACACTCCCTTGCCCATTAGGGACTCCTGTTCAAACAAGCCTATACCACAGGGCAGGGTCCATATTTCAACAGGGAGAGCGGGTCAAAGGTGAAGCCCCAAGGACGCCCTGTTTCCTCTCCCTCCCGGGGTTCCAGAGGGCGAGGCGGACATCGTTTACTGGACATGATCTCTCTGTGGACTCGGCGAGCGGCGGGGAGTTTGACTCACTTTTAGAGCTCCATCCAGTCAAGGTGATTTAAACCACCTAAAGCCAAGGCATTAAAGCTCCAGCTTCACTCCCCATTCCTCCAGTTCCTGCCTTTCATTCGTCCCCCAGTAAAAAGATCAGTGCTTGTGTCCCAGTGTTTTCAAGAGGTTGTTATTGTGTCCTTGGGTGGTGATTTACAGCGTAACCTTGTGTGCTTGGAGCTGCTTTCCTTGGTTCATTCCCCTCACTTTAATTGTGGGCCTAAGCCAAAGGCATGCTCGCATTCACGCACACACACACACACACACACACACACACACACACACACACACACACACACACACACACACACACACACACACACACACACACACACACACACACACACACACACACACACACACACACACACACACACACACACACACACACACACACACACACACACACACACACACACACACACACACACACACACACACACACACACACACACACACACACACACACACACACACACACACACACACACACACACACACACACGACTGCTTTTTGAGGAAGTATCGCCGCTGGCCAGCAGGCAGTAGGACAGGAGATGAAATGTCTTATTAGGGACTGAATAGGAACCAGACGACGGGCCTGAGTTGAGCCAGGGCCTCTATTAACCTGTCCTTCCAGGAGAGAGGATCATAAACAAGGCAATGATGGCAGGAAGGCCTAGGAGTAACTGGGGAAGGAGGTGGAGGGACGTTCAGGGGGGTGGCCAGAAACGTGCATTAGGGATGGAGAGTGGAGGCCTGTTAGGGTTGCCTCAGGGGCAAGCCGTGTGCTTTAAAAGGAGAGAACATTGATCTATATGATCTCCCGTGATGTGTGGAGGACATGTGACACGGAAAAAAAATGCAAAAGGGACCAACTCATGGAGATGCTCGGGATGACAAGCTGTCATATTCTTTCATGTCCTCAGATGAGGAGATGTATTCGTTGTAGGTTGTAAAATGAAGCCACATACTAGCCTGCGGCTAGTATACTTTTTGGGTACTATATAATATAATCACTGTGGTGAAGCTGTGACTGTTCTAAGGCTTGTGGAAATGGCGGCCAACTTGCCCAGCCTAAACTCAACTCACAATGCATACATCTCTCTCGTCTTTCCCCACGTCTACCTCCAACCGCTAATATTCCCAGCGTCAACATGCATGTGGTTGTGGGTCGGCATGTAACACAGACATGGTAAGAGACATTTCATTCTACATGGATGATGATTGTTGACATGCACAAATGCACACAAATGCTTAATGCATACAATGTGGTATATACGTGTAAAATGAACAGTAAAGGGGGCAGTGATGAAGATGGGTAACAAAATGGAAACGTGCTCCTCTCCTCTCGCCCCCGCAGCCTCCTGAGCTCAGCTGTCTACATGGCTGGGCTGTTTTCACTGACAGGCTGTGAGAGCCATGAAACAGGAGGACACCAGGGACCCAAGCCACCTCGACAACATGCGCCCCCACAATCTGCTGCTCGGAGCTATACTCCCAAATCTATCCCCCCTCTCTCTCTTGCTCTCCCTCCCTCTCCCTCCCTGTCTCTCTCTTCCCCTCCCTCTCTCTCTCTCGATATATCCTTCACTATTTGAAAATGGCTTTCCCTCAGTGTCTCTCTTTTCCCCCTGGCTCGCCGTTTTGTTTTTTTTCCTTCTTCTGTGTCTCTTCTCAATTCCATTAGATTTTCCGTTTGTGTCTGTCTGACTGTCTTTCTCTGTCTCTGATTGGCTCTCCTCCTGGCACCCCTCCGGTGCAGCCTCCTACCATCACCCCCCAATATTTCTCCGCCTGGCTGTCATGTTCTGATGTTGCTTTAACCATTAATCATTTCTCACAAACAGAAAGACGAAAAGTCGGAAAGAGGGTGAGGGGGGTCGGGAGGGGGGTGGTGTAACAGAGAAAACAGAAAGTTCAGGCTGATTTGGAGGAGGTTAAAAAAGCATGTGAAATGAGAGGGAGGCAGGGTGAATAAACCAACAACAAACAATTTCGTATTTTGACTGGCTGCACAGTGCAATTGCTAGTCTGCCTGGGATTTAATAAGCACTTCTTTAGGCCTCTGGAGTCTTGCTCGCTGCGCTCAGTGGTGTGGCAGAGGCGCTGCGTGGTTTCCCCCATTTTCAGCACCAGATGATGGAAGAAGAGAACACAGCTCAGGGGTATATGGAAGGACAGTGCCTCTCTCTCTCTCTCTCTGGGTATCTCCCACCATAACTCCCTTCTTTTTGTGTCTGAGTGGAGGCTGGCTGAGCACACTGTGTTGAAGTGCTTAGCCCGAGGGGAGGCACATGGACTGGGGTAAGGACGGGGACAAGCTCCCTTGGAAGGCCCTGGAGGTGGAAGGCTGCTGCGCAGTAAATAAACAGCCCACTCTCCCTGCATGGAGTGACTCTTCTCTTCTCTTTACTCATCCTCCAAACCCTCAAGGACAGCCCCCCCTTCTCTCTCACTCTCCTTTTCTCTCATGTCCCCCATATCCCTTTTTTTCATTAAGCCCCCCCCCTCTCTCTCTCTCATCCCTCTCTCTCTCTCTCCGTCCCCACACATTCTGTCATGACACACTGATGCAAACATTTTCAGCTACTCAAAACACCAACACAACAAAAAAAATCGCTCTTAACACGCCAGATCAAAGAGGGTGAAAATGTGAGCTTTGTAATTCCATTTTTCCTCTCCCAGCCCACACCATTGTGAAGTTTCTCTGCCTTTCTTTTCAAGGAGAGGCAAACAACAATGAACAATGTGGGATCTGTCGCATTCTTCCCGTGAGAGAACACTTCTGAAGGCTTCTATTAAGAAAGGGAGAGGAGAATGAAGGAGGCAAACACCAATGTGCAAACAAAATCAAAGTAAGAAATAGAACTACTCTGTATTAAATTCACCATGACTTTATGTATGAATATGTAATATTCATACATAATACATAATGTATGAATGACGGCTCTTAATAATAATAATAATGAGTAAAGGTATTTATTATCCAGCCGTCAAAATCAATGGTCACACAGTCACATCAGTGCTGGCTAAAAAACATTAAACTGATTTGGTATGTTCCTGCTCAATGGCACTCACAGAACAGCACAATACAAAAACGTTCCCCTGAAATTTACATTTCCACCTCTCGTTGGTCCTGAAAGTGTTTTCAGATACATTTGTCTGTGTTAATGCACCATAGCATAGATACTCCAGAGGGTTTTATTCACCGAGCCGCTTGACGGTCCTTCAAAACACATCAAAATGAGACCGTCTAAATTAAAGTGCAGAGGCACAAACGTGAGATTCAAGGTTATACCGTCACACGTCTTCCTATATTATTCCGTGCACAGCCTCTCTCTCACCCCATGCTGAACGCTACTCTCTCACCCCATACTGAACGCTCACCAAACAGCACATGTGATTAGCCCATTGCTCATTCCGCCTACACGGCGCAATGTACATGCTGCACGATATACACCATATTATACGGATAGCTTGTTTCTTGACTGTTGTGTGTGATATCTCTAGCCGACTGATATAATATTAGTTTGGCCGATAGATCTCCATTATTAGTAGTTTTTTGTGTAGAACATTGATATTTTGCATTGATGCAGCGTTTCTGTCACGGCCATCGACCGAAACGTCCCACTCGCCGCATCACTCCCACGTGTCCTCAGTGGAGTCCATCGGTCGGACGGACCGCCACATACTGTAAATGTGGGACAGCAACACTGTCAGCGACACGGGGCAGCAGAGATTCTGCACATTTATACATATATAGATTTATTTATATATAGATTTATTTCTTTATGTATTTGTTTGCTTGCAAGTTACACTTTTCTTTTCGTTTAAAAAAAACAGAAAAATATCAGTAATCTGTGGTCTAGGACTAGAAGTCTCCAAAATGGGGGTCGGCATTGGAGCCAAAAAGCTGGCATGGCTCTAGATATCTCCTCTGTATCTCTCAGGGCCTTTGTTCTTACCTCTTCCTCCTCCACAGACCTGTCACTGCTCTGCTCTAACCACTCGGCACAGTGGGACTGACCCACTTCTTACCACTCAAGCCAGTGGGCCTAAGAGGAGGCACCCCCTGGAGAGTCAGAGCACTGCATACACGCACGCACGCACACACACACACACACACACACACACACACACACACACACACACACACACACACACACACACACACACACACACACACACACACACACACACACACACACACACACACACACACACACACACACACACACACACACACACACACACACACACACACACACACACACACACACACACACACACAATTATGCATAATCGCACACATGTGAACCCATTTAATAATGAATTCAACTTTGGATTACGTTCAATCAGCAAAAAAGGAAAAAAACAGCGCCCTGTTTTCCGTTGAATTTGCCTCAGAGTCTGGGGGGCAGTGCCAAACAGAATGCCGTTTTCTCCGTCTTAACTCTCCTCTTCTGGTGGGATGCCTATGTTTTCATTACCACTAACAACAATTTATACACTTTCTGAATGCCCCTGCCGAAGGATTCAGTATACAGTAGTAGCTTGGTGGCAAAGTGGCGCTGTTGAGCTTCACACTGTGCACATGCATGATGGAAAGCTATGTTTTTTTTCCCTTTCGCCTTTATTTAAATGTTATTTTATTTATTTATTTTCACACACACACACACACACACACACACACACACACACACACACACACACACAGGCCAGGGAGGAGGGCTTTTACAGTACAGTACAGTACAGTAGTACTCAGTTCAGACGGATCTGATTTTCATATACCGATAGCATCTAGGCCAGTGGTTCCTGTACAGCTTTTGTTCCCACACGTCTCAATATTTGCCATTCACAATGAAAGGAGAAATTAGGTCAAATGTCCGCCAAATATGATGTAAATTCGTGCCAACACAAACATTAAATGACAATGAAGGGAACATTTAAGTCATATGTAGACGAGCAAATCGGCTATCCAATCACATACTTTCAGTTCAATTCAGTTCAATGAAAGGAGAAATTAGGTCATATGTGCTTCAAATATGACGTAGGTTTTGTCCCCACACATCTCAATATGAAAAACCAGGCGACCCAATTCCCAATATTGTCTGTATTTGCTTAAACACAGAAAATCCTAATTCACACGTGTATTTGGTTGTAAAAGTAGCTTGCTTTAGCAGTGGATATTCAGATGATATACATATCCAGAACCAGGCCTGAACTGGCCACTAGACACACCGGGCCAACCAATGCTGGCCCCAAAAAATATATAAAATAAAATTGAGGCAACCCAAATACCAATTGAGATCTCCCACGACCCACCCGTCGGTCGCGAGTTGCGACAGAGTCTTTGGTAAACAATGATCTAGGGAGTCTAGGGCGGCTATGACTCAGACTAACTTGCACATTTTGTGGGCAACCCGGCATGGTGGAGAACTGTGCTCCAATTATGGCAATTTTCTAGTTGTATCTGTGTACAAACTGTACATGTATGTTTTTAAATACTGCAGCAATACATACAAAATAGCCATTCTGATCCACTAGGCCTAGGGGTTCTATTATCAGATCAGTCACATCCTGTTCTATCAGAGCCGCTGAGGGAAAGAGCCAACCCTCAACCTCTCTGAACCAGGAGATTAGGTTACTGATCATTGAACCAAAGAGAGGAGACAGGAGAGGAGATGATATGAAAGGATAGGATGGGACAAGACGGGACAGGACAGGACAGGAGTAGGATCAGATAGGACAGGATAAGACAGGGAAAGGTATAAGACAAGATGAGACAGGAAAGGATAGGACAAGACAGGTCAGGACAAGATTGAGGTCAAATTGCTTCTCAGTGGTACTACTCATCATGTTCATCATCAGAATATGGTATTAATTTGGTCAATTACAACTGAAAATCTATTTACTATGCAAAATGTGCGCACGCACACACACACACACACACACACACACACACACACACACACACACACACACACAGTGTGTGTCTGATGTTCATGTTGCCTCCAGCCACAATCCATCCGACTGCCAGTAAAGAATGTCCCATATATGGAAAGCATCTTTGGTTAAGAAATGATCAGAGCACTCTGGCCAGCGGAATACACAGATCCACTGGGTCAGAACTTCACACGAGGAGATGTTAAGTGTCATGCTCTCCCTGCAACTACTTATTCATCAGCTGCTTAAACTAGAATACACATAATCATGAATTAAATAGGGGAAGTTGATGACTGTGGGGCTGCCCTTCTGCCCTTTAGTTGCAGTGGCACCCATGAACATAATTGGGACACACTATTTGTGCTCACTTTTTATGCCATCAAGATCATGATTTAGTTAGGTTTAGTTACACTTTCTTATGGCAGTGAAGATGGAATCGGTCACATATTGGACAACAGATCTGTCCCTACATGTTTTGTTTGCTTCTGTTTCATCTCATCAGCACTGTGCCTCGCCTCTCTCTCCAGGATCAAGGTGCTTTCGGTTGCCTGTCAACTCTCACAGTCTCTCCTTAATTGTCCCCTGGAGTGTGTTTTCTCTAGGGAGTTCCCATGGCTATGCATAAGGTGGGGAACAATAGAGAGGTGCCTTAGATAGGGAGGGTCAAACCCTGAGAAATACCAACAAAGGCCAAGTGCTGACATGTGTTTAATTGCTGTGCGTCTAACATTGAAGTGTAACTCAAGGACAGCAGAGTGGCATTCCGACACACCGCCATTCCGACTATGTGGATTCCACGTGCGGTTAGGGTTGGTACTAGTAATGCGGCGAGTTGGAATGGCGATGAGTCGGAAAAGCGGGCTGCGGAATGCCGGTGTGTAACCGAATTGAACGGTTTGTCAATAAGGACACTGTGATTGTCTTGTTTCTTGTTTTTATGATTTAGATTTTAACCACTTAAATTATATTATAAATTGTATTTGAGGAATGTCACAGAAGCACTTTAACTTAAAGAGTCACATGACTGGACTATGCAGCTGCTATCTGTTATGATGATTACATGCGTTTCTGATTGGTTGTCTATACTCTATACCTTCCGTTCCGACGCACCGCCATTCCAACAGACTTCCGTGTGTGGTTATGGTTAGGGACAGGATTTGTAATGATCGAGAGTCGGAATGGTGATGCGTCGAAATAGCGGGTTTCAGTCTTTTATTTTATTTTGACCTCTTCCTATTTCTTGTGCATGGCCGAGGATTAGCCAATTACACCGCTGCTCCTGTGTCTCCATCTCAAGTCTGAAGGCTCTGTATGTAATGTATTTGTCAGTGACTTAGTTTCTGGTGTGTCACGTTCAGATCACATATGGGCACAAAACTCACTACAGGAGATATAGCAACCATCACAAATGAAATAATACATAATAATAATAAATTATCTTAAAAATCACAGTGTTTTGCGAATTATTTGGGGGCCCACTTGCAATGCACTTGCTGCCCACCAGTGGGCCCCGGCCCACAGGCTGAGAACCACTGTCCTAAAACATTGTAAAATGCCATCACATGATTTGCACTCTACTGAGCACACCTTTCTACTCCATTCCAGGTCCTTTTTGATTGATTCACCGCTGCTGCCTGACTTGGGTGACTGTGAGCATTGTGGATATGATCTCCAATTTCAACATCGTCAGTATCAAAGGTTATGTTAGCAGTACATTGCTGCACTGTAAATAAGTGATAGTGATAATGTCAACAGCATCCATCTACTAGAGACATTCGTGGGAAACATAAATATATGATGCTTTCGAAGATGGCAAGATGTTATTTAATGCGATAACAGTAGCTGGTTGTCAACAACAGATCCTATTGTGTGTGTGTGTGTGTGTGTGTGTGTGTGTGTGTGTGTGTGTGTGTGTGTAACTCTGTCTGTGTAGATGTGGATAGCATGCTGTAGCAGAGACAATGGGATGCCTATTCTCTGAAAAAGCACAGTGTTTGATTTAATAACAGCACACCGTTCTAAGATAAGCATCTCTACAGCATTACTAAACTGCACAGTGAAGAGATTAAAGTGTAAAACTTTACACTGAAATTAAATTACGCTAATTTGGTGATGATTGGCTCAAATAGAATTATGCAATTATATGCGCAACTGTTCAGGAGTTACAGGCCAAAACGTAAAGCGGGCTGGTATCCCGCTACCATGCAGACTTGCGTCTTCCTTGGCCTACTCGCTGTCTGCATGAAAGGTGTGGCGTTGATTGGTCCCGCGGTTTGCGAGATAAGCAAATTAATTAATTATTTTAATTTCAACAAAAAACAGTGAATACACATAATTATTTCATTCAATAGTGAAATATCACTGCTCTACTCAAACGTGTGAAGGGAGGGCCACAGCCTGCTCTGTTAGGGAGGTGCTGTAATCCATGACACAACAAAATGTGGAAGTGACCAGCCAGCGTCAACCCGCATGACTATGAGACTGGCAACAGCACATACAAGTGAAAGGATCATGGACTTTACAGACTACAAAGACTAGAACCGTTTTGAAGTGCACACAAAATGGAGTGAGAAAGAGACAGACAGCAAGAGAGAGAGAGGGAGGAGTCCGATAAGGGACCGGCTAGGGAAACACAAGGCATTGCTAAAACAATAATGACTTCCTCTAATTGTGTTTCCTCTGGCCGATGAGAGCGTGGTGACATTTCAGTTCTGTGTTTGTCGGTCAAAGGAGGAGCTAATTAATATGGTAATTTAGCCCCAACGCCTCCAGTGACAGCCACACCCCCTCGTTAGCAGCCAAAGGTTGCAACTAAAGCACCAGAGGGAACTACAGTCTGGGAGGGAGCTAAAGAAAGCCAGAGTTAAACAGATAGACAGAAAGAGAAACCATGAAAGGAAGACGTATCTTTTTTTCTCTTCTCAGCAGCCCAGAGTGTGACGCTGACTGCCTCCCTGATGGGAACGAGCGATTATTTGTGAAAAATGAGGAACTTTGTCAAAACTTATCTAGCTCTCCCACCCACACTCCATCATACTCTGGCCCTCTCATTCTCTGTGCTCCTCCTGTCTCACACCCAGTTATCCCCCATACCACCACAAAAAACTAAACGCATAAAAACAAGCATCTTTAAAGCACCTTTTCCAAAACATTAGTTGAGCACAGAATAGTTTGAAAGGAATGTGACTATTGTATTTTCAGATGAATGTCAGCGATGATTGGCCTGTCAGATAGTATCAGAGTCACAGAGGACTTCTTACTCCTCGCCCCATTCCCTACTTTTGTTTTGTTAACCACACAGACTAGCCTGGATGCTGAAAAATTATAAATGTATATACTCCTCCGGATGCAGCAAGGAAAGTACGAATGTTTAAAAAGTTATATGAGTTATTAACAGTTGGTTATTTTACTATACTATGTGGAGATTTTAATGCTTATACTGATGATAATGACAGGATTTCGTCTCAACCTTTGAATGCCCGGGTTCGCAATAGAGAAGGTATAGCCCTTAAAGAAATGAGCGAATTGTGTGGTGTGAGAGATGTGTTTAGGATATTGCATCCAACTGAGGTCGGCTATACTCGCTTTGACAGAAATGTCAAGACAAGAATAGACCGCATATATATAAATGATGATATTAGCCCTATATACTATAAGACACGTGTCTTGGTCAATTCAGATCATCTAGCAGTAGTAGTCCTCTTGAGGTTTGGCAAGACAGAAAAGAAGGGTTTTTGGAAACTAAATGTGAACTGTTTAAATAATAATGACGTGCTTACAGAGTTAAAAAAAGAAGTGGTTATTGCCAAAAGCTTAAACGTCTTAACTAACTCATATGTTGACTTATGGGAAACCACTAAAGATAGGCTAAGATACTACTTTAAATACAAATGTAAAATATTGAATCAAGAGCTAAACGAAATATATAGTACATTGATGGCTGATTATATAAATCTAAAAACTAAGGGAAATAAAAATGATGAGGATAATGATAAACTAACTGAAATGGAATCTGAGTTGGTCAAATTAAATGATGTCTCCCAGGGCCTCCGCCTACAGGCAGGCATGGGTGACACAAATGCGTCCAGCAATGCACTTTGTCTTATAAATATGCATAAAAAGAAACTCCAAAGTAAAAAAAAGAAAAAAGGGGGGGAAAGAAAACACTGAAGCAGTCACTAACACAAACAAAAGTTGGCGGCCCATGCAAGAAATTTGAGGAAGCGCGTAAATGTTTGCATGTATACATTCCAAACAAACTTAATTGTAAGGCGTATTGTCCATTTGGAAATGTTATCTAAATGTCACTTGAATGGAAAAGTTTGTTTTGGAAGCTGTCAAACAAACCCCGTCCAAAATCAATGTTTCATATTCAGAATTTCAGATATTTTTCCACCGCGTCACTTTTCGCTCAGACGTGTTTGCTTTCCTCCCGTGCAACTCCTTAACTCTGCTCTCAAATCTCTGTCAAGTAGAGACACCTTCCTTCTCCAAACCGCAGTTCACATTCCACTTTACTTCATTCTAATCATACAAACGACCTTAACTACATCAAATGGAGAAAATATAATGCTAATTGTGGAATTAATGTACATCAATCATACACAATAAAGGCAACCTGGAAACCCCCCTGAATCCTATCCCTTACTATGCACCTCCACCATTCCTCCATTCCCCTAACTCAGCCTCTCCACAGAGGCGTGTACGAATACGCGCACGCACGCACACACACACACAGAGTCTTGGTCTTGGCTCATTAATTAAAATAGCACACCATTTACAGAAGCCAGCTCTTGCTCCTTGAGCTTACAGAGGTATAGGACAGGGGTTTTTTTGTCTCCATTCGTAGTGGAATGTTTGGGTGAGCTGAGCCTTCTTGTTAATGTAAATAATTTACCATTACCTTTATCCTGATGGAATCTTAATTGTGCTTCTCTGGCTATCCTCACAGCCATTCATCAACGTCCTCCTTGACCAGAAAAAGACGAGCTGCCTGTCGGTAGAAGGGGAAAAAAACAAGCACTTTGAAACAAAGTGGAATAGCGCACGCACGTGCACACGTCGCACACACACACACACCAGGATTAATCGCAAATGACTGCAATTAAACGAGTGCCTGTTTTTTCATTTGATGCTGCTGGTCGTCTATTGTCTTTTGATATTGATCTCCATTTCAATGGACCAAACACAACAGAGAACAATATCAGCTTTACGGCTTGGACCATGTTTGTACGTTTGGAGCATTATTGGCGAACCCATTCACTCCATTGCGAGGTATTCATTATATTGTGAGATTGATAAATTCAAAGACGAGACCTGCATGCACATAATGGGCCTGGAAGCCATACAGACAGAGGGCAAGCTAGCTTCCGACTATGTGGCTGTGTAGTGTGTATGTGTTTGCATGCATGTGTGCATGTGGGGGAGGTCTTTGTGTGTGTATTCCAATGTGTGTGGCGGGGGGAAGGGGGTGAATCTTTATTTTTCATTCCTGGCATATCAGCCTTGGAGGCCCTCCCGGTGCAGTATACAAGCCATCTCTCAGTCACGTGACAAGCCACAGAGTGTAATTGCAAGCCTCTCGGCTCAAAATGAAAGTACCGTTCGGCCATTTCTCAACAGAGAGGGCTAAAAACGAGACCGCAAAGAAAACCCACCACTTCCCTTAGCGAGAAATCTCCCTGCACGCCCACAGCCTCTCTCCTTACCAGAAGTCACTGAACGGCAGAGCAGCACAATGGACTACAATGGCTTCACCCCCCCTTCATACATGTAAATAAAGAGTTAGAGCCCACACGCTCTGTGATGCACTCATCTTTCTGCAGTCATTTCATGTCTTAATCCTCCTGTTGTTGGGCTTGTACCATGACAGCCTGAAACCTCAAATGCAAACAGTGTTTTTGATTACATTTTTTGCATAAAATTTACAGGACTTTTCTTCTTTTATTTTTGTCTTTATCATCCGTACACTTGCTGTGACGTGTAGCCTGCCATGGAAAGGGAAAAAAATAATGAAAGAAATACAAATAAAACGAAAATGAAAAAGAAAAAGAGAGAGAGAAAAAAAATTAAACAGAAAGAGACACAGAGCTGGTATGACAATATATTGGTGGGGTGTGAGAGGTCAAAGCATGCGTGCATGTGTGTGTGCATGCATCATGTGAGGGTCTGTAGGAGCACAGGTGATGGAGTGTGTGTGTGTGTGTGTGTCCTGCTGATGAGGGGTCAGAGGAGGGTCACAGCGCTCCAGTTACACACACCTCGGTTCTCCATTGATCCGTCCCAGACCCCTCTGATACGGCGCTGTTTCCATATTGACATCCAACTACACCATCTAATGCTGGGAGGCACGCTCACTCCCAGTGTCTAGTATATAGAAGGCTAATGAGGATGGCCGCTTCTCTCATCCACTTATTCTGACCTCTTTTCTCATCTCAACATTGTATTTATGTATGCAATATGTATGCTATAGCTCGAGGTCACTCGGCTTTTCACCAATCCCCCCATCCTGTCTATTTACGGTATCAATATTCTATTTAGCTCTATCCAACCGTGGCGTAAACATCTTTGTTCTCAACTTCAACTGACTATGGGCAAGATCTACGCTGTAGAGACTATCATTTGTTTGGGCAGAAGTTGCGGGATTTTAGCGGAAGTATCGCCCAAGGAAATGACGTTGATGCTTTACAAATCAGTTTACATTCTCCGCAAGTGTTGTGATTGGTCGGGAAAATATCGTATCCGGGGGAAATACATCTGACGGATGTTACAAAGGATACATCCGCCGATTGCGTCTCTGCCTTAGGTTGTGACCAGGCTTTTCTTTTTGCAGATAAGTAAGCCTGGGACCGAGGTAAACTTCAACTCCCCTTTGAATCTTCCTGCTTCTACTTTACCAGAGATTAGTTTGAGTTCCCACCTTTCCACTTCTCCTTTGGCGCTGTGCCTGCCAACCCCCCCCCCCCCCCCCGTTCCTCCACCGCCCTGCACACCTGCAGAAGGACCCAGCCCTGTGCCCCCCAGGCCCCCCACCCCCACCCCAGCTTGTGACACCCCAGTCGGGGCAGAGAACAGACAGGCCCTGTGTTTTCTGATAATCATCACATAGCTTGCATGCCTGCTCGGCTCCTCTCTCCCTCTGTGTTGTCTCTCCTCTCTACCCCGCCTGCCAACTTACCTCAGTCACATAATCCAGCCCTCAATGCATCTGTCCTGCCATACATCAGCCCTCTGGCAGGCACATTCAGCACGCAACACATACATTTACAGTTTTACACGACATGTCTTCTTTTCTTCTTACCTATTGGCTATCACTGCATTCAAAAAAATATTTATTAGGTCCATTAGTTGATTTCCTAAATGACACCTATGCATCTGTATGTGCAACGTAACTGGGTTTTGAATAGGTCGACCATAAATGTAACCGGTTTTCACATGAGAACAGTAAATGTTTCCAGCACTCCTCAAAATGCCTCAGCAATTAGGCTGAAATAGATCAAGCAGATTAAAAAACAAAGGTCATCTTAAAAGATCCCTTATAAAACAAATTCTAATTATCTGACGGCACACCCTCCCTGCCCTGAAGGGTGACCTCCTGATTTGCACAACAACCATGATAAGTTCTCTTTATTCTCCACACCCAGAGCCAGTCCTAGTCATATGTAACTCAACTGTACAATGAGGCCTGCTAGTATAATGTAACTCAACTGTACAATGAGGCCTGCTAGTATAATGTAACTCAACTGTACAATGAGGCCTGCTAGTATAAATATGTAACTCAACTGTACAATGAGGCCTGCTAGTATAAATGGCCAACTGCCAATTCTCTTTTTGAACATTGGGCTCCCTGATCTCTTCTGTGAGCTCTTACTATACCGCTGGAAAAACGCACACACCAAGCAGACTACCCCCAATGCTCAGAACACCTGCTGGCTTATGTCGACAATCAGCTTGATGTAGTTTAAGCTTAAGAACCATACAGGTGGTCAGTCATGTTGAGCCCATATGACTCACCTTGGTGAATTGAATTACATAGGGACCACAATGGAAACAAGCCCTCATGGCTTTTGTGTTAACCTTTTAGCATTATTGTGTGTATCCTGTGTAATGTAATCGTACTACAGTGTACTACATTTTGTACAAATAAAGTAAAAGTATTGTATAACTGTGCCCGTTTACTTTCTGCAAACTGTTAAGTATTCAATAAATCAACAGCAGACATCACTGCTGTTCTGACCATTAACACAGCATAGATCTAGGAGGAAGCCTTTGGAATCCATTAATGTCAATGCAGCATGAAAATCAACTTGCAGAAACTTGAAACTTCCTTGAAATACTTAATCCAACACAGTACAATAATTACGGGTTTTAAAAAGTGATGTTATTGTTGCATTTTATTGCAATTTAAAGAGAAGATGTATTTATTTAAGCTGCACTATGTAACTTTGCTCTTCCACCCTGGATTTGAACAAGCTGGTTGTACCTTTGAGCGAATAGAGCCTGCCTGCTTGATAAATTGAATATTGATCATCAGGTCAAAATTCATGTCAGATCCTGTGTCTAGGTGAGACATGACCTAAATGTCTCAATAGAATAGCAGGGAGACAAAATACAACTACCCCAATTGCATAAGTTGTATTGTATTAGCCTACATAACATACTCTACAATACAGATTGGACAAGATTTAATTTTATTCATAAAAAGTCTAGTCTAGTTGAGAAAAGTTTGATTTACAAACAACATGCAAATATCCATGACCTGGCTATTAACCATGCGTTAGCGTTATAATAATGACAAAATGTAAACAAACACAAAATATGATAATAAAGCCACTAATGGGAAAATGTTCAATGTGTTTACAGCCACCATAGCGCTACGCCATCTTAACGCACCACCCACCACCACTCACCCACTAATATTCCTACCCTTCTCACTACAGAACCTACCACTAACTAACACTGTTTATTTTTTTCCACTCAAAAAGAAGCCTCCACCCCTTCCCGGTGCAGGTGCTTCTATTGCTGGGGATGAACAGCAGCAGGAGGTGTGAGAGCTTTGCCTCATTCAGCTATTGAGCTTTACCTAATGGCTGCTCATTCACCGCCCACACTGCCTATTAGGCCTGCTCTAAATAACACAAGAGAAATAGAGAAGCAGCGCTTAGTCCCTCCCCAAAATGCCATTCACACACCTCCGACACTACGTATCGCTATACGGGCACATCATGAGGGTATCAGCTAGCATTGTCACTATTGGATCAAGTGGGCTCTCATTCCTCACCATTCATGCAGTGGTCTGTGTGTAGTACTTGAGAGAAATGAATGCCCCGTTGGGCCCCCTATAAGCGCCTATTGTATCCGTGTAAGGAAACCCCTATGGAACAGGGGGCCCCATTGTAGGAGAAATTGTTCATTTATTAATTCATGCTATCAGGTTGCTGGGTTTCATGTTTTACAAAAAGCACCAGGACTGGGCAGATTAGTTATCAACACCAGCTGTCCAGACAACACTGGACAATCCTCAGTGTAAATGTTACTCCTAAGGGAGTGAAAATGGACATCTCTCTCTCCCCCTCAAATGTCATCCTATCTACGTTTTCTCTACGTCTTCCTCCAGCTCTTGCCAACACTGTGTGAATTTAATTCTTTGTGCCAGGCAGATGGACATAGTCGAGATCAATCAGAGGGATCAATACTTCCAGACTGACTGGGGTGAGAGGTGCAGACTGACGGACATGTGATGGCTCTGATCCAGTCTATTCTGGCCTCGTCATGTCTTGGATTAGCTTAGTTTGGCTTGGTTTGAAGTCGTCTCTCCTGCTACTCGAGTGAGTGTCTTGTCCTCTACATTTGGAAGGTATAGTATCTTCTGAAGACCTTGAATATTATTCCATTAAAGTTTTGACTACAAAGTGAAAAACATGGTAGTATGTTTGACAACTTATGGTAGTATGTTTGACAACTTAGTAGTATAATGAGTATAGTATTGTTCTATTTTAATAGTATTGGTATAGTATGATGACTTTTTGAAAACAACAGTGGTGCATGTGCCAGCTCTGCTCAATCAATGTCACCAAGCCATGCCGAAGAGGATGCCATGCTTTGATTACACATGGGTCACATAAAAAGTTAAGTAAATATTTACATTCCTTTAAACCGTTTTAAATAATCAGAATCTCAGGGTCATTATATGACTCTCCATCAACAATAAACCAGGCAGAAGATATGACACAAATGAGCATATTATCCATTTGGGTATTTCAAACATAGCCTACTGTAGGCTACATATCATAGATATTACAATACAAGACGACCTTGTTTTGTCCCCGAAAACGTTTCAGACAAAGTTCAACGGGGAAACACGATGACAAGAAACAGACCTTTTCTCAGAGAGAGAGAGCCGCCCCTCCAACACCACCACCTGCCACCCCCATCACCCCCCTCTCCATCTGTCTTGCTTGCCATTCAGTGCAGGTCTGGTTCTGATGGTAGATAGTTGACAGAGCTGAGCAGGGCTACATTGTTCCTGCCTGCCTTCCGGCCGCAGTGTCTGGTCTGCATGTGATGTAGTCCAGGCTCACCAGCCCCACCGTCTGAGAGTCCAGATCTGAGAGCGGTGAACTGGCGAGGAGGAAGGAAGGAAGAGCATTTTCCAAGTCAGTCAGGTCTGAAATCAAAACAGTCAGTCGGGTCAGCCCGTGCTTATTCCCTGTTCAAGGGCATGGTCGCGCTGTTCTGACATGACGCCAACAAAGTAAAATAGGCCAACTTTTGTGTCTCTCTGTACTGTCCAATCAATCACTGTCTAATCAATCGCTTAAAATATAAAAATAACAATAAGCAAGACGTATTTGTCAATTCTTTGACTTGAGCATTATTAACACCTGCTTACACTTAGTGGGCACCACAGAGATCATGTTAATGAACATTTAAGAAACTACTACCTACCCTATGTCCTAACTTTGTTATTTTCACATGGAGTCATTGCCACAGACAGATGTGTTTCCTGTCGAGGGATGCACGGTGGTTGGTGCAGAAAGTGCGTATAAACAAAGGGAATCCCACCCCGCCGTCACAGGAGACGGAGGCAACTCCACATGCCCTCCTATACTAGCCCCCCAGAGAGGTTCTCTCTCTCTGTCACACACACACACACACACACACACACACACGCATTGATGTGAGGCTGCCCACATGAAATTACACTTACTTAACGAACATGAAGAAATAATAAATGGTAAAGGTTTCTTGTTGGCATTTAGCTGTTGCAGGCAACCACATTCTGGGTTGTGATTTACATGCAAATTGTGGAGCATGGTAATTCAGGTTTGCGTGTGCGTGCGTGCGTGCGTGTGCGTGTGATTATGGCTTCCGTCTCTTTGGATACACAACATTGGAAACTGAAAAATATCAGTGACAAGAGAAAGACACAGGGCTGTGATATGGTTTGCACATGATCACCACCACGGTGCAATAATGGGCAAAATGCCCTTTATAAATGTTCAGGGGAATTAGCCTAGTTTGTGAAATGTCATAGTCATTGCTTACCTCGAGACGGCACTCTCCCCGGTTAGAAATGTGACCTTATTTCTCTTATCTGTGCCGACCATGTGAGACCCCTGTTCACGTGTTTATAAGTCACGCTCATTTGTCCAGGACCGCATCCTGTCCGAGAGAATTGGGGTCTTAGGGATGATCATTTGTGTGTGTGTGTGTGTGTGTGTGTGTGTGTGCGCGGCGCGAGGATGAAAGTGTTTGTCATTTTGTTTTGACAACGCAGTAAAACTGGGATCTGCTTAATGGCAAAGTGATTTGGAGCGCCTGAATATTTGATGTTAATGTAATAGGAAAGTCATAAAAGCTTTTCAAATCTCAATTTATGCCGTCAAGCCAGTCATTGATTTAACCTGCAAATTTATAGAGCAGCCCCCCCGCCCCACCCTTTCTGTTGCAGTTCCAGGAGACCACAATGAATGGTCTGCCCGTAAATAGCATGTCCAAATCACAATGAGGAATTCTTCCACATTTTATATTCCAAAGGGCTTAACTATCTCATTTGAATTATTTACTTGCGGGTTTGACGGAGAGCCTTGGGGAAAACTATTGATCGGAGAGATTTAGGGCCTGTCGGCAGAGCTAAATGGCACTCTGCGATTCTTAGCAGTGAGCAGTGGGAGGTCTGAATGTCCTCTCGAACATAATAAAAATGTTTTGTCCGTTTCATACTTACATACATGCATATTATATGTTTATGATAGATTAGCTTACACAAGACTGGGTTAAAAAGGTCTTTAATGCTACAGGGATTTATTTTAAAGAATACAATTTTAAGTCATTGAGAAATGTCAACCCTGGTGTCAGGTAGGCTAAAACTAGTTGACTTACAAAAAGGTAGAGGTACAAAAAGGAGGGGGGCAAACTTAAGTACAGAGCCCTGGGGATCCCAGTCAAAGACGAATATAAAGGTTTAAGTGGTTACACGCAACCAACCATCATCTCAACTAGAATCCCAACCCCCTAAATCTCTCTGGTTTCAGCATTTTCCAGATAAGCACTTGGGTAGCAGATGTGAAGCCGGGCGGGCAGCCACGAAAAGGCCCAAGGCCACTGACCCTAATAGCGGCTCAGACTGCCATACTTCTGTGATGGAGATGATGATGATGATCCAGGGAGCCATGCACCTAGGTCAAGGAGCTACCGCCTGTCTGTGCCTTGTGGAGGGTGGCAGGGGGGCCAGAGCAGAGCACACAGATCAATACATAATATCTTACAAATTGAATTCGACCTGGATCGACCCAGAGGGCGTGTGCGGCCGGCCGCGATCTGTGGACGAGTGCACAGTAAATCCTAATGATCAACGCGGGAGGTAGCGGTAGGGGGTGGGGGGGACGGCGTTGGGAGGAAAGAGGGAGGGGCATCTTCTCAGAGGGGTTCCTGTTCGGGGAAGGAGCGCAATGGAGGATAGAGGACCAATGTTGAGAGGAGTGGATGTGGAGCAGCAGCTAGGGGGAGGGTTGGGGGTGGAGGGTAACTCGGTGATGGAGTGAGGGGAAGAGAGATGCAGTACCAGTTTATCACCTCTAGTCAGAGGGTCACCCACTTCTCCCTATCATTATCTCTGTAAAGCCTCACCCCCACATCCATCTCTATAATGGCGGGCTTGTTTGGACATGATCAATTTTATAGTCTCATCTTGGCTCCTCAAGTGTGTGTGTGTGTGTGTGTGTGTGTGTGTGTGTGTGTGTGCGTTAGAGCAGCAATATTACTTTTGGCAGTGATAACACTACACTACTAGTGATAACACTACTTTAAATGCAAACATGAGTAGGTTATTGGTTTTCCTCAATAGTGCTGGTAGTTAAAATTACTATATGACTTCTACTGTAGTTGCGCTGATTGATACGGTGCTAACCAACCAAGTATATGACTTCGCATAACACAAGCCACTGTTCACGAATACAATTAGCCTACATTTTTACCGGATACGAGGGCAACAGTTATAGTCGCACCTGTTTCATGTTTGCAAAAAGGAGAGGATGGCATTTCATTCTTTGCAGAAACAAGAAGCGAAAGTCAGAACCATTAACAAAATGGTCACTTACACTGACTGTACATCATGTCTGTCTGAAGAGCAACCGTCTCACTTGCATTGTGGCCCGAACAGAGCATAGGCTGGGGTCAAAGTGAAAAACAATCTGCGCAGCGGAAAAGCTCTCGGTCAATTCCATCCCCCGTACACACACACACACCAGGCCCTCCGTATCGCCCCGGCTCCGGTAACATGGAGACCGATGTGTGGGTGTCTTTTACACGAGAGGTTCTGCATACGGCTGGCCTGCCGAGGTTAAGGGCACATTTATTTGAGTCTGTCTAATTGACATGTTGGGATCGATGGGGGGAACAGAAAGCCTCTCTCTGCAGAGTCCGCCAATACAGAGCTGTCCCCCGAGCCCCCACACGCTGGGGCCCGCCACCTCATCAGTCACAGGCAGCCGGAGAACACATCTAGAGGGCCTCTTTCCCCTGCAAGATCCCCCACAACCCCATTCTCTTAAACACTCAAAGAGATGGAAACACGCATAACACACACGGCCAGACTTGGAAACACACACCAAAAGATAATGATGCATGCACGCACACACACATGTGCTTGCACTTGAAAATGCGCACACACACACACACACACACACACACGCACACGCACACACGCACGCACACACAGAGTATTGATCACTGCCACTCTTGTTATACCAGAAGGGATTGGAAGGATGAGCAGCACAGCAGGGGTGTCCCAGCTGATCCACTGATCCTACCATGGACAATTGGATCACACTCTGTGGTATCTGCTGGATGGACTAGTTGATGTGTCACTCACAGCACCTCTGTCAGGACTGTCAATACACATATTTGAGCTATATTATTCCATTTCCAACTTATATACAGTATGCACCATCAGTGATGAGCAATATCCCTTCACCAACTGGTTTCAGTTTCATTAATGTGGCGTTCATCTGTATTGTGTATTTATTTAGTCATTCTTTATATATTGATGTATATATTCTTATGTCAGCATGTCCACCTGAGCAGGCCGTATCAGACCTTAACAGACACAATGGTGTCAATCATTAAAATTAAATGATTTGCTGTTTTATTTGTCCCTTGAATACCTTTTTAGATCAAGTTGTTTTACTATTGGTATTACTAGTACTACTACTATTTGTTACTCTTATTACTAATTAAAAATATGAGTAGCAGTTCAGTTGTTGCTAATTTGTATCATTCACAGCCTCAACATTTAACATTTAGCAAAAAAACCTAAACGTTATAAACCTACACTGCTCACTGAAAACATTTGACTGTCCCACTGTCCTATTAGATGGGGGAAGTGGTACCAGCGACAGAATAAGCGCTGACGCCCAAAAACCCTGCCCCAGTCTAGACACAGATGTTTCAGCGTATGGCTTTTTTGAAGGAGAGATTTGTGATCATAAATCATAAAACAGTGACAAGTCATGGGATCACTGACAAGACATAGTCTTTGTGGAATTCCACCCCACATCTGTGGCTGTGCGTGTGTAGGGGGCTAATGGGTGGAACTGGAAGACACTCAACACACAGGAATCTATAGCACCTGTCCCTTGTCTTTCGGCTGGCAGAAGGAGAGAGACACAGACATGGTAAGGGAGGAGGGACAGGCGATGGGTGGGCGATCGCAGGATGGTGGCGGATTAGGAACGAATATGTCTAGTAGATGATTATTGGGAAAAACAAGCAGACATGCAGAATGCAGATGTGTTTTGGTTAGACACAAACCCACTACACACGTCCAAGGCTTTAAAAGGTATTAGGATGAGACTCTGCGTGGGTGGCAAGGGGTTAACCCCCACCATCACAAGCACACACACACACACACCTAAGCCCCCACCCCTTATTCACAATCCCCCGTTCCCTGGATCCTCTCCCCCAACCCTTCCAACGCTCCTTAACAACAACCCCCATTTTAAGAGGTTCACAGTCTATGGATTTAGCCTTGATGGTCAAACAAAGCCTGAACCCCACCTTTAAACCTTGGCACACAGCGGCGTCAGCAGCTCCCCCATCAGCATTAAGTAGCCAGTCTAATTACCATGGTTAAGGCTGCATAATGAGTGGACCACTTTAGAGATGGGACTGGGCGAGGCGGCTAGGGTGCACAGTTGTTAATTAGGCAGCACTGGGGGTGATTGGGTGTGGGCTGTGGGGCATGCAGGGGGAGGAGGGCTGGGAGATATGGACAAAATCATACAAATCGATATTTGTGAGCACACCATGATAATATCAGTATTGTGGTGATAATATACATGTTGCGATGCAACATCCTGTAGTCTAATATCACGATATACATATTGATATATTTCCGAATCCATGGCCAAATGTGCTAGCTACTCCCAGAAGGACAGGAAATTAGTCAAGACATATATGAAGAGACAGTGGGTGGCCATTTTGTTAGCTTAGAATTTTCACTTTAATTATATCTTTATTTTATCTTTTCCTTTTTCTCCCGAATTAGTCGCTATGCCAATAAATTCCTCCCCACACGAAGTGAGGAGCCCCCACAGGGAGGACATAGAGCCTTCGTTCTACTCCTCCCGCCAAACACTCCCTCCAACACTGCCGCCCCGTAGAATTACTTGCAGTGATATCAGCCTCCCTGCCTGGCTTCCCTCCCCGGAACACGGGCCAATTGTGTTCGTATAGAATAGACGCTCAGCAAAGCTGGATGCACCACTGTGGATTCGAACCCACCTCTGTGGTGGTGAGCAGTCACTTTACCACTGAACGCCTCTTTTATTAAATCTTACGGAGATTCGTGCTGAGAGAAAATGACGTGTTCTCGAGTTTGTCATGTTGTAGTTTGAAAAACAATTTTACGTTAATGAATTTGTTTGCATGCATTGTATTTTAGTATGTATTATTACTGCCTTGCAGAAGCACTTTACATAATATAAACTGTGTCAGCCCTGAAGGTATCACAGATCTTATGACTTATTTAAGACATGACCTCAAATTCTGGCAGCATGTGATCTGCTTTTGGCACTTATTCCGCTAGGTGCTAACACATGCATACATAAAGGGTGTTTAGTATTCTCCCTCGTTCCACAAAATGCATTTTCTTCCAACACCCTTTCAGAGCATGATGGTGATAATTGCCTATGTTTTTTGCATTATATTTCTTCACTGTAAATCATTCTCAAAACTCTTCTTCCATTTAAAGAAGGGCTCAGACTACAGGAGTTTTAAAATCGAGATCAATCATCACGATTTTAAAATACTGGCACAGCACACAGTACAGGATTTGATTAAGATTATTGGGTTTGCCAGGTTTGAAGTCAGAAGGTCATGGTCCAAGGGCGAGAGCCGAGAGTTCTACCGACTGAACTACCCATACACTTGATTGGCTTTGCATTGAAACCTATTCCATGTTCTCCACTTACAAATTGAAGATAATAGTTGACAATATTTTGACTTACATCATGACCAGATAGCTATAGCAACCCAAGTTCTACATCACTTTAAGAATGTTTGGTGAGATACCACATCTTATTTCTCTATATTTCCATCTCCATCACTCACACTTCTGTACAGAGGCTATGTTTATTCCCAACACTGTTAAAACGGCTCTTCTTAACACAGTGTTTTGCTTGATAGCATACCAGTCAGTGGGGAATATACGGGGCTTTTACCAATGGAACAACTTTCTTGCAAGGACAATCTTGTCAAAATATTTGGCGTGGCTCTCATCATTCTCTGTAAGCATCTCAAACTTCCCCACGTCTTTGTTTGTTTTATGTCTTATGCAGCTGCTGCCTTTTAGTCTCAGCATACTAGAAATGACGTCAAGGCTACGAGAAAGGCGAGCCTCTTCTTGCTGCTAATGCTTTCAGTTTGTTACCATGGCAGCAGCCACCACTTCCTGCGAGAGCAGGTCTTCCTGTGTTCATTCATTTTTTGTGTGCTTGTTCTCCAGAGTAGTTACGAAGCTCTGTGTTTACAATACCATATATGGGGTTTTATGAACAACAAGCGCAGGGCTTCCCCCAAGTTAAACAAACAATGTTAGTGTGCATCATGCATTTGCACATTCACACAAGCGCGCAGCAACCCCTCACACACACGCTCCCATGCACATACGCGTGCACACATACAGACAATACACACACAAGCAAATACCACTGCATACAATCCATACAAGCACATGGCCTTCATGGTACACGCAGACACA
Source organism: Protomyctophum bolini (assembly GCF_963924005.1). Taxonomy (NCBI): domain Eukaryota; kingdom Metazoa; phylum Chordata; class Actinopteri; order Myctophiformes; family Myctophidae; genus Protomyctophum; species Protomyctophum bolini. The sequence continues at coordinate 29,659,232 of NC_137869.1, read as the reverse complement.
ATGAATTCTATGACCTGCCCCATGACTCTTATCAAGCATTCTCAACTACCACCCATTTGCACAAAATTATCGCCACTCACAGCTGCATGGAATGTAAATGTTTAGGCTACTTGACATGGAATTTCAAGGGAATGTGGGGAAAAGGATAAGTGGTTTATTCTGGGTCAGAATATGTGATTTGATCTTATTGTAAATTATGCCAGCCAGGGTACTTTTTTTGTTTTTGTTTTTTACATCCCACTTTCCAGCATGAGTAACCTACTTTTGCTCTGCTAACAAGATAACCTCCAACAAATAACTATCTATAAAATAGGGCATGTCTCTCGCTATGACCCTGACTCTATCTTGTTCTTTTGCAGGAATCACTTCATGTCTCTCAGACTTTAAGGAGGGTTGGAATTTTATCTCGTCTAGCATGGGAAATATAGTAAAACAGTGACAAATGCAACCTGAATCTGTCCAAAGAGATAAAAGAGAAAGAAAGCAAGAGTCGACATTATGTAAAAAAGGGGAAAAAAAGGGAAAAACATAACAGCTGGTATTTATAATCTTGCAAATGAATCCCAGTCCTTCTCTTGAAGCAGTCTACTGTCCCAACTATTTTGGGGTTGGTTAGCAGGGTCCCTAGAACTCTAAGGAGCAGACAAGATCAGTCTTTAACCCCAGTCCTGGCTCCTGGCTGGATGAATGCCAGCTCGTTTACATTCAGCCCACAGGCCGGCATGCACTCTGTCTGTATCAATGACCTCAGCTGTTTTAGCACACTGTAAAGCCATTCCATAACTCACACTGCCACATTCATTGACAGGGGCCAAGACTGGACGGCTGGGAGGGTTTTTGAATGTCGCTGCCCTGGACGGATGGAGCAGAGGAAGGGTGGAGTCAAGAATGCAATCCACCCTTCTTTCTCCATCTCTCCCTGCGACATGCCCTCTCTGACCTGTTAGCTTGAACACCTGTTGGAGAGCATCCAAACCGCTGGCCTGCCCTTTTCATGGAGCGCTGAGCGCGATAAATCACATCGTTTGTACAGCAGGCATGGTCAGCACAGAGCAGCAACAGAACACCTCTCGTGATTAACTCAGGCAGACACCTAATTAGGCAACAAGCCTGTGTGTCTCAGCAAGGCTCTGGAGACACTGAACTAAGCAAGGCTATTTTGCACTATGGTGTGCTGACCTGGTTTGGATTGGACAATGATAATCTGCATGTATGATGTTAAACTGGACACGGTCGACGACTGTACAGTGTTGTGCTGTGGGCCATGTGGTATGAATTGAAGTGGTGTGCAATACTGTCATAATACTGTACATCAGTTGTTCCCAATTTTATAGCTCAAGATCCAAAAGAGAAATTAGTTTGTCTGGGACCCAAACTAGTGATAATAATAGCTCTACAAAAAATGTAGGAACCAGTGAACCACCCCACCGAGCGGTCGGTGGGTTCCCCTGTTACCCTATACACAGACACCGACTTTTGTCATCAGCGGCATCAATATAGCTGGGGGGTGGAGCCGGGGGAAAGTTCAGAGTTCTCCCAACCGGAATAAACAGTGGAGTGTTGGGTTTTCAAACGCAGATGCTTTAAATACTACTAATTTAAAAGTATGCGTCATGGCTTGCCAGATCACAGGCACAGATCCTTGTTGCCACTCGACAAGGAACGCTACTTTAGAAAATCAAACAAGCTAGATGCCGATTGGAATGTTTTCCTTGACTGCATGGACATGATCCAGCACAACACAATGGACTGATATATTCGCATTGGTAAGAGACATTTTTCTATAGATATGATCACTGAAACTTATCATAATATAAAAAATTTAAAAAGCCATTAATTCATCTGATGTTTATAGAACGTTTTAGTGAATTCCAAGTAGGCTACCGACACCATTCGTTTCGACCGCACAATGATGGCTCCGTGCCAAGTTCCAACTGTCTCTAAACTACTTAGAATTCACTACGTGTTCTATAAACATTATTGATGACTTAATGGCTGTTGGTTTTTGATATTACGTTAAGTTTAATTGATCATATCTATAGTGTGTCTCTACCAGGCGAGTAAACACTGCACCGCGGTAACACAATGTTTTGTAACATGTAGGGAGAATGATGTCCGATTTCAGTGGTGGTTATGCTTGTGCAACTTGATGCTGCAATAAAGTATAAAGAGATAAGGATACTCTGACTATAAACCACTTGAACCCCAGGTCCCCAGAAAAACAAAACATCTACAAACTCACAACGTGCTGTGAGCTCATGGTAGCCATTGGCCTGGATAAAGTCCAGTGTCCAGTGTTTTACGCACAGTCTCCGATTACAAATATAAAGTGCTCACCCCAGGGCCATGGATGTTGCAATTCTGCTAGGGCGGGAATAAGTACCGGTATCTTCTGTATTGTTCAATAAAAAGCTATGTCTAATCAGTTTCTGGCCATGCACTTTCAACTATGCGCCCCTATCGGTTGGTGCATTATAACTCTGATGAAATGGCCACCGATCGGATTAAAAAGCTTTTTATTGAACAATGCGGAACACACGGGTACTTTTACCCACCCGAGGACTCTGGGGCGAGCACTTTATATTTGAAATGTATGTAGACGTTAACGTTCTAAATGGGAAAAGTGCATAAAACAGGTTGAAGTTCCGCCATGACAGACGAGCGCCATGTGAACCATGGCTAAATCGTCTCATATACGTAATGATAAGTCAACTTTCTGAGGGCTAACATCCAACAAATCGCTCTGAAAGTGATCCAAAGGATCGTACGCTATTATAACTCTATGGGGAAGACCATTTTGTTTACCCCGGGCTAAAACCGGATGTGACGTTTGTGGGTGTTCCCGTTTACGATCGTGTCAATGTATACAAAGTTACAAACTCACAACACGTCGCTTTGCACCACATTGTGAGCTTGTGGCTGTGCTATTTTTTAACCACAGCAACATTTTCTCCACGACCCAAAGGGTGCTGTAGATCATCGTCATCACAGAGAACATAATGTGGAGAAAATCAAATAATGTTCACAAAAAGAACGACACTTCTGGGCCAATGCCTCTTCCTATTGCTTGGGTTTGCCACTACAATTCGGGGGTGAGGGTACCTTTAATCTAATGTTTCACAAATAACATTTTGATTTCATCAGAGCTCATAAGAAAAGAAAACCAGCAAGCACTGTTGGAAAGAGAGAGGATGAGTGAGGCTCGGCCCATTTCTCCACCACAGCTGCTAAAGGTCACAGGAGCAACTGCAGCAGCAGTCCCTGATCTTTTACTCAAAAGAAGAGAGAGACGAAAGATCACAACTAAAAGAACATTTGACACATGGCACTTGTCAAAAACCTCCCAAACAGTACACAGTGAGCAGGTGGAAGACAGACTACTGCTGACTGACTTACGTACATCACAGGCACACACATAGGGAGCAACGGTGGCACCAGGGAAGGACAATAACACTACATTATGGCGATTGTCACATGGGACAAAATGTATAATCCGTCCGTCACTACTCATAATCTACATGTATAACTATATTGTTTTAACTACTTAATTATTTTATACTTCATCGTACAACACGGTGTAGTGCACAGATAGTGAGAATAGCTGAGCTACAAGCTCACAACGAATCACATCACAACCCCACAGATTAGATTTTTTTTGGCCATTTTTGAAAATGTTTTAAAAGTGTGTGTGTGCGTGTGTGTGTGTGTGTGTGTGTGTGTGTGTGTGTGTGTGTGTGTGTGTGTGTGTGTGTGTGCGCATGCGCATTAGAAAGGCGCACGCAACAAACACAGAGACAAGTATGTGCACAACTGCACATATCGTGTACCGTCGTATGCACATTGGTCAGGAAAGACTTCAAACTTGAATGTGCTCTAATCCCTCCTGTTGACCCTTTTAACTGATTATACAAATTATTTTCCTTTTTATAGAAATAAATAGCAGGGCCATTTGATTAAATACCTCTCTTGCATGAATTGTTTTGTTGCCATGGGCAATTTGAGCCTCTTGAACTTTACATGCACTAGATTTTAAGGCCATTTCTTTCCGCTATAAAGCTGGTGGTTTTGTAAGCTGTTGCGTCTTGCATTATAGGTCAAACCACCTTACATGGTTTCCAAAGATCTACCCCATTTCTGGACATTCAACTAATGAACAGCACCATATGTCTGGGTGGGTGTTATACATCCTGTTTACCCAGGTTTTAGAGTTTATTTTAACCATGACCCCCTCAGCCATTTCCCTCAGGGTCATAAGGTCAAGCTCTGAGGTCAGTTCCACAGTGATAGGGATGGACAGCTGAACGCCTGCTTTTGTGTCCTATACCGACCCAGTGCAAGCCTGTTCAGGGCATCACAGAGGAAGTGTGTGTACTGTGTGTGTGTGTGTGTGTGTGTGTGTGTGTGTGTGTGTTGAGGGGGGCTGAAAAGATATCAAAGGTTCTCTTCACTGCCTCACAGCTGCATAAATATCCACCAGGTAATATTTCAAATAGAGCGGCATTCTTCGCTTTCAACTGTGTAGGGAACAAACAAAAATAGACAAAAGACAACAAGGTCCCTGCTGACCATGTGAATGGCTCAAGGTCTGTGCAGAGGAGAACATTGAGGCAGAGATCCAATGATTATGCCCTGACCTTAAGAAAATGGCTCTTCAGTGTGTTCATTTCACTGAAGTGAAGATGGGGCCTTTATCAGAAAATGAAAGACATTGTGTGTGGCCTTATGTAAGATAGGAATCTGCAGTTGTAGAACATCAAGTTATAACCCTGGTTCAGTCAACACAGAGGCCCCTTTTCCACCGGTTCAGTGCAGAACCAGTTTTTAGTCCATGAGCCAGACCTCCACAATTGGAATGTTTTATGAATTATGAATGGAGTGTCAAAACCATACCTATATTAAATTGTTTATAGGATAAATATAAGTAAATTAATATATGATATTGATAAATGATTGATAACCCTTCCACAGAAGTAGCTTTTTCATATTTATCACACATTATAAAATTTTCACCTAATAGATAAAATAATTTATTATTAATAGGGACCCCCTGGGGACCTCCACACGGTAGCTCTGTCATTTCTTGACCATTACGGACACTGGGCGGCTCGCCGGAACCCTGGCCGCGTTCCTGTGGGTCTGGAACTTCCGGGGACCCCCACAAAGAGTTGCACTACTCACTCATCTTTCATTTATATCAATGAATCAAAGCAAAAACAATTCGCATCATGCCACAAGCTTCAATCTATAACTTCTGCATTTAACATAAAAGAAAGTCTTAAAGCGAAGTAAAGGGAAAGGAAATATGACTAAATCATCTGACATGCATGCATCTGACAGTACAAGGAAAACATTTTAAGCCACAGATTCCTTCCCCCTTCAACCTTATACTTGGTTGACTGACCAGAGTTTGCCAGTACTAGTCCGTACCTGTTATAGTGCTTTGCTTTCATTGTACATGAAATATATTTGCTGAAAATAGCTGAGCTTGTAGATCAGCAATCTTTGGCGAACGTTCTCCCCAGATGCTGGGGTTTAAGTCGTTAAAATGATGTATATCAATCAACACAAAATACAACTAAGCATAAAAACAAGACAATCACAGTGTCCTTATTGACAAACTGTTCAATTCATGCAACCGTGTACTACACACACACACACACACACACACACACACAACACACACACACGTTATGATTGGAAGAAATCATGCGATTGCATGGTTGCTTACTTGACTTGTAACATACTCAAGCAGGTGTGTGTGTGTGTGTGTGTGTGTGTGTGTGTGTGTGTGTGTGTGTGTGTGTGTGTGTGTGTGTGTGTGTGTGTGTGTATGCACGCACACAATGTGTGTGGAGCCAATGTGTGTAGGATACAGCTGAATGCACATTATCTGAGATCACACAACTTGGCGTAACGTGTGAAACCCCAACTCTGTGGAACTCCTATCTATACAGTACATCCCAGAGCCACAGGGTTTCAGTTTGTGGTGGCAGCTGTGAACAGTCTCTCTCTCTTTCTCTCTTTCTCTCTCTCTCTCTGAGTCTTGGCACAGGCAGTCTTATTCTCACAGCAAACTTGCAGTAAGCAAAACAGAGTGGAGGCTGAGACTGACAGTGAAGAGATATACAGAAATAGGCAGCGACTTCTCTGAATAAACGCTCTTGATTGCTAAGTACGGTATGACTGACCCTACACTGTAAAATCCTGAGTGATTTTACAGTGGGTAAATGAACACTGATGATTTTACTGTGTATGAATTAATCAATTTCACAAAAGTACTGTACATGCAATAAAATGCAAAGCCAAGCATTAGAGCCTTCTGATTAGAGGTGGCTCAACAGTTAATTACACCTTCATTGTTCATTACATGTGACTTGTCTTATATTTGTGTTTGTTTTAAATCTCTCAGTCTTCCCTCTCCAGTGTTTGTTTTCCTTCATACTGCCTGGTTTATTGTTTAACCTCAATAGCCAGCTATTTAGTTTGTGGCGAAACCTCACCTGTAGCTTCAATTGACTCCATGATCATTCAAAAATCCAAGAGTTTGATATTTGCAAATGTAAAAATAAGAACTTAACATTATTCTGCCAAGTCTCCTCAAAGTGTTTTATTGGAAAGTAGCACTCAAAGTTAAGTGGTCTGTAATTAACCAATCCTCAAAATAGGTTTTCCTTTCTTCCAGGCCTCAGCATCGTATGCTATGTCACACTGTAAACTTTTAGAAATAGGCTGATGCACACCTCAAATGATGGTGACAGGTGCATAGGACAACCACCAAAAGGTGGTTACAAATGTATTGTACATTAAGGGATCGCTGATAACAAATCCAAAAAAAAGTCTGTCTTGTCCTAGTGATCAAAGGGCTAACGACTGACACGTTGACGATGTGACGTAATAAAGAGCATCCTTTTCACAAGTTCTAATCTAGACAGTGTGCACTGGACCCATAGTGGACCTTAAGCCCAAACCAAACCACACCAGGTGCAACACCTTGCAACTAGTCACGACTCACAACTCCTTGCAAGTTGACAGTTTTATGGTCAACCGTCAAACACACCAATAAACTCCTTGCAACTGCCATTGGAGATAAGGGTAAGGGTTGAAAGAAAATAGTTGCAAGTAGTTGCATGTTGCAAGGAGTTGCAAGATGGTGAATCATTGGTGCGGTTTGTAATTGTGGTAAATGAATGATACTGTCAGTGAGCTAATCAATGGATGATCTCTCCTCAATATGCCCGTTTTTAAAGTGAAGTCAAGCAACGAACTGCTGTCACGATGTGGCCAAGACATGTACCCTGTCAGAGAGACTCAGAGGACAATGGATCTCTCTCTCTCCGTCTAGGCTGGGCAGGGACAAATGGGGGAGGTGTATTTGCTCGTGTTGAGAAGGAAACTGAGTAGGCTTTCATTAACAGAATATATGTTGGTGGAGGAGAGAAGGCAGAGAGACGGAAAGGCTGTCACTCACACTAGTCCATGACCATTATCTGTGCACTGTGCTATCTGTAAACAAGGCAATTAGGCCCCTCTCACTGACCGGTACAATTTGGAATTGCCGACTGTTTCACATCAGAATCAGATATGGAGAGACAGTCAGTCAGTAGCCGATGTGTTTACATAACAAGAGCAGCCAGGAGGCACAGGTGCAGCACTTTTTGGACAAACAGGCACTGCGACCAAAATAATGTTTTATCGCTTAACAACAATCACCCAAACAGGGGAAGAGGAGGGGGGAATTGTGATACCTTGCTAACCTAACCGACAAGCGCACGCCACCACCTTACACAACAATAGCCAACATCCAAGTTAATGTAGTTTCAGTTTAGGCCTACCTGGTTTTGCCGGGATGCGACATATTAAATCCAACACGGGTTGTGCTAGCTGGATAGCTGCGGTGGTGGTATGGTGTAAATTCTAGTAGGCAGTGGGCACTACAGGTGGTGGTCGTTCATTGATTGCTTTCAGTTTGGACCAGAGCCTTCTATTAGATGGCTCTGGTTTGGACAAACGTCAGGAGGTCGTTATTAATGTAACGTTTCGATACGCTTGTAATCTTACTTTAGATTAGAACACAGGACGCTCTGACCAACGCTTGCGGGGGTTACATGTCTCCATAACATATCAACTCGTTTATTCACGTGTGCCAATCATTCACAACTCACACATACGGGCAGCGAGATTTTTACCGGCATGCGCACAACAGACTTGGCATAATGGCATATGTAGTCCTATTCATTTGACACATGTAGTTCACTTTACATGACGCTGTAGTAGTCTATTTATTAAAAAGTTACCTTAACTTTTTAATAAATAGACTACTACAGCGAGCTAAAGCGGGATGTATAGCTACCGTACATAAACATAATATTATTTGTTTACGTTCACACACCGTGAGGGCAGAGTTCAAAAGGTCCTGTTACATCAAAACTTGTTTTGCTTGCACTCAGCAGGCGTTCCCACATAACTTCCTGGTATGATGATGATGTCACACGCATATACCCTGTACGTATACCAAATGGACCCATATGCTACACTGAGAATGTTAGTGTACACAAATAGAGCATTCAGCAATGCATAAAGTTTTCATAAATGCAGCATAACTGCTGCGCAGCTGTCTTTTTCTTCTTTCTGTTTTCTTGTCTGTGCTACTGCACAGTACAGTTTACAGTATGCAGAATAATCTGTGTGATATCATGTGGCTCTATCTGAGCAGTGCTTCGACATACAGGAGATGTGTCATTTCAAGTCCAAGTATCTTTCAGGCTCTTCCTGATGCTCCAAGTCAAGCTGCAATTAATGCTCTGAGCGTCACCACATTCAAGAGACCTTCGCTACGAGAGCTCAAAATAAATTAAATCCTTTGCTCTCATGTGTCAGGATTCAGGAAGCAGATTTCACATTCACAGTTTCATTTGCTTCTTCTTCTCTCTGCTTCCCCCCCTATCTCCAGTCTGTCACTCCATTTCACTATTCCGTATTCCCTTTTATCTTGAGACCATGCAGTGCTACTGATAGATGTGGAGAACACTGCTGCTGGTTCTGACTCAAGTCATCTCGACGGTGTCTACCCTCCACCGTACCCCAATATCCACCCCTGAACCCTAACATACCCCAACCCATCGCTCTGAAGTCAAGCAGCTCTAGTATACTCAACCCCCACCCCCTTTGAGTTTTGATGTGATGTAAAGCATACTGAGGAAAGAAGATACTTTATCAATGTAGTTCTTAGCATCTCATACATATACTGTTCCTATCTGGTTACCGAAGAGATCCATTTAGTATGAGAAATAGACTCTCCTATGAAATGTTACGCTGTGCAGAAACTTTCACTCAATACCTCAAACTTGGTGTTATTGAACCAGCTGGTAATAAATACGCGCACACACAACTTGATGTACTTGTTTTGTTTTATTTATTTATTACCTAAAAAAAAGAAAAATGTTCTATCACAAGTCACACTGAAATGTATTGCTTAAGAAAAAAAATATATAGTCATATTTTTTCGTTTTTTTTCCTCTTTTTTTGGAAACTGATCATTTCCATTATATTCCACCAAAAAACAGAAGTCTGGGACACAAGCACCAGCTGCTGCTGTGCCCCAACCACCAGCTCCCCCACTTTAGAAAATGCACAAAGAAATACATAATTCACAGTTACCATTTTGGTTTCATAAATTAATACAGTCACACATGTGCTACACCTGTCTAGAGCTAGAACATTGTAAATTGTATTCTTGAATCCTGTTATTATCTTCAATGGTTGGCTACAAGAAAGAACAGGCAACTTAAATGATGTGATCCGAAATTCACCAACATACTCTTTTACCCCCCTCTCCTGTAATGCCCCCCACCCAAACTACTCATTTTAAATCTCCACGTCCCATTGTCCCCCATCACCTTTTTTGTTTTGTTTCTTTTTGAATTTCACACAGAAGTGAGGCACACATAGAGTATAATCCATACATATACAAAAGAATTGGGAGGGATAGGAGGTAACTTGTCCTTTAATATGTCATATCCAGGGAAACAGGAAGTGCATGTAGTCTAGAGTCCTCAGAGGACCTCCCCACTCAGAATCTGGGCCATTTGTTGCCATATGTAATAAAAACATACGTGGGTTTTGCAAATGTATTACTTTTGCAGCTTGTTGGAGGCAGGACAAAGTCATAGGGCTGGGAGGAGTTTGAGGGGTCTGAGCTCCGGCAACAGAGACCAACAAGCATGGTAACACAATGGAGAATTGGGAGAAAAGACATTATTTGAGGAGCAACACTGACTTTTAAATAGTTATCGGTTCACTCAAACAAGCTTCACCCCTAAAATCTACAACTTTCATGGATGTGACAACTACAGCCTTGTATATCAATCAAATGGAAACAATTTGTTCAGCTTAAATCTGACACCGACACTGCAAGGGCAACATTTTAAGGCACAGAAGCCTTGACATAATAGAGACTCCACCAGCTAAAAGCACTAAACAAGAGATGCCCAGTGTCCTCAGTGACAAAATGGTGCCTTGATGACAACACGCCTGACAACGATACACAGAAAGTTTATAAACCAAAACATTCCCACCCCGCATTGTCCCCAAGTGTCTCATTTTTAGTGAAAGGTAAGGCCACTTAAAAAAAAGATGAGGTTCACCAAAAAGGTAATCTCTCACTGCAATCTCTGGGAGTGCAATTGTAGTAGGGTGGTCAATCAGACAGACATACAGTACACAGACAAACAGACAAACTATCAGACAGTGACAGTCAGATTAAATGTTTCTCCAGAGTACGGTTAGGTAGGACAGGAAGTACTGTGTAGTACTGGTCCATTGTTTCCCTGCTTGTATGTCCACATGTGCCTTGGATGTTCTTCAGGCTGAGAGGAGGGAAGGTTGCTAGATGGTGAGTAGGCTGTCTGGGTTCTTGAGAATCATGGGGCTAAAACCTGTGGCTAGGATGTAGAGTCAGTTTCTCTTTGCCCATTATTGTCAGTCATCATCATCATGATCAACTTCATCATCGTCACAGAGCAGGAATGTTCAGTGCTCAGCAAGATAGTTGTCCTGTCTTACTTCATCTGTTTTGGTTTTACGGTGTAATACTTTAGCAGGACACTGCTGTTCTAACAATGAAATAATAATAATACAAAACCTATCCAACAAAAGCAGCGTTGTTTATTTTTCTTCACAAAAATTCATGCATGTTGTTAATTTCCTCCCTCACAGCACCGGTTTCTCTTTTTTTTTCTCTTCTTCCAACAATAAAAAAGATCAGTATAATTCACACTTTTGCATGCAAAGTCACGATTCCCTCCCGCTGTTTTTCAAAGTCCCCATGTCTAGCAGCAAAACTGTGAAAGGCCTAACCTGATATGTAGGTGAGTCTACTGGTGGAGGCACTACATCATAATGCTGGGTACAGACCCCACTGCTCTGTCTGCCGATAATGAACATTTCGTGGATGTTTTTCTAGGCTTGAATGGGCCTGAAACTCGGAGCCATCTTTAGATGGATGTTTTGTCCACCGTAAAAACCAGAATGTACATTTACCTCTGAGATTGTACAAATGTAACCGAATGGATCCGAAAAGGTCCTTCTGGTTACATTTGTACACATACAAAGTATACATTGACACTGATGATTTTACTGTGTACTGGTGTGTTATGTATTTAATGTGCTAATCGTACAGTGACATTCAGGGGGAATTTGTGACGAAAAGCGCCATTGGGATACTCTAAATAAATTTAAACTATAGTCACACACACACTTACACACACCCTCATAAACCCACAACAATCACCACATGAATGTACACAAACCCTCAACAAGTCCATTCAGGCTTGTAAGACACAAAATGGGCTGAATGGGAATTATTCCATATATTTTGCTGTGGTGAAATGGCCCTAATATATGACTAAACTAATGAATGATCGAATGACTATATGTACTTGTCAATTGTCAATGACTTGACTTAAGCCACAGAGGGCTGCTGCTTTCTGAAAACAGCAGATAGGAAGAGAAGCAAAAATAGATTTTTTTTCATATACATTTTAAAGAATTTAAAATCCTCTAAAGCACTTTCTGTTAATATTAATTCATTTTGTTTATTCATTTATCATTCCTATCGATACCCTATGTCACTGAGGTTGCTATCAAAACATGATGACTTCCATATTAATCTTTTCTTCTGACTGATGTCAGGCCCCGTCTTTTTCTTGCACACATTCACCATGTTGTAAATCATGAAAATGTGCAAATTAACAACTACTTTGAACTGTTTTATGAAAACCTGAATGCTTTGTGAACAATGCTACATATTCTTGTTTAGGAAAATCAACAATACATTTCAAAATGAAAAACAAAACAAAAAACTAGAACCAGGTAACAGTTATTTTTTTTCTCTCTCTCTCTTCTTCTTGTTGTTCTTCTTCAACGGACTCTGATTTGTGTGTGTGTGAGTTCTGTGTGTGTGTGTGTGTGTGTGTGTGTGTGTGTGTGTGTGTGTGTGTGTTTTAATAGATCATTTAGAATGCCCATTGGAATAGTCCACCTGTTTGACACTGATGTGATTAGGAAACAAGTAACAACAGCAAGGCTCTCCTGTCCTGTTCACTAGTCCAGTGAGTCCTCTGCCGTCCAGAGTTCTCCTTAGTCAAAACAAAACAAAATAAAAATGAAATAACATAATAATAATAAAATAAAATTAAGGAGGAGGGGGGGGGGGAATTTACCACCACCACCCACCCATTTTGCTATGCTCAAGTTCAGGTTTAATTTACTCTCATATAGGGCAGTATTGTGATTTGCAGTCTCTGTAAGCACATCACGAGTCTTGTATACTGTTAAGTCCAGTAAATTCCTTAAAAAAAAAAACAAGCATCAAAATAGGGTTCTGATGTTATTGTTGATCTTCACAAGGTCAGCTGTGAAGGACAGAATGGTAGAAAGTCAGTGGGGAGCCATTACATCTGATGACAGGTCGTCACCAGAGCCTTTATGCCAACTTCCATTTCCTCTTTTCACGACGCCTACAAGTCCAAATCCACAGCCACCGTATCTAAATCAATCTCACAATGCGTTGCACCTCTCCGAGTCTAGCCACCTTGGGTGTGGGAGCGGCCCGGCTCAGGCCATGACAAACTCTGACTTCATGTCGGCCTTGACGTCAGGCTTCCACACGGAGTCATCAAAGTCCAGGTCCAGAGAGGAGCCCTCACTGGACATGCTGCTGTTGCTGTTGCTGCGCCCCGCCTTGCGGTTGGGCAACCACTGGTAGGGAGCGCGCTGGTCCCTCCTGGCCTTCCTGCGCAGGCGCTTCTGCTGCATCAACAGCTGCAGGCGCTCCACCTTGCAGCGCGTCGCACGGTTCTCCGTCTGGCGCAGGCGGTCACCTGGACAGAGGAGGAGAGGAGAAACCATGGTTAGTCAGTGGCCGTGTAAGCACAGACATTTTCCATTATTGTCGCTATACTTTCCTGCAAGGGCATGACATGCAGTTTACAGTAAATATACGTAAAGTAAAGTAGTTAGTATGAGTAGTTTAGCATGTAATGTTAGTAATGCGTGTGTGCACACTTGTGCATTCAGCACAACGTAAGGGAAGACTTGTCAGCCTTGATGATAATGCTAGGACTCAAACACACATGTTGGAATAATCCCATGGTCTCTGCGATATGCAAATGGCCGTACAAACTGCAAACAGTGTCAAACTGGAATGTTGTGTTGAACCTCCCAGAGGAGTGCCTGTAGCCATGTTTTCTGAGCGGCGCTAACAGCTCCTCCAACGTGTGGCTTTGTGTGTATGTCTACTTCGCCCCCTGTGACCTCATGATAAAATGCACCGCTCACTTCACACGTGATGTGAGTGTGATTTTATACCTCCTTGTCACTGTGCGGAGGAAACCGCCTGGACTCAAAACCTAAACCAAGGCCAACAACAATCCTAAACACACATTATTATTACACTCACAAACATAACTGCAGCTGACACACCAAAGGACCAGACTTGATACTAAGTGCATTTCTAGCTGTTGATGTGCCTATGAGAGAATCCTGTCTCGAGGGAGCAGCCTTCCATAGCATTGTGAATGTCTGCTCACAGTGACCATGTCGAGCCTAATTCCATTTATACGTATATTCAGGAGCTTGGAAGGAAGGGAAAGCAACCACAATCTATTAGCTTGCTCCATTAGTATCTGTCTGGGAATGAAATAATTAAATAATGGGCTAGAATGTCAATAACCCAAAGCACAGCCCCCATCTCTGCCTCTCCTGCACATAACAACATGCACGCACGGCGCACACAGGTCATGAATTCCAACAAAAACATGTACAGAATGTGCATTGTGCATGCATACATGCACGCGCGCACACACACGCGCGCGCGTGCATGGGAACACACAGGCAGTCACAAACACATACACACACAGTGGCAGCAGCAGCCGCAGTAGCTTTTAACATGGATCGATGGCAAATTAAAAAGACCTATTGATTAAACCTTAACTCTAGTGCAGCCATCCATCTCAGGCACAAGACAACGCTATTGGCTTTCAATAGAAAATGCAAGCGAATGGAAATTGTAAGCGAAGAGAGAGAGAGAGAGAGAGAGAGAGAGAGAGAAAAGAGAGGGAGAGATTGCCTTTTTCTTCTCCCTTTTTATAGCTGTGGCTTCCTGCTCCCAGCTCATTGACCCAACAACCCCCACCTCTCCTCTCCAAGCCTCATTCTACCCTCCAACCCCCCCCCCCTCCCCACCCCCTTGCCCCATGTCTCCCCAGAGACACATATAGGTAGGGCAGTATGAGGGAGTGGAGGATCATGGGGTGGGGGTTAAGGAATTCCTCCCCCAGGGGTGGGGGGTAAAGGATGGGGGTTAGAGGATTGTGCCCTCCTCCACTCTTCCCCCGCATCTGAATGAATGCTGGACTCTCGTGTGGGCTTCATTTACCTCTTTCCCTCATTTGCTTATAGGATTGAGCGGAGCAGAGCCATTCTCTGGGCTATAAATATTCACCACTGTCTGGTCGGTGCATACTAACGAACAAGCCTCCACTCAGCCCTGACGCTGCTTTTGGAGAATAGAATAGATGGGCACTGATTTAACGGGAGAAAACACGAGCCTTATGAGCCAGCCACACACACACACACACACACACACACACACACACACACATATGCAAGAAATTGAAAACTGCTGGAAAGTTGCTCTCTCTACATCCACTCCTCTTGACACATTGTTTTTTCCCCCCAGATGCTGTGTGTGAGGGCAGCGTGTCATCTCCAGAGAATAGAGGCATAAACCAGGGGGGTTTTCTCCCTACATTAGAGCTATTGTTCTGCTGCCTCGGCTTCATATGACGGCTGTGCATGCTGCTGCTGCAGGGCTTTGTTCCTTCTTCCAAGCCCTCGCACTGGCATCTCACACCCCCCCCCCCCCCCCCCCCCCCACACACACACACACACACACACACACTTAATTATTGCCTTGGCCAACCAACCCCCAACTGCACATTGGCTAAATCATAACGTGGCTGAACACAACGCATGGATTCATTCCCCTGATAATACTACACGAGGCGGCCAGCATGATGGCGTCACACAGGAAATACGTATAAGAACGAAAATGTCTTTCTCTTTGTAATTCTTTATGCCTATGTCTGTTCAACTTTGGAGTTGCTCACTCAGTCACAGTTATTGGTTTAAACTTCTGCTGGAGTCATCTGGATGAGGAGTGGCAGGGGCCTGGGCAGTGCTTGCTAAACAGACTCATGCACGCTCATGCACGCACATGCACACGCACACGCACACGTACACGCGCACACACACACACACACACACACCACACACACACACACACACACACACACACACAGTAGGAGAGCAGTTTGGTGGTGCAGTGGGGACTTCTTGGCCTTTGGCTTGGCAGGAGCCTTGGGAATGTGTTTAGGGCTGGACCAAACCTGTGCTCATATGTGTTTGTACGCACACAAGCATGTGGGTGTGTGTGTGTGTGTGTGTGTGGGAGGGAGTGTATGTGTGTGTACGTGATGGTCATTCATCAGCGTCACTACCGGAGACCTTGGTGTCTGGGCCGGACACAGCTGGCCACTGGGACACTCCAGACTATGTTTATGACAGTAGGGCTATTATTAGGGTTTGCCAAGAAGGGTAGACTATACACGCACACAACACACACACACACACACACACACACACACACACACCCACCCACCCACCCACACACACACGCCTGGCTGTACAGTTGACCGCCTGGCTATACAGTTGACCTTAAAATGGTAAACCCAGAGACCTCAAAAGCAAGAGGGAGACAGAAATAGAGGTAGAGAAAGACATCTATAGATATCTACAGATTACAACACTCAAGCAAGGCAAGAGGAGGACCTAACATTACTCATTTTATTAGAAGGTTACAGACTGCAAATCACCCGAATTCTTCTTCTATTGTACATCTAACTGCCTCTGTTCTTGCCCAAACTCTACCCAATGTAGCTTGGAAAGATTTCCATCCACATCTCTCTTCATCTCTTAACAAAACATAAGTGCATAAACATAAACTCAAGTAAATATGTGCATGTGTCTGAGAGAGGGGGTCTATGAATAATCAATGCATCACTCAGTTTGCCTGGCCTTCTGAAGCCCAGCTCAGCAACACGCAGAGGGCTCAGAGAGAAGGATGGAAGGAAGGAAGGAAGGAAAGAGGGCAGCAGAGAGGGGAAGGGAGGGATCGAGGGAAGGAGGGAGGGAGGACAGCAGGGGAGAGGGGCGGGGGGCTTCAGTGTACGGCATGCGGAGGGAGATTAAAGGAGCTTCTCCTCATATTGATTGCCTAAAGATTGGCCTTCATTAGCAGTTGTCTTAGTGCTGTTGTTTGTTTGTTTGCCTTGATAAGTCTTGTGATCTCGCAGAGAGAACATTGTGTTTGCTCAGCATCGAGGGAGAAGAGGGAGGAGCGTAGTTAGAGATAGATGGTGAGAGAGGGGGAGAGAGAGAGAGATAGAGGGAGGGGGGACAAGAAGAGAAAATTACACTGCAGCAAATCCTGCCTTGATTTCCACTAGTATTCTAAGCTCTTTATATTCCGTCCTCTGCCTACATTCTATTCAACGTGTCAGTGAATGAATAGGGTGAGAATTTCCCTGTAACATTCAACAATTACGTGAAATTGCCCCCCCCCCAACCACTGAACATGGACCATGCCCTTATAATATATCCATTTATTTCAGATCACAACGTGACATTCACAAATGTGATGAGGGAGATTTTCAGAGCCATTCAGCCGAGCGCCTCTGGCTCCCTTTTGTTAAGACTGGTTCACATGCTGTAGTAGAACCGGCTGAAGGAGCTTTTCACCACATATCTGAACACATGTTTAACTTTAACCTATACCTCCATAGTCTTTAGGAGCTTCGGTTGGGGGGGGGGGGTAAATAAGCTAGGAATCACAGCAAGCTATACTGAACCAACCAATCAAAGACGAGACCTATATGAGCTGTCCAATCGAACAACGGGCAGCATATTGGACAGGAACCGAAGGAACCAATCAAAGCAGGGCTAACGGGAGCATTTTGACAGCCAGTGAAAGGGCATCGACAGCCCTGCAGGGAGACAAGCTCTTCAATGACTTTTAGACTTAATTTGCATTCTCTCTCTCACCCTCTTTCTCCTTGTCGACAATGAAAGGGCACCTGATGTGCTTGGCTGGCTTTGCGATAGCTCTGCACTGTATTGCGTCACTGGGGCATTGCCTCAGTCATGTCTCTGCGTGTGTATGTGTGTGTGTGTGTGTGTGTGTGTGTGCGTGTGTGTGTGTGTGTGTGTGTGTGTGTGTGTGTGTGTGTGCGACTGTGCGTGCGTGTGTCACTGGTCACAGTAACCGTACATGCCTGATGACAGACACTTGCACATGTATAATGCATGGTGCCCTGGCCCGACAGGTCAAGGCTTAAACACAGGACATGATGAGGCTGAAGGCTCAGGGTACGTGATCTTCCTCCAGCACCATGCCTCTCACTGCCCAACTTACTCACACTTTCTCCCTCCCACCCTCTATCCCCTCTTCTCTGGCTTGTTTAGCCCCAGCCAGTACTTAGCTAACCTGACCTGACAGATAGAGAGCGGAAGGGAGGGAGGGAGGCCAGGGTGGTAGACAGTGTGGAAGAACACAAGAAAGGGAGGGGAGTGCAGGCAAAAAAAGAGAAAAAAGCAGCCCCTTTTATTCGCCTTTCAGTTTGTCCCCTCTCTGCATGCTTGTGTTGAACTAAGCAGCTGCAATGGGGTTGGGTCTAAAAGGTAGAGACCTAATCCCATAGCCCTCCCCTCCCCTGCCCCACAATGGCGCAGCCTGGTGCCCTGTACACAGCCCAATTCCCTGGTCCCCAAACAATGTGTTTGGCCGGGCAGGGGGTTGGAATGAAAGAAGGGGGGGCATGGAGGTCCACTACACTCTGCAAAGGAATTCGGCAAACAATTAACTTGCCAGGCCGTCCCAAAGCCCTCCTGTTCAAATCCAATGCTGCTCCTGGGCTGACAAAGCCCTGTACTCAGCAATATTATGCACCCGGCCCATGAAACCAAGCTACTTTCCTAGCCTTTAACCAAGTGTGTATGTGTGTGTATGCACATGCGAGAGAGAGAGAGAGAGAGAGAGAGAGAGAGAGAGAGTATGTTTCCATGCTTTTTTATTCATGCTTGTCTTCTAACCTTCACACATGAACTTGCAGTGGAAAGGGTAAAGGCTCTCAAGAGACCGCCAAGCTATGTGACATTTTCAAGAGGCTGTTTCAACCTGAGGTAGACGCATTAATACTCACTCATACACAAACCGAGACAGACACTTCTCTTTGGCAAGCACAGGTTATTCCTGTTATTTGAATGGAAGCGGGTTTCTGCGAAGTGGAGTTAAGCTTGCGGTGTTAAACCCAGTAAGTCTTCCACCAGGTGTTGCCTGATAAGAACAACTCACAGCGCTGAGTCATCGGTTTCCTAGCGAGTCCCTCGCGGAAAAAAGCAGAACGGACTCAAGGGAGACCAGCGGCCATATAACTTTCTCCACGCAAAAAGACAAGCTCATTCATTGTCCCGTGAGCTGAGCTGTACTCAAATAATGGTCAGGTTACCCATTCACATTACCCATTCTGCATTACCCAAGTATGCATTGTGGACGGCAATTTGAACTGGCACAGAAATGTCAAAAAAGGCCATTCAAAATAAAAAACAGAAGCGGCTAAAGAATCGCCTCGATTCTTTAGCCTCTTCTGTTTTTTATTTTTATTTTATTATTCGCCACTGGAAGCCCTGGTTAATCAGTGGGCAGTTGGTCGACTGATGGACCGGATATAAACACCCATGGAATGAATGGAGGCTTAGTGTTGCGGTTTTAAACTCCCTCCCCCTCCTTCCTCTCTCTGCCCTCTCCACCACACAATGCAAATTCTTTCAGTGCAGCATTTCTGAATAATTTGATCTATTTAAAGGACAAATGGACACAGATAAAGTATTGATGCACATCACAGACGTGGAAAGGCAGAGCAGTGTATTGGGAGAGAGAGCAGAGAAGGATGGCTTTTACAGATGAAGAACAACACCAACATCAGGAACAGCAGCCATGGTTCGCTGAGCGCAGATGGAGGCGAGGGACAGGAGAGAGAACGAGAGAGGGAAGGGAAGGACAGAGAGAGCGGGCGGGGGCCACAAAGGAAGGGTCTTCCCTGAGTTAGGAAAATAAGCCTGTGTTATTCCAACTGTTCAGTGAACACTTCTAAGGGCACATGGGGTAATGCAGAGGAACCTCGCACATTCTCACTAAGCCTTTGTTCAGTTCCTACCGCTATCGCGCCGTAATACATGCAATATATATATATATATATATATATATATATATATATATATATATATAATTTGTCACAATGTGTTGGACACAGCCAGAAAAACAACAGAGTAGTACACAGACTATAGGTGTACATTTCTCATTTTTTAAACATAAACATTAAATAGCTTCAATGATCTTCCTTCTCAATCTAGCCATGCAAATTATCAGCTGCTCACAGAAGAATTGCTCAATTTCCTTTACGAAAGATAGGGAAGCACTAAAGCAGTAAGCACAGCACAATACGGTTTGTCTCTCTGACACAGATGGTCTAACTTTACACTGAATGTTATCAGTACTGGACATCTGTCTGACACTCTCAACATCCTGTGCCTGACGAGGGAACGTTGGCTTTAGTCCCTTTAGTCACACAAGCTTTCTTCCAGCCCCATGTCCCTGCCCCTGGGCCTATATAGACCCAGTCCAACCAGCCCCATGTCCCTGCCCTGCCCCTGGGCCTACATAGGCCCAGTCCAACCAGCCTCAGACCCAGCTTCAAGGGGTAAGTTAAATGAGCGACATCCTGTGATCTAATGCAAACACAACCCAGCCCAGACTTGAAGGGGTAAACCTATCTCCTCGCTACATAGACACACAAAGCCATTCTCCACTGCTGTCTGACAAGTGAAGCCTGAACAGGTCTGGAGAAGTTATTGCTAAATGACTGGAGAGGAGCGTCCACATCCCTTCTTCCTCTCAGGTGCTTCTAACTAACCCCAAAGGTAGCCTCCCAGTCAGGGTTGAATCTATAATTGTTAAGTTTCAACAACGCCATGGAGCAAAAACCTCCTCATAACAGGACTGATAAACTGACCAGGATCATTATTATGTGAAGAGAAACTGGAAAACAAAAGCTGCACGATGAATCTGCCCAGAGGCCACAACGCTCATTCAAATATGGTGACAAGCTAAATTTCACACACAGACTTGAAAATCGGCTGAGATTAAGATTTTCACAAAGCACTGTGTGTTTGTGTACATGACATGAGTTTGGTCACTCACCAGGCGGTTTACACATGCGTATCTGACTCTGGCACTGCACCAGTGGATGCAGGGCCGGCGGGGGGGTGCTGGGGCCACTGGCGGGCACCGAGGTAGCTTTGGCAGAGAGGCCCGCCATGCTTGCAGCCGGGGGCGACGGTGGGGGCGACGGGGAGGCGGGTGAACCGCACTGGGTCTGGTAGCGGAGCTGGGTGAGGGAGGGGGGTACGCCCTGGTAGTGGCGTGTGGCGCTCAGAAGATCATTGAGGATCTGCAGGATGGTGCCAATGTCTCGTCTGGGACGCCCACTGCTGTCCTGGCAGTTTGGGTGCAAAGTGCCTGAAAAAGATAGAGAGAGGGGACTTATAATAAGATATAATAAAATATAATGAATGACACATAATAAAATAATAGTTATTATAGATTAGAAGCTCACTATCCCCCATTGAAATAGTATAGAACTGAAATTTCCATTCCCAACATGGTGCGAATTGACGCGTTGTTGGGAGCTTGTAGATCTGCTATTTTCAATAGTTTGGGTCCCGGGGAAACGTCTGCAAAGTTTTCTTTTGGGCTTGAGCTTAAACATTTCCCTCTTACCCGAAAAGGTCCCTGAGAAGACTCCAGGAGCATGGTTGACAAAGCTCTCAATGATGGCGCCAGGCTTGCGGGAGCGAGCAGAGGGGCTAGTCCCACCACTGGAGCTCTTGGTGCTGCAGCTTGCCTGGTGGAGAATACACAGAGACAACGTGAGCCTTTCAACAAACGTATGTTGAGGGATGAAACATGGTAACATACTGTATATCTCTGTAGTCTGTATGTGTTTCATTGACTGTAACACATACCGTGTACACATACAAATTTGGCAGCAGGATAACACACAGCATGCACATGTTTTAACATGTTTTGAAATGCGAGCGGTTGCAAACTTTATTTTGACCTATCGTGTTTGCATGCCATGTTGTAAATAGGCTGTCGTGCGTTTTAAGTAACCTCGGAGTGCTATAACTACATTGGTAAAGCTGAATGGTAAAGGTTGAAGAGCGACATTTCTGAAATGACTAGTAGCAAAAAGTTCAGTATAGCTTGCTGCTATGTGATTCCTAGCTTATTTAGCCCCCCACCCCCCAACCCGATTTAAAAAATAGCAGATCTACAAGTTCACAATGCCTTGCATCATGAGCTTATACATCTTATAGAAAAAAAGCTATATGGTTACTGAAAAGATGTTTTCTTTTCAGTAACCATATAGCTTTTTTTTTTCTTCATCAAACTAAAATCTGATTTATCAGTAAAACATGTTCACAGGTAGAGAAAATATACATAAAATAACTGAATTTGGCCATTGCCGTCCCCTGTAATCCCAAATGGCACCTCTGGTCGAAAGACAAACTGAGATGATCCAGCCAGGCATACTGGCCGCTGGCCAGTGTGGCTTACTTTAACTAGGATCACTCTACCGAGAACTGAAAGTGAAATCCAAAACCACACACAGGTGTGTATGTTTATGTGTGTGTGTGTGTGTGTGTGTGTGTGTGTGTGTGTGTGTGTGTCAGTACTGTGAGAGCCACACAAGGGATGGCCGTTTACATTTTTTCTCACTACTCCTTTGGATTGTTTTGCCATCAATTTTGTTATGAACCCACAATGTCTATTGACATCTGGTTATGGTTCAGCTTTGAGCTGGGAGGGAAGCGAGTAAACAGCAATATTATGTGGTGGAAAGAAATGTGTGTGTGTGTGTGTGTGTGTGTGTGTGTGTGTGTGTAAGTGGACCCCATCTAGAGACAGCACTCTTGCATGCTGGAGTGGAAGTTAATCATCGATGAGACGAGGTAACCAACTTCAACTCATTAACTCTGGCTCACCCTCTGTCATCTTTACTTGCTTTTCTTTCTCAATCTCTCCGTCCCTCTCTTTTCTACCCTTTTAATTCCATCGCCCTGGATGAGGTCACAGAAGGATGCATAATATCCTTCATCTTCGTGGTTTGTGCTTTCTGTTCGTGATTGCGTATGGGTTTCAAGACTTGCACTGCTGTGATGAGTAATTATTTGGAGCACGGCGTGCCTTGAAAGCAGACGTCTGCTGAGACATGAGCAAAGCATGGGTTTCGCCCTCACGCTGCTAGGATATCACACTAATCTAATCAGTCTAATGGAAGATGATTTAGCTGTGCACATGAGACCCACGGGTCAAAAGGCCACTATACCCCGTCCCCTCCTCGCCTCATTCATGAGATGGCTACATACTCTCGTCAGTGGACGTGATGACGTTGGTTATTGCAGTACAATTTTAACATAACCTTGAATATGCCTTTTAGCTTCACTATTATCAAAAGCACTTCACGGTGCACGAACGCAACAAGTAGCTCCAGGAGGAATCAAATCCCTAGCCTGGGTTGTATTTACAGTCATGCTCAAATCACTAACACTGAACTGATGACATCTACAGTGAGAGTGCTTACCTCAGGGCAGGGGGCAGGGCCCGCGGGGCTGGCCTGGCCGCTCTGGGGGCTGGGCTGGCCTGAGGAAGGCTGCTGCTGGCTGTGGTGATGGTGGTGGTGATGGTGGTGTTGGTGGAGAGGGGAGCGGAACATGCCCCCGGGCACGTGGGACGGCCGAGGGGAGTGCGTCGGCGGCGGAGGAGGTGGAGGGGTAGGGGGGCTACAGTGACCAGAGGAGGAGGGCGAGTGGTGGTACATGGGAGGGAGTGGCTGGTGCGTGGAGGGTAGAGGGAAGGAGGGGGAGGAGGCAGGGGAGGGTACCGGGTGAGGCTGAGACATGTTGGGGTTGTTGGGGTGGCTGTGGGGGTGATGGGAGTGTGGGTGAGGGTTGGGTACGCGGGGCTGCCCGCCGGGCTGTCCCACGGCGCCGGTGTCTGTGGCGTTGCCCCGGGTGATGAGGTGTCTGTGCTGCAGCTGTGGACCGCCGGACTGCTGCGCCGCCAACTGGAGCTGGACGAACATCATGTGATCGCCCACGCGCAGCGCGAGGGTGAGGGGAGAGCGGCCGGACAGGAAGTCACTGACCTGCGGAGAGGAGACAGTAAACGGTGTTGAGTACTTGAACCACACATGAAAATAGCTTTGTCTAAAAGTATGCAATATACACTCGGTTGCAAAATCACCCTTGTTTTGCAGTGATTTCTGCAAAAATCAATGTAGTCTAATAGCATTGATGTGAAATCCTTTCGAATGAAGAAAATGTCCTACGCATGGTGGCTTTGAAATAATCAGTCCATCTTGGATGGCCGTTAAGACATTGCATTGAGCTGAAATGGAGAGACTTAACACAGTAGCCCATCCTGCAATCAATCACCATTCTCCAACACAGGCCTCTTCACATCTGCTGGGGGTGTGGATGAAGAGACCCATTTGAAAAACAAAAAACACACACACACACACACACACACACACACACACACACACACACACACACACTCACACACACTGCCCACTCCTCCTAGCTTCCCACTGGCCCTTAGTCAGTTCTTAGTCTGCGGTGCCATTCAGCACAGAGACAAAAGCCACCCTTCTGTCTGGCGGCGGGCCTGAAAAATCAGCCCAGTGTCCAGGAAATACACCCCGCCTGCCTCTCACATACAGAATGGCTGATTGTCCTCAGGCCCATGGCGGATCTGGAAGGGCTGCCCATTTTTGGAGCCCTGTGAATGGTGATTGGAGCCAAGTGTGGAGGCCCTGACTGACCCATCCGTGGCCTGGACACACACACACACACACACACACACACACACACACACACACAGTGCACACGCACACACACACACACACACACACACACACACACACACACACACAGCATGGAGGAGTTGTCACGACTTGGCGGGAGGACACACACACAGACACACTAGACAACAAAACTGCTCTTGTCCCCCTCATCCCTTAACCTCCCTCGGATGCCTGGGGCTGTTTGTGTGTGTGTGTGTGTGTGTGTGTGTGTGTGTGTGTGTGTGTGTGTGTGTGTGTGTGTGCAACTGTGCACACGCGCGCGCGCGTGTGTGTTCCAGAAAGAAGTATTGAGGGGTCAAAAAGTTTAAGCACAGTAAAATCCTCCATGTTAATTTAACCCTGACAGTGTAACAAAATGGACCCAAGTGGTCCATTTCACACTGAGGAGTTTTACTGCGTGGGGTCCCGAGGGTGATATCTCAGGTTCTTCCCAAACACATGCAACAGAGAAACGTCAGTACTTGGCCCCGGCACGAAAGTGAGACCCCTTCCTCCAACAAGGTTTCAACACCCTGTGTCGCCAGTGTGTTTTCAGTCCGTTCTGTGGGAGGGAGGGAGGGGTGGGAGATTGCGTAGAGGCCAAAGACAGAAGGGAGGGAGAGAGCTAGAGCAGAGAAGGTTGAATGACAAGAGACAAAGAAAAGTATAAGAAGAAGGAAAAGAGCAGAAGAAAATAGAGGTTGCCACCCCCCCCCCCGCAGACCCCTATAGCCTTTTGGAGTGTGCTTGCATGGTGGTGGCCTATAGTTAACCCTGTGAATCTCCAGGTTATACCCTCCATCACTTCTCTCCCTTTTCCTCTGCTTATTTATTTTTCTATATCGACCGCTGCCTCTCTGCAGCCAGGGTGACCTTTGCACATCGGTATTGACACGCCTTGGAAAAGAGAAGAGAGAGAGAGACGGGGTGGGGGAGACTGATTGGAAGATAAGGTGGGGGAGGGAGGGGAGGGTGGTGTTGCTTGGTGGGTGCATCACAACACTTAAAACAATAGCTAAAAACAAAAGAGAAAAACGACTAAACTATGCTCGTTTAAAAAGGAGAAAACAAAGAGAAAACAAACATCAAAGGGACAAAAATTACCAGGGGCTTAACAGAACCGCGGGCTTGTCGCTGTGTAAACTCACGGGCCAACGGCTTGTTGATACAGTCGACGCCCGCCATGATTAGCCTGGCGTGGTGAAACAATAAAGTCGACAGCCCAGGAACATGGCGCTCACATTGAGCTAGGGCAGGGTGTGAAGTGAGGCGGAGCAGAGCAGAGCAGGAGCGCGGGATGAGATGGCTCTAGGAAAGTCCATGCACTAAAAGGTCATCTGTGAGTCAACACTAATGTGTGTGTGTGTGTGTGTGTGTGTGTGTGTGTGTGTGTGTGTGTGTGTGTGTGTGTGTGTGTGTGTGTGTGTGTGTGTGTGTGTGTGTGTGTGTATGTATGTATGTGTCTGTGCGTGCGTGGTGGGCGGCTGGAGGGGTTGCTGATTGACAGCTGTCAGCAGAATGGGTTGGCAGTTTGCCCCATTGCACACACAAAGCCAGAGGCCCCCGAAGGGGCCTACTGGCAGCCCAGTGTTTGGTTATGGGAAGGACCAGAGTAATCTGGTAAAAGAGTGACGACACGCTTTGATCTCGATTCTATGGACTATAGTTCCAAACATTGGAACTATTCCATTGAGATAGAATGAGCACTTCCGCATTCCATTGTCACAATGGCAGTCAACGCTAGTGTCGCCACTCTCTTGCTACATTAATCTGGGAAGGACTAACCTAAAAACCACACGGGGAAGCCAGCAGAGATGAGCTATGGTGCGGGTGTGTGTGTGTGTGAGTGTGTGTGTGTCTGCGAGTGTATGTTAAGAGGAAGCACTGACACATCACTATTTGATGTGCCTGGGGCAAAATAAATGGAGAAAACAAGAGTGTGGTGACTGGAAACAAAGACAAAGAGAGAGGGGGAGAGTGAGAGAGAGATGAGAGGCCTCTTGATTACCCTTTAATGACTAGTGTGGATTATTCAAAACCACCAAGATGAAATTCATGTACTCCTACTGAGCTCCCAACACTGCACATCAAACCTCAAATTACACTGGCAGATCGGCAAGCTTCCTCCCTCATGATTCCCTTCCCCCCAAGCTATTATCTCCCTCTACCATCCCTCTCTCAGTCGTGCCCCCCCCCCCACCCCCAACCCCTACCGTGGGTTTTGTCACTCTGGTCTCTTGGCATCTGAGATGTTGACTCATACAATATGGCCGATTGTTGAAGTTTCTCACCCAAAACCCACTTACTGTTGTTTCACAGACACACACAAAGTAACTGTAGGCTACATATTATGTGCTAAAATGTGCACAGAAGATCCACACACACCAAAGGTTCCAACGGTAAGAAACCCCAGAAACACCAAATGGATTCTGATATCCATACAGTACTTCACTCAAGGGAGAAAAGGTTTGACAGCTGTCTAAGTTAAAAGCCTGATTTATGCCGAACACACGTCACACACAACGAAAATAGCCGATCAACATCAATTGGCTATTTTAGGGGTGTGACAGAGGCGCACCAACTAAGTATAAATCATCCGGCTTAACCCTTTTCCACAGGATCGGTCACACACACACACACACACACACACACACACACACACACAAAGAACCCCAAATAAGCCCTCAGGTGTGGAATTCCAGTCCTGCAAACGAAGGCCCACATCAGTTTCTCCTGACATGTCGTTTCCCGGCCGACACCCAAGACAGAAGAGGAGGAGGGAGGACAGCTTGTGCAGCCGAGAGCCGGGGGCTGTGGAGTGGAACACCTGAAATAGGCCCTGTTTCCTGAGGGAAGGGAGGACACGGACGATGATAGGCCTGCCTGCCAGAGGCTAGATTGGCTAGAGTGATCGTGTAACAACAGCAAGCCTCTCCCAGACGGAAAGAGAGAGAGACTGTGTGAAAGAGAGAGGCGGGTGGGGGGGTATATGTGTGGTGTGTGTGGGGGGTGGTGGGGGTGCTCAGGAGCTGGAAAGCTGGCTAGCGGACGATTCCCAGAGGTCCCGGCTAGCAGCTCAGCTCCAGTCCAAACATGCCTGTCTGCTCTCAGGAGCATAGCCAAGGCAGCCAATGTGGCCAGCTATAGCGTTGACGTCAGGATGAACAGCACACAGGGCTTTTCTGGAATATCACAGGCAAACAAAAGAGAGCCTCTCCACTTGTGTTTGAATGTACAGCACCTCCTCCTCATACTCCACCTCCTCTCTCTCTCCTCATCATTCCATGGCAAATTCCAAGCCTTTTACATCGGCAACCCCGGGGCCATCTGGGGCGATTTGAGCATGCAGGGGGAGAGAGCAACCAGGGGAGCGGAGAGGGCCCCAGTTTTGTTGCCTTAAGACGGACGGAGAGAGGCCGGCCCTTCATTGTTCTCCTCCTGACGCAGCACCGCCGGTATGTGGTGAGAGAGGAGGTGGAGAAGAGGTCACACACCGCAAGAACAAGGTGTGCATTTGTTCCCAAACACAGCCGTCGCGTTAAAAGGGGATTATATTCCATCGGAAACACAGGCAACATTGCAACCGAAACGGCCATTCAGAGGGCCGAGAATGCCCCTCTGTCAACAGGACCTCCAAGCCATTCCTATCTAGTATCTACCATTTTGTTTTGATTGCCGGGGAGCGGTGTGGCATTTTGTTAGCGGCAGCAGCCTTTGGTTGCTATGCAGTGACGGGGGAGAATATGATAAGGTGGCGGCCGAGGGATGAAGTGTGTGGAGCAAGGATGGAGGAGAGGCAGGAGGATGATAGCAGTGGAGGGGGAGAGAGCGATGGCGTTGAGGGGGATGGGGGATGTGGGAGATACGGGTAGGGTGTCAGAGTAGTGGCAGTGGCGGTGGGTGATGAAATATTCAGTGAGAGTGCGCCTCTGGCTCCTTCTACAGCCCCCCCCCCCCCCCCCACACACACACACACACACACACACACATCTATAGCTGACAGTTTTATTTATTGGGGTCCCTGTGGTTCAAGGAACTCATTTGCAGTCGTTCTTCCTTTGCACACTAAGCGAACTAACGGAGAGAGGGTGAAAGATAAGGAGAGAGGGAGGAAGAGATGGTGAGAAGAGAAGCTCAAGCAAGTAGAGGGAGAGGAAAGAGAGAGGGGGGGGGAGTTTAGAGAGAGCCAGAGGGCTGGAAGCAGCACTGAGCTGACATTCATGACCAACTGAGCGGCTTTGTGCTGGGGAAAAGAGGATGGAGGATTGAAGGGCAGCATAGAAGGAGGAGAGGCTTCAGTCTCCTCCAGCCATATTCTGGCTCCGATGCAGCTGCTCTCCCATCAAATAGCCAGGTGAAAGGAGAGTTCAAAAGCCTCACTTATTAACCTGCCTGTCGACCTAGATGTTTTGATCGCACCGGGACGCCATTGATAAAGTCTCTGTATGGACACACACTGGCTAAAGATGCAATAGGCTCTCAAAAGAGAAGAGGAAGGTGAACAAAAAATCAATGACTTGCACCATGCCTCAAATCCTAAAAGTGCGCTGCTTGATCTTCAAAGGCCCAGTCAGAGCGATAGCTGCCTGTAACACTGCCCGATAAGAAATGGAGTGGGCCAGAGAAGCAAAGGAGGACCAGCGGCAGCTGGCCATCACTGAATTTGATCAGCTGAGTGAAAAGAGAGACCAGAATGGCAAAGTTCATAGAGATCGGGTTCCTGTGAAAGCCCACTCCCCACCTCTCCTGTCCAACTGTGCCGATGAACGTACTGACCAACTGCTCTGAACTTTGTCACCCACACAAACCCTCTGAACTGTTCAGAACACTTGAAACAGACCTAACTCAAGATGGCTGGTTGGTTTAGAGTCTAGAGTCTAAACCAACCAGTCATCTTGAGTTAGCTCTGTCTCTTGAGCTACAGCAAAGTCAACTACTTAAATTAATCGCCTCTTTCCCCTTCTCTTTCTATTGCCTGCTGCTCACTCTGTCATGAACACTCCATCAATGCACAAATCATTACAGTGATTACTGCATTCTACCCTATGATGGTGGGATATTTTTCAATCTTCTTTTACACCTAGCCAGAAATGTGTAGACACATTGAAACAAACAAAAAAATTAAATTAACAAAAGTTAATTGAAGTAAAGTGGAAGTCAGAAATCAGAGGGAGAAAATAGTACGCATTTTGCATCTTTCTCCAGATTGTATCTTATCGACTACCATCTTTGGAGTCTGTGGTGCCAGAAGCCTCCCCCCACCCCATGGTAGTGTTCCTTAATTGGCTTCGGTAGACTCCAATCGGGGGGTGGGGGGAATTTGATACATGAATTGTGATCTTCTTGGCCTCCATCCTCCCACATGTTAGCTCATCTAGTCACGATGCCTGCTACTTGAATCACAAAGGCTTGTCACCGCTAGGGAATGGAAAACAATGATGGTCACGATTCAAAGATAGGAACACAAGACTCCCTGGCTGCAGAATTGGGGAATGCACAAAGGCACAGATGCATCAGAAAATGCATGGCAGCACACTGCGCACATGTATACTCACAAATGAGCGCACATACGCTTGCAAGCACGCACTCTCTCTCTCTCTCACACACACACACACACACACACACACACACACACACACACAATAGGAGCAAAATCCTCTGCAAAATCCATCTCTCAATTGCTTGAACAACACACCTTGATTCTCTCCACCCATCCCAGCATCCCCCACCCACTGTGTCTATAAGCATCACAAAAGGGATTACACAGGTGCAAAAATACTCCCTCATCAGCTTATTAATGCAATTTTCAAGGATAGGATTTACATGAGTAGGAACTCAATAGGCCCTTTGGATGCGCATTGTCTTGCATTCCCTACACAATTTGATTTATTTACACATTCAGTGGTGCATTAATGTCTGTAGCTCTCATTTAGGTAACAGAATGGCATGTATTACCATTCTAAAGAGCTGAGGCTGTCTCTCTTTAGCTACATGAATATAAAAGCCTTCATTTCAATAGCATAGGGGACAATAAAAAAGGCCTATGTGCTCTAAAAGGGGGAGGATGCTTTCATATTGACCAAAAGGCAGACTCAGTCATTTTTCTATTTCTTCTACTCCCAAATCCCCAATACAATTACTCTCCAATGATTTCCAGTAGTGTCCTTCTAGGTGATTAACTAGCATCTTGATAAGCTAGGTAAAGGATGCAGGACTGGAAAAAGAAACATATTGACCAACTGCATTGAGCTGTTTTACACACTCTCATCTACAGGCCCACATGTACACTCCCAAGAAAAAGACAGACGTATTGTATACACACACACACACACACACACACACACACACACACACACACACACACACACGTCACGCACGCGCACACTCAATAAGTGCACATTATTTTCCACAACCTTCATAAATGTAAATCACTGGCAGCTCAATTTTTGTCGTAAACTGATGCAAGTTAAATCTCCCTAGCAGTACTATCAGTAAACAACCTTCTTGCCTGCTCTCCTCTCATTCTCCCGCTTCCATCAGATTCCATCTCTGCCCCTCTATCTCTTCATCTTTGAGTCACGGGTACACTCATTCTCCCCAGCTTTTCCAACCTCACACGGTCAGGCAATAAAGAACAATGCTGTGATATGGTTCAGAACAACCATTATTGTATATTATTTTCCTTCATTTTTTGGTCTCTTTCGCCACAAGGGAAGCAGCGTGGGTATAGACAAGGGTGTGACCCAAGTTGACTCGTCACAGATAGTTAGATATTTCCCGCTTGCATCCGTCTGCTTCCAGATACAGTGACAAAGCCATGCGTTAGTCAGAGGAGGAAAGGAAGGGGGGCAGCTACAACAAACTCTGTTGGTTTTTGTC